>NC_136484.1:2222829-2407113 GCF_053919585.1 Euprymna scolopes
ATGGAGAAGAAAAAGCTGTATTCTAGGTTGGCAATATTTTGCGCGAACAGTCGCCAGAGACGTCAGAAATTTTCTGTTTCTATATCTATCCTTGTAGCCATGCCACTAATAAGGGTGCTGGAGGTAAACGTTTTATTTGGGCTGATGTTATCCGCCTGATAGTCAGGGACCTTCACCTTGAATTAACCACTAAGAAAGATGTCCTATCAGCAGGTGAAAAGTACTGGGGCTGCTGTATTGCCATTTGGTGAATAGATTCTGGACCATGCAGTAGCTCCTGGTGGGGCCTCTCGATGCCACATTAGTGGGTAATTGTTACGGCTACCTTATCATGTGCTACAAAAAATATCAAATTTCTTCGTTTATTTTTCTCTCTTAGTTTCCGTCTCTGTCCTGCTCTAAGCAAGTTTGTCGACCTAGTCCAAAACTACATTATGACAAGTTTCAAGAAAAAATATACGATTAAACCTGGATCTCTAACTTCCAACATAGACACCCACTAGAATGTCTCCTTCTCCAAGATCAGAGGTCTACGTTCTTACCTTCCAGAGGTTGAAACCCAATTACAGAAGACTAAATCAGACCTATTATTTCTAAGCGAAACTGGCATTGGACAGACCATTTCCCTAGATGAGTTCGATACTCTAACTTAACTTTCAAATCTGACTCCCATGGGAATGTAATATGTGCCTATATTAAAGATGACTTTCCATGTGGTAGGGACATCTCCAGAGAAGATCCTAACTTACCCTATATGCCCTTCCGGTTTGCATTTGCGCACACTACTGCATTTATATTTACACTCTATCACCCCCACAACAGCGGTTTACTATTTTTAAAAGCATATCTGAGAAAATTGACCACGTCTTATCTACATATCCTTCAGCTAACATCCACGTGTGTGGAGACTTCAATGTTCACAATGTGGAATGATAAACTCACTCAAATAAGACTGATGATGAGAGGAGGTTCTATTATAATTTATCCATTGCTTTTGACCTCAATCAGATTATTCACGAACCCACCAATGTACTCCATATTGACGGCCAGTACGCAAGCCTTCTAGACCTTTTCTCAGAACTTGCGCTGAACTGTGTTTCCGTTCTGTCTCTACTTGGATATTCCGACCACTCTGTTGCATCAATTAAGATAAAAATGAAATGTAATAAGTCCTCAGACATACATCTCCATCGTACAGTATATCGATGCACTATGGCTGACTTGGATAGCTTCCGTATATTTATATCAGATCTACCTCTGCGTTCCATGTTTAAAAAGAATGTCTCCTCTATAGTATCAGACCTGACGGAATGGTTAATTGGAGGTATTGGCCGTTTCATATCCTCGAAAAGGTTCCAGCAAAAACTTAACAGTCAGCCATGGTTCTCTCCAGAATGTGTTGCTGCCATTACGCACATAAATCACTTTTTCCATTGCTTCCAACGTAATAGATGTAGTAAGACTAAAGCCGCCTTCAGAACTGTCAGCAACCATTGTAAGAAAGTAATAAAGAACGCAAGAGAGTTGTATGTTCAGTCCGTCAAGTCTAAAGTAGCTGAGTAACGGCTTGGTTCCCACCAATTTTGGCAAATATCAAACAGAATCCTGAATAGAAGCGTATGCTCTATCTCAACTATTATCAATGGACCTGAGGTAATCTCATCAGCATCAGACAAAGCCAAACTCTTTGCTAAGAACTTTTCAGCTAATTCTACCCTTTGCGACTAAGGCCGCCAACCCCCAATATTTACACCCTGTACAAAAAAAAACCAAAAAAAAAACCATGCTATGTGATATACAAATATCTGTGCGTGATGTTACCAAGCTAAATAAAAACCTAGATTGCAGTAAAGCAACTGGCCTTTACGGTATTCTAATTATAGTACTCAAAGAACTTCAACCAGAAGTAGCGCCCATACTTACAAAACTGTTTAAACGTTGTCTTAAGGAGAATTGCTTCCAATCACCCTAGAAAATCTCATCAGTATGCCCTGTATTTAAGAATTCAGGTGACCTTCCTCTCAGTACAAGCCAATACGTCTCCTGTGCATCATGAGTAAGTTGCTGGAATCTGTGTTAAATAGAGAAGTAATCAACCATCTCAGCAATAATAACCTTCTTAATAACACACAATATGGTTTCCGTTCTGCTAGATCTACAGCAGATATGCTTACAGTTATATAGGATTAGCGAACCTCGCGACGAAGGCAACCTTTCTAGGTCGTATTTCTTTACAAGTTGAGGCTGGCATTTTGGAAGATCAGCGCATTACTATTCGTCACATAGCCCAAGATGTCAAGATTAGTACAGGGTCTCTGGAAACTATCATTCATGACCATTTGCATATGCGTAAGGTGTCTGCCAGATGGATGCCCAGGTTGCACACACCATTCCAGAAGCGAGAACGCGTCGAATACTCGAGGATGAATTTGGACATGTGCCAAAAAGATGAGTCAAATTTTTTCAAAAGAATGATTACACAGGATGAAACTTGGGTCCATCACTGTGATCCAGAGACCAAAGCTTATTTATTGCACGCCCCTCGTATATATATATATATATATATATATATATATATATATATATGAGTGTGGGTGTGTATGTGTGTGTTTGTGTGCGTGTTGTTACGTATATATGTTATAATGTAAAGTTATAAATTATTATTGAAAAACTGTAAGTCCTATACACTTATAAATCACACCTTTAAAATGATTGTGCGCTTATATTAGCCACGCTCTTAACACGTGATATAAAATTATATATTTTTTACACAAGACACGATATCACTACTTCATGAACTTTAAATATAATTTTAACTGAAGCATATAAAAGCATCCATCAAAACTACCCGAATGCGAGTGTTGAAACTCAGTCGAAAGTACTTGCAAAAAATAACCAACAGATGAAACAGTTGGGCCAAAACTATTATGGAGCTGTCATGTGCAGAGTCAACTGAGAAATAAGAACAACAATTCCAAAAATTGAAAAAGTACAACAAAAAAAGTTTATTAAGCAAGAACCCAGTCGTGCTATACAACAATACATGTCTGATATATATATATATATATATATATATATATATATATATATATAATGAACTTAATTTAGAAATAACCCTAGACTGCAATCGTGAAATAGTGAATATTTTAGATATAACTAAATCTCAACAACCATATTTATCACAAACCGAACCCAACACTATTCTATATAGAATATAAATCTTAGTGTATAAAAAAAGCTATTATGCGGAGTATATCAAAGAATTATTCGAGTTTCCACAAAATGAGTATATATTTGTGAAATAAAGATTATTATACTGAAGATTTAATTAGATCAGGATATCAATGAAAAATCAAATACATAAAAGAAGTAAATAATAACATTAGCAGAACAAACAACACAATAACATATAACATTGCAATAAAAGGAAGAAGAAATTTAAACAATAAAAACACGAGGTTGAATAAAAAGTATAAAATTCTCTCTCTCTCTCTCTCTCTATATATATATATATATATATATATGTATATATATACTAGCAAAAGTACCCGTCGTTGGCTGGGTTCAAAAACACCTTTAGGAAAATGGACTCTGATTTATGAAAGTATGATAGGTTATAAAAATTAAGGGTTGTAAAGAGATAGCTTCGAATTTCGGGGTATCAAAACTAAAGCAAAATATGATGAAAGTAAAAATAAAATAGATAATCCCCATAATTTATTATACCATACCTGTTCACACTGAAACACTTACCACAATATTCTGTGGATCTATATAAAAAAAAAACCTTGTTAAACTTTGTGACATATTTCCAGGCGCGAACGAACACCTCATCATTTTATTTTACCATATTTCTTCAAACTGAAACATAATTATCAAAGTATACTTACGCAGATAGATATGAAAAGTCTTTATTAAAATTTGTGCTTATTTCCATTCTATGTAGGCAGGCGCAAACGCAGACCCCACAATTTTATTATACCATCCCTATTTTAGTTAAAAACTACTTATCAAAGTATTATTATGTACATCTATATCAAAGACACTTGTAAACGTTTTTTTTTTAATTTTTAATTTTTTTATTATATTTCCATACTTTGTGGACCACGCGCAAATGCAGACCCCACAATTTTAATGAACGACCGTTCTGCCATATCAAACATACCCATTCCTGTGTCTCGTTCATCTTCTATCATTATATGTAATCAGTTTTTTAAAATAGTCAACCATATAGGATCCTACTCGTGACCAGACACACACACACACATTCAGCTTTATATATATATATATATATATATATATATATATATATATATATATATATATATATATATATTGGTATTGTGACGATCAATCCAAGTTAGAATTAGAGATTAAAAAATCAGAACTTTTGGGGTATCAGAAGCGGTACCAGAATCGGAAAACTGTGTGCCTATTTTCCGATGCTCAAAACGTTTTTTTAATATTTTAATGTTGATATTGTTTAAAAGAAACGTTTTCAATGCTATTATTAATATTAGTATTAATTATAACATTATAAATATTTATTGATTTTAAACTACCAGTACTACTAACATCTATAAATCATCCCCCCACAAGTATATTTTTACGCTTGATAAAATATCTACCCATTAAACGCGTGTTTGTCCGGTAATCGGGAAAAAATAACAACTCCATAATAACATATTTAAAGATTTATAAAGAATAAGAATCGGAATTAGTAATTGTATCGGAATCAGAACTGTAGTCCCGAACCGGTAATTCTGTCGAAATCGGTAAAAAACATTGAAACTGTCCCATCACTATCGTGATGTATCAAAGCAGTCGTGCGAGATCAGTGGTAGAAGTCTATGACTCTTTTCATGGGGTCCTGATTTAAAATCTCGCTGGGTACAGCCACTCTAATGAGTCGTAGACGACGAAACACGTGTCAGTGAATAATTATATTTGAAAAACAATGTATATGCCGCTCCCCATTTGAGGGTATCAAATTGGTAAAAGGGAAAATTATTCCCAACTCGCATTTAGGTAAAAATGCACTTTCATAAATAATTGAATTCATTCAAAACATATGGCAAAAACAAAAACAAATAAATAACTTCGTCGCAAATCAAGATATATCATAGCAGTAGTGCGAGATAGCTCAGTTTTCATCAGGTCGCAATTTCGAATCTCGCTCGATTCAGCCACTATGATGAATCGTAGGCGACGAAACACGTGGCAGTGGATAATTATATTAAAAAAACAAACAAAAAAATATCTATTATTATAATAATTTTTAATAACTACAGACATTAGTGTTTCATCTGTTCATGTGTCATCAGTACAGAGATTACGATTACAGTCGGTCGGGTGATTCGAACCCAGCCACGAAACCATCTCTGACACTAATAGCAAGAAACAGACCACACTGCCAACGTTAACAGCGAGGATTACAGTTGAAATTAAAACATTTATATTAAATCTCAAGAAATCCGCCCAGAGTTATCTAATGATTATAATATCATAGTCTGCGCGTACGAGGTTAAGTGACAACCATTCATTTCAAATTTAAAGTGCTCAACAATAAGAACCGAGTTCTTAAATGGGTTGACATAATTATTACTATAATAACGTTAAAAAACCTACAGGCACTAGTGTTTCATCCTTTCGGGAATCATGCAAATAGTATGTGTATGTATGTTTTTGCGAATGTATGTATACCTTAAGCTGGTGTATACATCTCAGGAGGTGAACGAAGTAATTTATGCTTATTTATCCTGATTATTCAAACATTTTGGTAAATCGAGACGCACTTGTATTTAACCTTTACGTATCGTCTACTTGTTAAACCGTTTTTAATATCTTTTCGGGGACTTTGTTTAATTCTTTATAATGTTTTCCAATATTCGGCTAAAGAAGACACTCTCTAGTGATTGTGTCGATGGCGAGTGACAACTCGATGTTTAATATGTAATTATTGTTGTGATTATGAAGAATTATGAGCTGAACTCGAAAAGCAATCATAAGTTTATAGATTGGTAAATATGCCGTCCATCATTTGTGTCGCTGTAATATTTGGCAGGCATGAAATAGTCGGACAATAAAAGAGAAAGCCAATCGGCAACCAATCGCAGCGTGACACATAAATCCTTCACGTCAGGTTGCCGACCAATGAGAGAGCGAGGCGTAATCTCTATTCGGCACGGTGTTACAGATGGGTTAATACCTAGACGAACGTTGACAGTTATTGAGCCGTTAGAGAGGAATTGGCATCCACTACAATGTAGTTCACAACGCAGCCACTTTGCCAAGGTCGACAGCTATATTTCTGGCGTTTATTGCAAAGTCAATTCTCCTCGGCCACTAATTTTAGTTCTATTCGTCATACATAATAACACCGGCTAAGTGATTCGATAGACACCCACCAACACCCAACCATATTTCCGCCGCCCTCGTGTAACCACATACTGAAGATTGGACGCTAAATCTTTGTGCTTCATGAAGATTTCAGATGAATTGTGCGTCGTTTGTCTCCAGGAAAGCGACGAGGTGATGGGGGGGGGGGGGCTCGTGCTAGTAGAAAAGGACAAAGGGAAGCAAGAAAGGTTCGCGGTGAGGATTTTTTTGTCAGTCGAATTATTTATAGACAAGTGTAACTAATCGAAACTGGGGAAAAATAAATAGGAAAAGGCAAGAAATTAAAAAATCTGATGAAATAAAACTAAAACGATTTTCGATAAAGAAATCTATTTTTGACTGATGATTATCGTTAAAAGTTTGCGCGTGTTTTGGTAAACGACGGAAATTCTATACGTTTGAAGTAATAGAAACGACTTTCATAAAAGTAAATAAAAAAAAATCTGTGCGAGGAAAAAAGAGCTTGCGGACAGTTATCCTCATCCTTATTGTTGTTGTTTTTACATCACGTTTCGGCCAATTATTCCTCTGACCTTCTTTAACTGGTTAACCGCGATAGCGGTTTCAATCCTACCCAAAGCAGGTCAGAAGATTAGTAGACCAAAACGTGGTGAGACAACAGCTATAGAACACAGTAATTATTGAGGATGCAGTTAATGGACTCAGCATTCCTATTGCGTCCTGGTTAACCACTTGAAGAAGACCACAGGAATAATTGGTCGAAACGTGATGAAACAACAATTATGAAGATGAGGTTTACAGTCTGCAAAAATATATATATATACAAATTACTTATCTTAACTATATATATATATATATATATATATATATATATATATATATATATATATATGATACTAATATATATATATATTTCTGTAGAAATATATTTTCTTATTATATATTAATCCTTATATAAGAAGTTCAATGTGATTACAAAGCAATATATAGAATAAATGACAAAAAGTTATATTCCAAAATTCATGATGTTGACCATCTTATAATTTATTCTTTTAATTCAGTTGATTTATACAATTCTTGACAGTATCTGTTTCGTAGCGTAAAAGTTATATCAATCAGTGAATCTATTATGCCCTTAACTCATCAGAAGAAATAGCAACAATCAATCCGTCAAAAGGAATTGAAATGCGATTATATATATATATATATATGTGTGTGTGTGTGTGTGTGTGTGTGTATGTATGTATGTATATATGTGTATATATATGTGTGTGTATATAATACTATTCTGGAAGTATTTGCTATTATAACCTTTATTGAACGACAAACAGACATACAACAAGACAGATTAATAAGTTCGGTCAATGAAGCGATGAAAATTCTGCTGCAAGCTTAAGTGTGACAGACCAACAGACATGTTGTTTCAAAAGTGGGACAGAGAAGACAAGGAAATGTCATACTTGGGCGTGAAAAATCGAAGAAGATGAACTTAAGCATAACAGATCGGTAAAAAAAACACGACAGACAAAATGAGATTTAAACTTTAACCTAACAGACCGAAAAAATGTCACAAAAAATCAAGGGTGACAGACTTATTGACAGACATACCAACTCATGCAAATATTCGGACTTATCTAAGATTATATGCGACCGATAAACCTCTCGTTTTATAACGGAAGTTCGATTCCATCCACCCCCTTGAAAATCGACAGACAGACCAGACATCTCATTCAATCGCAAAGTCGCACGTACAAAAGAGAATGGTTCTCGATGTCAGCGAGGAGCAAAACAGCTTCTGGCACGAGAAATATGAGAGCGGGTATAAAAGTCTCATCTCATTTCGAGAGGTCATCGCTTTTATACAAGCGCATAAATCACATCGGCGTTTCTTCTTATAATTGAGAAAGTGCTTTTATTATGAATCAATAGAAGAAAGAAATGAATGAATTCTGTCGAGATAAGTAAAGAAGCAGAAAGTCAGAAAGAATGTAATTTATTAGAAGCATTTCATCGACATCGAATCCGACATCTTTGTTACGAACGCTAAAGATCTTCACGCCTCGAAAAGAATTAGATTATTATTAATAGTTTCTTTTCCTTCTTTTTTTACGGTGTTTATTTAAAATATAAAGCAATCAGATATAATTTCCTCCTTTTCATAAAACCAAGTTGTCATATGCAAACGTGAATATTCCGAATTAACACAACAGACCTTAGACAAATACAGGGCTTTGTATCCTTTAAGTTATATTGAAAATAATTGCTACTATGAAATAGTTGTTTAAATAGTTTACTGCAGTTTCATCGTATCACTGATCACCATAGGTCTCTTAATTTGTCAGTTTAAGACAATTTTGCTGCATACTGATACCAGGAAACTGCATTAACATTTACAGCTGAATACATATAACTTCTATCTCCATTTTTGTTTCTCTGTGTCTCTATGTATTTCTATATATACTTTCATTTCACTGTGTCTGTCTGACTCTTTCTTTCTCTCTCTTCTGTGATGGATTCTCCTGCCGATTTCGACTGTGAGCTTTCGCCACAGCAAGTTGCTCGAAATTCACACAGATGATTTAATAGTGGCAAAGGCTTTGTGTAGAACCGACCACTTTTTGGTATTACTGCTAACCTTTGTCGGTGCAGAGTACTGCAACATGAAAGAGTATACAGTAGACCGCAGGTTTTTATATCAGGGTTCCATTCTAGATGCATGTCTTAATGAAGATTGGGAGTGTATCTCTCCCATTGAATTAATGCGCCCCCAGATACCAGCCTGGTAATTTCTACGTCTTGGCGCGGTACATGCAGCGCGTGGCCTTCTCAAATGGTCAACTATCTGGTACTGGTCAGGTTCAAGGTTGCTTAACTTCGGTGATCTGGAGAGAACCGGCGTGTCAACGTTATTATGCCGTATATATATATATATATATATATATATATATATATATATATATATATATATATATATATATATATATATATATACTAGCATTGGTTCCCCGGCGTTGCCCGGTGTTTGGAGGTGTATGCTGAGCAAAAAAAGAACAAAACAAAAATAACCCCAAAAAACGGTAATTTTTTAAAGTTTGACCCTTATTATGACTCCTTAATATTTATTGTTTTGGGCTCAAAGCAAGTTATTAAGTTAAATCCATGTACAAGGAATCAATATCTAAAATGTCAAGCGTTTAGACCCAAAATTGTCGGAGGAGTTTGGTAGAGTTCTCAAAGGTCAAATCGTTGAAATCTGACCCCTTAACAGCGAAATTTCTGGCTGCAACCCGATCACATCAATTTTCGCAAATCTCAGTGCCCTGTATATCAATTTTTTAGTCTGTAGACTAAAAATTGACAGCGTTATTGCGTAGGGAAATGTACACACAAACACACACACAGACACAGACAGACAGACACGTTCACTTGTATATATATACAAATATATATATATATAAAGATAGATAGATTGGTAGATAGATAGATAGAGATTGATACACCCACACACACACACACACGCAACCACACACACACACACACACACACACACACACACATACTTTTATGTTCTCTGAAAATCAAAAGGTGAAGAAAGACATAAAACAGTTTTTTGAATCCAATTATTTTGGAGAGTGCTTATAAACACTACAACAAAAAAGTGTTCATTTATGCTTTGCCAACATTTGCATATATGCATTTACTGCTTTCCTTTCCGAATTTCTTTTTCTTTTCATATAATAAACTTTCTCGCACTTCTTTTTGAGGAATATCCGTTCATCTCTGTTGGTGTGTTTAGTGATATTTCGTTAATCAACAAACACGTATAAAAGGAAATATAATACAAATTCCGGCGTTTGATGAGTGTAGAATTAATTTAATATTTTGGTTTTTGAAATGATAGCTATTAGTATATTAGGACTATCCACTTATCTTGTGCTTCCTTTTTTAAAATTAAATATGTTTTTAACTCTTTTTCAAAATGTCTTTTAACATGTTTTATTAATCATTTGTTCATATTATAAGCTCTATTTCCTTTTCGGTTTTATTGAGCTTTTACATCTGGTTGAGATTACTTTACTTGTAAATATTAACTCTTTAATATTTATAATATATTTTAAGTTTACCATTCTGATTACCTTGGTAAACTTATTGTAATTTTTATTTTTATTTTATGTGTATTTATATATATATATATATATATATATATATATATATATGTGTGTGTGTGTGTGTGTGTGTGTGTGTGTGTGTGTGTGTGTGTGTGTGTGTCGATGAGTAGAACTACAGACTATAACTGTGATGGTTCTAGGTTCAATATTCGACAAAGGAAAGGTGCTAGTCTAGCCGCACTGATGAGCTGTGATACAACGAAACAGTAGTGTATGTGGATGACTATACACACACACACGCAAACACACATACACATATATATATATATACTACAAACTTTAAATCGACGTATCTATATACTAATTTCATATTTGTAGTATGATAACATACTACTAATATTAAATGTTATAACTAAGGCTGTGATAACAGCATATTATTTTCATTGTTTGAACTCTCGAATATACATGTGACACAGTTAGACTCAGTTAATCGATTGAGAACAACATTACTATATCTAAAAACATATAAGATATTTATTGATATATACTAGAGAGCTTAAATAATAAAAAGAATATTCTGTTGTCATAGCCCTAGTTATAACTTGGTTAATACTAGACAGGTGAATTCTAGGCGCTGTATGTGCTCTCCGCTTATCTCGGCATTGCTTCCAGTCGTTCTGAACCTCAACTTGTAATTGGTATTTAATAACCCATACTCTGGAGAAGTATAGTTCATAACACTGTTTTTGGTTATCGTACAATTCCTAAGGCACTCATTTATCAAGTTTTTTTCTCTTTCCAATCTCTCTCAAGTAGTTTGAAATCGTCATATATGTTACGTCTAATTCAGAAGCAAGTTCTTGAACAGTTGTTCTCAGAATGGCTTCGATTAAGGCTCTTAATTAATCGTTGTCAACATCTGATGGCCAACGACTACGATCGTCATCTTGAAGACGCTCGTCACCGCCACGAAATTTCTTAGACTAACATTGGTCTGTGCATTCAGTAGTGGTTCCTGGACTAAAAGCTTTGTTTATATCGCGGGATGTTTCAGCAGCTTTACGGCCTAGCTTGAATTGGAATAAGAAAATTGTACGAATTTGCTTTTTTTCCCATCTTGTTTTCAACCTTCTGAAGAGAAGACGTAATTGTTTAAAACAACTGTAATTTAAACGATTCGATAAAACGAAAAACGTTCTTTAAAATGATAAATAAAGTAAAGGTATTATAATGAAAACGTCTTTTAAAATACATCATTCGAAATCACAATTACAAATCCTGCAAAAACTTCCTTCTCAACCTAATATATATATATATATATATATATATATATATGTTAAATATATACGCATACACACGCGAATATGTATGCATATATATGTAGTTAGGATTTGTTATTGGCATTTTTTAGCGATATTAACAACATCGAAAGGCGGTTACTTTTATTTTTCCGCTACATTAGCGTTTTTTTAAAGGATCTATAAGCTCTTATTGTTGTTTATATATATGTATGAATAGATCGCCCTTATTTTTATGGGACGTATTTATTTTTATTAATATATACTATTTTACGGGTATAAAAGTATACCTATTGACACGCGTGTTTCTGGATTTTAGCTTCGTCAGAACGGGCAAGAATCGAACTCATAACATCAGTATCCATATTCCGATACTTAACCGATGTACCACAGTCTATCCCAAGTTTCAGAACGGGTTTATTTTATCGCTTACAAAGTTAAAATTTGTTATTGGCATTTCTTAGGGATATTAACAACTTCGAAACGCTTTTATATTTATATACCATTTGTCGGTGCAGATGACTGCAACATGAAAAAGTATACAGTAGACCGCAGGTTTTTTTTTTACATCGGAGTTTCCTTCTCCTGTATACATGGTTTAACAAAGACTGAAGTGTATCTCTCTCAGTGAATTAATGCGTCCACAGATACTAACCTGGAAATTTCTATGACTCGGCGCGGTACATATAGTGCCTAGAATTCCCAAATGGTCACTCATCTGGTACTGGTTGGGCTCAACGTTGCTTAACTTCGATGATCTGGCGTGATTGTGCCGTTTATATATATATATATATATATATATATATATATATATATATATATGTATATATATATATATATATACATATACTGTTTCGTTGTGTTAAACCTATCAGTGCGGCTAGACTAGTACCTCTCCCTAGCCGAGGATTGAACCTAGAACTATCGCATTGATAGTCGGTAACTCAACCCACCGATTTACGGGAGCGGCGCCGGGAAATACCTCACCAAATATCCAATTCAAACAAATATTCGTCCACCACTTCTATAGTGCTCAAGCAGATTGTCATTGCTTACAAACAAACAGGGAATATATATATATATATATATATATATATATATATATATATATATATATATATATATATACTTGCACAGATTTTAGGCATTGCTGCAAGTTCTAATTGCCGTGAATTAGGGAAAATAAATATAATCAAACAATCATAAACAATCATCAGCGTTTTATTAAATATCTCCAATCTCTGGTCCCCCCATCGCCAATCTTTCACCAAAAACACCCGTCTAGCTGAATCCACTGTGAAAAATTTCCCCCACTCCTTATCTGTGCCTAAATCAAAACGCGGATTCCATGAACAAAGCTTCTTTCTTAGAACTGCACGCCTGTGGAACTCTATTCCGTCTGCCTGCTTCCCACCGGACTACAACTTGGATGTGTTCAAGTCCAACGTTAACAAATTCCTAATGAACCGTCCCCTTAAGTAAAAACTTCATCAAATCTCCACACTAACGTAATGTACTTGCAATAACCCTTATCCCTGAGTGGCTTCCGGGCCTTGATAAGTGGTGATTACTGTGAAAAAAAAAATCTAAATCTATTGTAAAGCAAACTCTTCAATGCCGTCATTTCTGGGGTACAACAAGCAAAGTCAGTCGAACTGTCTGACTTTCGACAATCAATAAAGACTGTTTACAAAAGGAATTGGAATTTTTAAGAATGCTTTAAAATAGAAAGATTTCTGAAGCATAACTCAATCCCAACATAAAGCACGATTTTTTTTGTGTATTTTTGCGTTAAAATCTTTAGGTGAAAAACTTAGGACACAAACGTTAAATCAGTTGATTTTTTTTTCATAATAGATAGTTTAAAATACTGAATGACGCAGGTTTAAATTAAGCCTAGACAATCGAAAAGAGGGGATGGCTTTCGAAAATATCGGCGAAAAAAGCGACCCTTCCCTGTAGAAAATTGCCAAGTTAAGGGTAAAGAAATTACTGTTTTGGCCAATCTTTCTGTATTTTTCGGCTGAAGGGTCGAACTTCAAAACGGTACTGATCTTGTGAAAATCCGTCGCTTCTGTCGAAAGTTTTAGGCAGACATGCAAACATACATACATAGATTTATATATTTGTAGCTCAAATTTTCGACCCAAACCGATTATAAAGCTTGCCCTATCTCTCAATATCGTTTATGTAAAATTCCAAATGCTTAGATCATAAATTGTCTGAGTAATTTGGTAGAGACAGCGGAGGTCAAAATTTTTAAAATTTTATTTTGACCCCTTAACATTTATTGTTTTGGGCTCAAATCAAGTTATTAAGTTAGATCCATGCCCAAGAAACCTATGTCTAAAATTTCAAGTGTTTAGACCCAAAATTGTCGGAGGAGATGTGTAGAGTTCTCAAAGGTCAAATCGTTGAACTTTGACCCCTTAACAGCTAAATTTCTAGATGAAACCCGATTACAAAGATTTTTCCAAATCTCACTACCTTTATATCAAATTCGAGTCTGTAGACTGAAAGTTGACAGAGTTATTGTGTAGGGAAATTTACACAGACAGATCGACAGACAGACACTTTCACTTATATATATATATATATATATATATATATATATATATATATAGCGTGTGTGTGACTCTTCCTATAAAGAAATCTATTGAAAATGTTAATTTGCGAAATAATTTTATCTTCGATTTTTTTTTTTTTGAATTATACAAATAATAAATCCGCTTTGATGATTCTTGCCAAAATGTGTCGATATTTACTTGAAATTTGAAAAAAAAAAATGTCGCAGGTTATTAATTCTGACGTCGCTCGACTGGCACTGGATTTTCGTGATTGTATTTTTTGTTTTGGCGAAGACGAATGAAGTTGATTCAAACAAACCCAAATTCCTGTTCACCGGAAAAGATGTTAAAAAAGAAACGCATCAATTCACTCGAATATTTATTCTTATTAAAGTCTTATAAATGACAGGTTTTCATCGCCAAAAATTGAAATATTTTCAGTCATTAAATCAGAAAATATAAAAAAAAGGTTCTTTGAAAAATACATTAATATGAGAACCGTCGTCAATCATTTCAATTTTGATATGAAACATCTTTGCAAAGAAATTGAAGGTTTTGTTTGTGCGTCAATAATAATAAAGGCGATCAGCGATCGGCGATTTCATATGAATTGTTAATTGAGCAAACGATTTTGTGTTGGTAAAAATGATTAAATATCAAATAAAGACAAGGTTTACTTGTAGTTTTATGAAATGAAAATGGACATTGAAATACGACAAAATATAGCAATATGATAAGGAATTGTAGGAGGGGAACGGGATACGTCGGAGAAAGGGAGATGAGAGCAGTCATTATATGGTGTGAGGTTGGACTAATAAAGATCGAACAGAAAACGGGAATATAAAAGGAATATAATAAGAACAAGAGTTTTGGAAAAAAGATGAACGGAGATGAGAAAGTAGAAGATGAAGTGAAAGATGAGGCAGGAGAATAGGTAGGAGAAGGAAAAATTAGTAAAAAAGTAAAAGAAAAAAGTGGATTAATAACAATATTCCAAAGAGAAAGAAGGAAAAAAGAAGACGATGATGAGGAGGAGGAAGGAGACGAATAAGAAAATCGGACAATATGAAGGAGGCGTTCAAGAAGAAGAAGAAAGATACGAATTAAGAAAATTAATAAAATAAGAAAGAAAATAATAGATAAAGTTAAAGATAAGGGGTGCGAATAAAAACAAAGGAAAAAATGAATACAGGAGTAGATTAAGAACAAAAATGACACCAATCCCTTAAACAGGCACGAGGGGAAAACAAATGAACACATATATAAGGAAATGGCAGAAACACTGGGGAAAATCTCCAATCTGTAGTGGAATAGGGACAAAAATGGATGGTCACATTCAATGCTGCTAAGACTAAGCTCGTTTCCTTCAATAATTACAAGAAACCTTCTCTATCACCAATAGCAATGCCCAAAGACACACTACCTGAAAGTACTTCCTTTAAACTCCTCGGCCAAACGTTCACAGGGAACATGAATTGGAACAGATACATCGAGAGCAGTGCAAAGACCGCTGGGAAGAAAGTAGGCTGTCTCTCCCGTGCTAAAAAGCTACTTACGCCTGAAAATATCCTGTACCTCTAAAAGACCACCTTCGCCCATGTATGGTGTATTGTTGTCACATTTGGGCTGGTACATCTGCTATTAGTCTCTGGCTCCTGTACAAGGTTAAAAAAAGTGCCGCGAATCTGATAGGTCCTGAGCCGAAATCTAAGCTTCAACCACTGTCCCATCGACGAAATGTAGCATCCCTATGCCTGTTCTACAAGAATTTTAATGATGAATGCTCTGACGAACTACAAGCACATGTAGCCCCTCGACGTAAATACGCCCGATAAACCCGACAAGTAACTAAATCCTACCCCTACACAGTAAAGATCCCTAAGTGCAAGAAAACTTTCTACTCAAATACTTCCTTCTACTTCAGACTTTGGAACTCCGTTCCGGGATTCTGTTTTTCGAACTGTACTGACATGCAGAAGTTCAAGTGTAATGTGAACAGACATCTTGCTGTTCATCTTCCATCATAATATTCCTGTAACTTGTCCCTGATAGTAGCCCTCTACTTCAAAGTATTACTCTGCCTTGTTTGGGGCGAAAATTGAATTAAACAAATGTAAAACATAAGACTTACATAATGATTTTTCTTTACTTGAGAGTAACCACTTATCAAAGCCCGAAGGCCATTCAAGGATGCTGGTTAATGAATGTAAGGTGGTAGTGTAGTAATTGTTAATAGTGTAAATTAGGTAGAATTTGATTATTTATGCGGACGGCTCAACAAGAACTTGTTTACATTTGATTTGAAGGCTACCATGTTGTATTCAACCGGAAAGCAGGCTAGCGGAACAGTGTTTCAATGATGATGATGATGATGATAAAGAGGAACAGGACCATCAGACAATATGAGGGAGAATACAGAGAATATACAGGGAATAAGTGAAAGAAGAGCTTGAGCAACAGAAGGCGAAGAATATGAAGATGTATAAGAAATAGAAATCATAAAACGAAAAGAAGAAAAAATAGGAATTAGAAAAAAAAGATAAAGAAAAGGAAAGAAAGGAAAAAAGAATATAAAAATAGAGATAAAAAGAGGACAATGAATGATGTAAAGGATGAGATGAAGAAATTACGAATAAGTAAACAGTGGAAGAAAGCAAAGAATAAACGTGTAAGAGGAGTATGGGGGGGAGAAAGAGTAGAAATGAGATTTGATTATAAAATCGCAAACAGAATCAAAACTGATGCTGGTATTAAATTTATGCAATCAAACATCAAAATAAATAAACGGAATACGGTTGTCATTTAAAAATGATTTTGAATGTTTGTCCAAAAAGTGAATCTCGTAAAAGGAATCGAGATAGGCAGTGGCCGGCGACTCAAATCGAACCATTAACCTGACAGGATGAGTCAGAATAAAAGGCGAGCCTGTCTCGAACAAAAACGCGGGTAGGCGAACGCACTTCAAGATATTAGGCAGTCACTGAAGCGTATTGAATGGCGACGACAATTAAACGGGAAATCATATTCAACTGCAGCATTGTTTTCTCTCCTTGCCCTTTCGCAATCGTTCCTCTTCCAACCGTTTCGACTTCAGCTCCTCATCTCATGACCTTGAACCTCGCCGCGTCAATTCACGATTCTTAACGATAATCAAGCATCCGTGTTTTTATTTGTACACATTTTTTTTTTTTTTGCAATAACATTTCCCTCTTGATTTCATCTCAGACAAGACATAACCCTATCTTTTTTCTGAGGGCATGACCTACCTTTTTTTAGGGCAGGATCTCCTTCGTTCTTTGGAAACATTTTCATTTCTAATTTCAATGTGTCAGTTGGGAATTAGTTGCAGATGTTGTTCTGCTAGAAAGAATTGATTGCTTTAATATGAGATTAATAATATAAAAATGTATTTCGTTTTGCAGACATCAGCAGTTTCGAGGACTCGGGCATAGGGCTCTAGTTTGCAACACGGCATGCTTTTGTTAGTATCGTTCATCTGAAACAAGTCATATTGCCACTTGGATATAAGGCGCTACTATTTCGGGCACTGTCTACATTTTTGTTCACATTGCATTTATGTTTATTCATATTAGTATAGTATAGAAAACAGGAAAAGGAAGAGAATTACTACGTCTATCGTTCTAAGGGAAAAATTATTAGTGCAGAAGACTTTCCGGTACCTATTATCCTCAGGAGTGAAGGGGGGGGGTTGCTGATTATCGGGTTAGTCAGAAATATGTATGTTAAGGGTGGGGCACAAGTGCTAGCAGTTCGTTAGAGGACGTTCTATTAAAGTAATTTAAAAACATGCGCCGTGATAACACGTTACGGGGAAGGAAGACGTGCTGGAGTTTGGATGGCGCGGTCTCTGTTTGATTAAATACTCTATTTAGACCATGTCAAGAAAGAGAGACTGGTGGCAGATGCACGAGTACCTATATGATTACAATATGTTATGCATGTGCAAATGTTTTATTAATGTTAGTGTAGATGTATCTTCGTATATGGGGTCATTTTCAACTAGTCAGTATGTCAAACTTCAATTTGAAAAAGCATTTTTACTTTTAAATGCGACGACTGAATAAGTCGATGCGTCTAAGCATTTCTAGCAGAGGTGCTGGCTATCATTTTATAAAATTTCTAATAAATTTTCGACGATATAACAATGATACATATTTAAGCAGCATTTTCTGAGGCACTTGTGTGATTTATTAAATAGATCTTTTGTTAGTTGGTCGGTTAATTATTCTTTTACTAGTATAAAATGCACTTAACTCATCCGTCACTAGTTTAGGGTAGCTATCCAAAAAATCCCAACGCAACTTAGCATTTCTATTAAGCGATAAAAGAGAAAGATCTGATCTGTTATTCGCCACTTCTCACAAGCAACTTTCGGTCCGTGACATAATTGTCTGACCATGCAGCCTTAATTCGATTTTTAATTAAAAATTTTACTTTCTACATAATTATAATCGCATTTGCAAATTCCCGAATGTAAACTCAATTCCAACTTCTTACAGCCAAGGGAAGAAACTATTAGTGTGGAAGACTTTTCTGGTACCTAAGGAACTCAAGAGCGAAGGGGAGAAATTTTGTCTGCTTATCGAGTTAGTCGGAGGTATGTAAGTCGAGGGGTGTACTAGTTCTACTATTTCGTTAGAGCACGTCCCATTAAAGTACTTGTAAAACAAGCACAAGGATGCAACATCGAGGCGATGGAGTTTGGATGGCAGCGTGGTATTTATTCGATTGGATAATCTTTTTGAACCAAGTGTAAGAGTTTGAAACTAGTGGCAGATGCACCAGACAAGATGTGGGAATAATACTCCATACATAGGTAAATGCTTTATGGGAGTTTATGATGCGTCTTCGCTTTAGATCATCACCACGCCAGTCAGTATGGCAGACTTCAATTTGAAAAAGCCTTGCAACGACTGTAGTCTCAACAATGAAAACCAGTGCAAGTTTTGTCACACAGAAATATAGATTGTGAGCCACCTGACATCCACTTGTAAGGTTCTCCTATGGGACGGCTACTATACGATACGACACAATGGCGTGTGTAAATATCTGAACTGGATGATCTGCAAAACGTAGATTCCATGGGAAAAGCTTCTTTCTTAGAACTGCACAGCAGTGGAACTCTCTGCCGCTTGCCTGTTTCCCACCTGACTACAACTTGGACGTCTTCAAGTCCAACATAAACAAATTCCTGACAAACCGCTCCCTTAAGTAAGACACCCAATACTAATGATTACTACAATACTATCTCATTGATTATTGTACACGCAATAACCCTTATCCCTGAGTGGCCTTCGGGACTTGATAAGTGGTGACCTCCATGTTAAAAAAAAAGAAAAAGAGTTGAATATCGAATGCAACAACAAGTTCTGGGAAGGCCTACCAGAAAGAACAGTCGAGAATAAGTCAACACAATCTACAATCATTATGAAATTCTTACAACTACGTATGTAGAAAGCGGACATATTACACCTGTCATAGTGATATGCAATAAGAAAGAGAAAGAATCAACCATAGTAGAAGTTAGTGTTTCTAGTGATGCTAATTTCATTGGATGTGAGATGCAAAATATAACGAAATACTAAGGTCATATGTACGACATGAAAAGGAATTGACATCTTAAGAGGAGCTTCATCATTCCAGTATTTATAGGCGCAACTAGACTAATGAAAAAGAATTTCAAAAACTGGCAAATATAACTTGTGAACCAAGTGCAAGACATATGCAAACAATTGAACAGTCCATCATAATCCATCCTAGTTTCAACAAACTGCTAAGAAAATTGAAAAAAATAAACGACTGAATAATTCGATGCGGCTAAACATATCTTACAGAAAGTGTGTCCCTCGTTTTATAACATTTCTTGCATGTTCGACGATACGACAACGTTTCAGTTTTAAAGAAGGAATTTTCTGAGACGCTAATATGATTCTATATAATAGTCTTCTATCTGTAATTCAATTGATTATTTTTTTTACAAGAATACAATGCACCAAACAAATCTTTATTTGGAGTTAATGTTACCATCCCAAAAATCCTTACCCCGCTTTGTCTAGCTATTCAGCTAAAAAGAGAAAGATCTGATCTGTTATCCGCCACGTCTCACTAACAACTTTCGGTCCTTGACGTAATTGTCTGAATATGCTGCATTAATGAAATTTTTAATTAAAAATCATACTTTCTACTTACTTATGTAAATATTTCGGATTGTAACCTTAATTTCTCTATTTTCATTTATATATGACTACACAATTTTACAAGCATATTTAACAAGTGTAAGCGTCATTTCTATTTCATTTAATTCATTTAAATTCTGGTTATATTTTTGAAAAGTTTGAAAATGCATGCATATAAAACATATAATTTTATTAAAAAATACATCGAAATGCATAGTTTGAAATTTGAACCCAAGAGAATTAAAATAAAAAGATAAGACTCATATAAATACGCTTTCTTGTTTTCTTGTTTCTTTTATGTTTCTTTACAATCACTAGACGTGCCATTTATTCAATATAAACTTTGTTAGGTTAGAGTTAATATGTGTAATAGCTTACGTAATATATAATCCATGGCAAATAATAGCCTACCTGAAAATTCTTCCTTCAAACTCCTCGGAATAACATTCACGGCAATGCAAACTGGAACAAATATATTGCAGACATTGAGAAGGCTGCTGCAAAGAAGGTGAGTTTCCAGTTTTGTTTATCGATCTAGAAGACTACTCCTACCTGAGATGGTCCTTTGCATCTACAAGGCCACCAAAAAAGTTTTCAGTCTAATAGATCCCACTTTGTCAACAAAGCTCAAACTCCTTTCAATCGCCGCAATCTTGCATCTCTGTGCCCGTTTTACAAATATTTTAATGGAGTGTGCTCTGATAGAAACGTTGCACTTATGCCTCTTTGACGTAAATATCTCTAACATATAGCAACACAATATTATCCCTTCACCGTTAAGGTCATTAAAAGTCAAAAGGTTTTTCTACTTTAATAGTTTCTTCGCTCAAGCAGCTAGAATTTGGGATCCCCTCACTGCTACCTGTTTCCCTGGCTGCACTGATTTACAGAAGTTAAAATGCAACATAAAACAGCATCGTGTTTATCTTTTATAGGCATGCTCCCAAATAGTAGCCGCTTACGTCCAAGTGGCGATATGACGTTTTAGGGGTGAATGTGAGTAAAAAAATTAACTCTAGAAATGTATCGAAAAGTTTGTTTGTTGAATTACACAGTTTCTTCCTATGAGCTCGTAATATAACGTATCAGTGTCTAGAATATATATATATATATATATATATATATATATATATATATATATATATATATATATATACTAGCAGTGAGACTCGACGTTGCCGTGGATTAAATGATGATGAACGAATGTTTCACATTTCCGTATATTTATCATCATCGAAATCGTTGAAATCGTACATATGTCAAATCTTCTCAAATGCACTTGTGATGTTAGGCTGTGTAAATGTTAACTTTGGTAAAAAAAAAATCGCGCGTTTCTTATTCCATCGGATTATTTCGATAATCTATTATTGATATTTATCAAAGACATTTCGGTATAAAACCTATCTTAGAACACTGGCAGACACATAAAATACCTTCGTTAGAAATTTCATAAAAATCGGATAAGCAGTTTTCGAATTCATAGGGAACGAACTCACGTAGACACACACACAGACACACACATAAACACACACACATAGACACACACAAAGTTCCTTTTATATAATAGTGGAGTAGATAGAATAGAATATAGTTTTTTTTTTTTTAATAAACACCCTAAACGTTTCATACTAACTAAATGTGCATTAACATTTAAAGCTGATGATATATCTATTGTTTATACCAAGCTTAGGGCGCGTATTCTATTAGCATACACACACAGACAAGCGCGTGCCCTATTAGAATATCTATTTATCTCGGGTATAAGTTAAAGATATAGCTTTAGTTTTGAATGTTAATGTCATCAATATAATTGAAATTGTAAAGTTAAAATATCTTTATATTCAATATTATTTTAGCTGACACGTATTGTGAATAACGTATAATTTATCCGTTGTTATTATCAACGACCACATGCGCTTGAGAATGGGTGATTCTCACATCGGCTAGTGTGGTTTCGGCCCGCAAAGGAAAATCTGAGAGGAAGTGCTTTTCTGGGTCCAAATTAGTTGAAGGCAAACCGCTGGGCAGGCAGATAAGCATTCTCTGTTTCCGTGCGCACAATTCTAAGATATATATATATATATATATATATATATATATATATATATATATATTGTTACTAACACTCTTAAGTGACAAGCTGCTTTGTATTTGCTCCAAACAGAAATAATCCACAATCTTTGGGCACATTCCGGTCTATTTCAAAGATATTCCATTGTAGACCCGAATGTAGATAATAGTTTGTGCTAATAATCCAATTTTTCACCGTAGTTTTTAGATGTTACCTGTTATATGACACAATTATGTAGCTAATGTCTAGTATCGCTTGTATTGTCTCGCACTGACATGCAAATTTACATGTTATAACTAAAATTGTGAGGAATTTATCTTCATGGTTAGTCACTTGAAATTTTTATGTAGAATTTCTGCTTTCGATTTTTGATTAAAGTGTTGAAGAAAACATTTTGTAATAAAATAAAGGGTTTAGATAGTAGAAAACACCAGGTTGTCCTTGATGTTCGTACATTTCAAAACATTATATACAATGCAGCTGTGCCACAGGTGACTAAGCTCGGACCATTATTATCCCCGATCTTTATAAACGATCTCCCTAATGAATTGTCTCTGATATGTGTATATTTGCTGAGGACACTACATTCTATAACAAACTTGAGGAGAAAACTAATGTATATAAATATTTAAAGTAAGACTCTAGATGAAGACTGTAATTAAATTGGACTGAACTGGACGATAACGTTCAATGTCGCCATGACTAAGCTTATTAACTTTAATAATTACAAGAAACCATTTCAAACACTGATTGCCATGGCTAACGATACAATACATGAAAGTACTTTACTCGGGAGTTTTCGCTTAACATTCACAAACAATATGAATTAAAAGAAATGCATTGAGGTAATTGCCAGATTTGCTGCGAAGAAAGGTGGGCTCCCCCTACTCTGCTAGAAGGTTACTCGCACCTGGGAGTATCCTGTATCTCTACAAAATCATTATTCGTCCGTACATGGAATATTGTTATCACATCTGAACTAGTGCATCTGCCACTTGTATCCCGCTCGGAGATAGGGTTTAAAAAAGAGTCGCTATCCTAGTAGGTCCCGCACTGTCGACTAAACACTAACCTCTGTCCAATCGCGTAAATGTGGCATTCCTGTGCCTGTTTTACAAATACTTTAATGGCAAGGGCTCGATCGATATCAAAACACGAGTAAACCCCTGACGTAATACCCCCGACAAACCATATGTCGCAAAATTCCACCCCGTAAACTTCAGAGATCCCAATTTCTCGATGGTGTAAGTCTTTCTATTCAAATAGTGTCTTCGCTCAAACTGCTAGAATTTGGAACCCCCCAAGCCCTTGCTTCTATTGTGTTCATTACAGATAAAGACAGATGAAAATGTTTTCACGTACTTTCAGGTAGTTTAGAACGGGAAATCGATGAAGAGACTACACGAAGTGAGGAAATTCAAGGAGAATTGACATTCGATGATTGAGAAAGAAATATCCATGCAAGAGCGCAAGCCGATTACATGTGAAACGTTCTTCGTTATATTTTTTTATGGGTAAGTATTACAAAAGCATAAAAGTATTATAAAAGCACAAACATACTACGAAAGCACAAAACATTTAACGAGTTCATATTTTTTAGATTCCTCGGATTACTTCTTCCAATTTGAGTTTTATTTGTACCACGTTTATGTCGATGCAACCTCCGACCTTAAACCCGTACATTTAAAAAGTTTTCAGAACAAATCTATTTATTTCTAAGTCTTTTTTTTAAATATTAAAACACTAGGTGGACGCCCGGCGTTCCACGGTCGTACAATACGCTTAAACATAGTATTTTAATTTATGTAGATTACGTATGTATGATTATAGAATCAATCATTTATTGAATATTATATATTAGGAGGAATAATTTGCCCCGTGGATTAATTTTCAAAAATATTAAAAATAATAATTATAATGTCGTTCATCAAATTCTGTCTGTGTTTGTTCAGAATCGTCAGCGAATATGGTGGTTTGACGATCTTAAAAACAGTCTTTCTGCTCTTATAGATTAAGAATAATGTTTACAGGGAATATTTTACGATACACCAACTAATGTTACACCGATCTAAAGAAAAATATTCCCCTGTAAAAATTACTTTTTTATCTCTAAAATTCAGATTTTTTTGATTTTTGATACTTATCGGATGAATTTCTGTACAAAACATATCTAAGAACACTACCAGACATATAAAATACCTTTGTATGATGTTTACAACAAAAAAAATAAGCTCAACCGTTTCGAAGCATATAAGGAAAGAACACGCACACACAAAGTGATTTTATATATTAGTAAAGATAGAGAAAGGAAACATTACAAGTTAATATCTATTTGGATTTTAAGAAGAGTTTAAAATGTTTAAGAAGAAGGAAAGATTGTTTGTCTAGATTTGTTTCCTCAAATTTAAACAAATAATATAAAATTATATTTGTTTTATTTTTAATTGGAATTCATTATTGAGATAAATATTATTTAACATGTTTTTTTATTGCGGGCCATTATCCTCATCTTTTTCTTAGTTTTTTCACGACGTTTCAGCCAACTATTTCTGTGGCCTTCGTCAGACCAAAAAATTACACCCTTGATCGCCCCTTCGGGGACCGTGGCGCAGTTGATAGAGACGTTGAATCTCTACGGTTCCAGGTGAGAATTGTCTGACGATAGCGGTTTCAATCCTATCCAAAGTCGGCCAAAGGCTTACTTGGCCAAAACATGGGTAGACGACAACTATGGAAGGCAGTAATTGTAGTGAATGCAGTTAGGAGATTCAGAGTTCCTATCCTGTTGCGGTTACCACCTGACGAAGGCCATAGGAATAGTTGGCCGAAACGTCGTGAAACGACTAAGAAAAGATAAATAAGCAATTAATAAATTTGTTGTATTTAAATGTTTTCTTTTTTTTACTCATTGTTTGCGTTTTCGCAATTTTATTTGTTCTTATTAGTTCGTTCAGATCGTTTTTCGTATGCGTCTTATTATCCCAATAAAAAGCTTATGTCTATTGGCTGTTTTCTAAAGTTGTTTACGTTATTACAATTTGAGTTGTTCTAATTAGTTAATTGAGAGCCTTACTTAGATATGTCAAAATAGAGCTAACGATGCTTTCTAATCCTAAAATCTAAAATAAACTCTCACATTTAATGGACGCATCTAATATAATGACTTTCTTTTATTTTCTCTTCTTGTCGCAAAAGTTCTTGTTTCGCATCAGAAATGATATATAAAACCATTGAAATCGTCTCCCAACCATCGAAAATAAATTCGTTAAAAGAAACTAAAGAAAAGCGGTAAATTATGACCATACCGACAACGACGCAAATCTCTAAACTTCGTCTGAGTGATTCTTTCCCTAATTTATTTATATTTTTCTTGTCGACTCTTTGCTAAATCTCGTAGATTCTCGTTTCGCAGCTCAAAAGAAACTGTTTATTGCCGTCGTCGGCATCGCGCTGGTCTTATCTATATTCTACAGTCGGTCTTTTCAAAATGTAACGCCGCTCATAAAGGGGGTGTGGCACGTCCAACGAGTAAGATGCAGCAGATTGTCGAAGTTGGAGCAAATTGATATGCAACGTCACGCTCAGCCATCAGTATTCACGTCTCTCCTCCTCTTTGTCATAAATCTCGCTCTGACTCTGCAGTCCGACAATTGAAATCTACCGCCACCTTTGGTGGCTGACACAGACCACAAATCTATTTTGTTGAAAGGAGACTGAAATGAAGTTTTATTTTATTTCAGATTTTTTTTTTATATTTCGTGATTGAAATAAAGTGAACATTTTTAAAAATCTGTTTGATATTTCCTTTTGTCTTTATTTTTCTTTTGTCTTTATTTTTCTAGTCATCTCAGTTTACGTGCGATTTTTTTTTATGCAAACCAAATATGTATTTTTATATTCCTATATTCCAATTTCGATTTACCTTATTCAAGTATTTGAATTCATTTCTTTGATTTTCACTCTCTAGAATCTGATACTTATGAAAGTAACTACATTTGGTTGTCAAGTAAGAACTGCCCATTTGGAAATTGCTTAAGATGGATGATACGACTATGATATTGTGGAAAATAACGTCTAAAAATACCGGCCATAGAATCTGCAATTGGATTAATAACTGTTTCTGCAGTAAAAATAATATTTGCAACAAATCAACTGCGATTTATGGGTGATTTGGCATCAGTGTTTAAACCATAAATCCTCATAACTTTTGTTTATCACCATTTCATGTTTATGAGACACTTTGGCAACTGTCTCATGAGTGAGAGGTGTCACTTTGAATGAGTTTCACACTCATTATCTGCGGATTTATATCAAATTTCAATCAAAACAGTCTTCAGGCTTTTCTTACAGAGTTTTACTACAAACGAAAGTTAGAAAAGAAAATATACACATTTTAGATCTTCTTACGATTCAAGTGTAACATGAAATAGATTTGAACTCGAAATAATTTCCTTTTTTCTAATATTAAGCAACAAAAGAAAATAAAAACAAATAAAAATCCATTGCCTTTACCCAACTTTATGCTCAGGCAACTAAACTGATTTTTTACCTAAAATTTTATATACATTTTTAAATTGAACGATAAAAGCATCTATACATGGTGTCTCGATAAAAAAAAAAAAGAAACATCTGTTCATAATTAATTATTTTTGTATTTTTCAGTGTCTGATTGTTTTCTATTGTGATTGTTGGAAATCATAAAATGGATCAACCATCCCAAGACCAACTGGGGCAGGTAATAATTGATTGCAAAAGAGTCTGAATATCTGCAAAAAATCATTTAGAAATAAAGCGATAGTTTAAAATTGAAATGTCAGCAGAAATGAGTGGGACTGTAGAGAAATTTTGAAGATGTTGTGGAAGAGTCGAGACAAGAGAGGATTCTTGCGGTTCATAGAATAGATCGAGAAGTGAGCTTTGTTGTACCTCACGAAAGGGTGATCGGGAAAATGATAGTCTTTGGGATTGAGTGCAATGGAGAAACCGTACACGCTATTACCAGCTGCATCTGCGTCGCTAGGTTGGTTTTACACTGTTGATCAGCAGTGCATATAGGCAATTTATAAGGAGAAAACATGTTAAATCATTAATGTTGATTCTAAACCGTCGGAATGCAAGACACAAGAGACGATGGGGAATTTGCTGTGGAGCAATTCCTACTCCAACTGGTAACTGCAGTTAGAGCTTTTTTGGACCACAGCACACAGAACACATATTCCTAATGCGAGGAACGTCTTCGCTCCTTGTTGATACAATACGCCATCGATAGACTCTCGAAAATACTCCCCAAATCGCAACCCACACCGAAAACAGGCCACCATTCGCCCATTATGAAGTATTGCTGTCACATTTGTGCTGGTGCATCTGCTATTAGTCTCTCGCTCCTTGACAACGTTCAAAAGAGAGTCGCAAACCTGGTAGGCCCTGAACTGGCATCTAAGCTTCAGCTTCTGTCCCATCAACGAAATGTTGCATCCCTCTGCCTGTTCTACAAGTATTTTACTGGTGAATGCTCTGACGAACTGCAATCACTTGTGCCCCACGACGTGAGCACCCGACAGGTTGCTAAATCTCACCCCCACGCAGTAGAGATACCTAGGTGTAAAAGATCTTTTTACTTCAATAGTTTCTTCCCCAGAACCGCTAGACTTTGGAATTCCATTCCAGGTCCCTGCTTCCCCAACAGTACTGCCGTGCAGAAGTTCCAGTGTTACTCAACAGACATCTTGCTGCCCAAATCCCTATATAGTACCCAAGTAGTTGTTGCCCCTGATAGTAGCTCCCTACACCAAAGTGGCAATTTGCCTTGTTTGGGGTAAAAATGTAATTAAAAAAAACATAAAAAATTAACCGCCGTTAAAATACCCTTCTATTCAACTCTTAATGTATTGCTGACCTATACATCTTATAATCCCATAGTCTGTCTATTTTTTCTGTTTGCTACTTCGGTACACCGCTTGAATTTTATTATTCTTTCATTTTCCTGTTACGGCTTGATTGAAATCATCTTCTTATTTTGAAAACTAATCATTATTTAACTTATCGCACAAGGCAGCGATCACTCGACTTCTCCTTCTACCAATACAATACATAATCGCAAAAAGGCAAAAAAATATATATATATATATAACTAATACATAATCGGTTATATACAAAAAATGATTCCCTTATAAAATCAAGACTCCGAACTTCACAAAAGTCTCATTCAACCAAGAACAAAAGTTCAAAACACAAAATACAAACATGTGGATTTCCAAACGTCCACGTCACCTCTATTTTGGAGTTGTCTGAAAATCACTTTTTACTATTCAACAAAAAAATAATTTTAAGAATCGTTCCATTATATATAAAAAAAAATCAATCAATTCGTAACAAAAACTCTGCTTGGTTCCACGTCATCAACCAAGTCACATGTCTGAACTGGAATCCACGATTTCGTAAAACATCAAAACACTATAAAAACATCTCACATTTTTTAAAAAGATACAACCATTAATAATTGAGATAATTACATTTCAATTTCGAATACATCTACACAATTTCCTTGTTTTTTTTCTCAATAAAGTCAAGACATTCAATTTCAATTGTCTTTTGTTTTCATGAAACATGAGAGCTGAAAACATTAAAAAGGAGCAAACACAATTTCATAACACGATTTGTAATATTTCTTGCTTTGTTTAAACAAAAAGAACATTCAAGTTGGGCTTTTAAATCATCAACAGTTTGATTGACAGGTTTACTAAACACACTAACATATTTGGCATTTTTCCTGACGACACATTTGCAGTCTTTACTTTTTCTCTTTCTATTTCTTTACATTTTCCTTTTTCCACCTTGTCTGCGTGAATAATATATTTTTCTTTTTTTTCTGTGTGTGCAAGGATTTTCAAATCCAAATTAGTTTTCTGTTCTTTTCTGTTTCCGTATTTCATATTTAAAAATCAACAATTTCATTTCTTTTTTCACGAACATTTTTCATAGCCAATTACGGCATATCGTCCGTTTTCTTAAACATACTTAAACAATATCTTCGTGCGTGTGTATGTTATTTTCTTTTTATTATTATTAGAATTACAGTTTACTTTCTTTTGTGATCATTTTTTTTGCCTTAGACCCTACACTTCTCCTTTTATTTTTTACACAGTGATCACCACTTATCAAGGCCCGGAAGCCACTCAGGGATAAGGGTTATTGCAAGTACATTACGTTAGTGTGGAGATTTGATGAAGTGTTTACTTAAGGAGGCGATTCATTAGGAATTTGTTAACGTTGGACTTGAACATATCCAAGTTGTAGTCCGGTCGGAAGCAGGCAGACGGAACAGAGTTCTACAGGCGTGCAGTTCTAAGAAAGAAGCTTTGTTCATGGAATCCGCGTTTTGATTTTGTTTGTTGTATTTGCACACATTTTTAAACGTTGTGTCTATTTTTTGTTTGTTTTTTTATTTTTATTTTCTCACTGTGTTAACTTCAATTCTGTCTTTATTCTTGAAAGATTACAATCTAACAATCCAACCTACGACATCACGGCCGCCATTCTGGTGCTAGCCGCAGACACGTACACATAACACGAAAACAATGTTTTGAAAATCTAGCAAAAATTAATTTTCCTGAAATTTTTCAATATTTAAAAATAATTTATGCCGGCTGATAAAATTTTAAAACTTTTTTTTAAAGCTAGAAAGATAAAATTTTAAAATACTTATTTTTTTATAACGCGCGTTCACTCGTGGTCTTTTCATTTCGGGTTTGTATTACTGTACACATAGATTCGAAAAAGTTGTCAAAAAACAAATATATAACAAATAAATGTTATCAAAGGCAAGATAAGTTACTTTTCTACCAAACTGGATATATTTTTCGTGTTTTTATTAAATGTAACATACTTATTCAGCTCGAAAAACGGGTGTGTATTACTGTACACATAGATTCGAAGAAGTTGATAAGATACGAAACAATATGCATAATATAAACACAGCACGAAAACACGCGCCCACACGCACACACACTCACGTCTACTACCGTCCTTGGCTACGTCACGTTGTTATGGCAACACGATAAATACACAGTAAATTTGATTTTCTTCATTTCTACGCAAATATTACGCAAATATAAATCATATAGAATATCTGTATGAATATAATTACACGTAATAGTTAAATAAAGATAATCATCGTATAAGAGAACCGAAAAAAAAACTAATAGGGAATTAATTAAAAACGATAAAAAATATGCACATTAGCTAGATCTTTTGTAGATGAATGCAATTCCACGACTCATAAATAACAAAGTTGTATTTTCTTTTTAAATAAATAGAAAAAAGGGGTGTTGATAAGACTATCAATACACACAAAAAATATAGATTTATTTTTGGATAAAGTTCCCACGGGTTTTCCTTTCACTTCAGTAAATAATGGTCTTTTGTTATATATATGGCGTACTATTATCCCTATATATATGATGTTTATGTTTATATATATATATATAAGTGATAGTGTCTGTGTATGTCTGTGCGTCTGTGTGCATTTCCCTACGCTAAAACTCTGTAAATTTTAAGCCTACAGATTCGAAATTTGATATACAGGGTACTGAGATTTGGGAAAATCGATGTGATAGGTTTTCGACAGAAATTTGGCGATTAAGTGGTCAATATTCAACAATTTGACCTTTGAGAACTCTACCAAACTCCTCCTACAATTTAGGGTCTAAACACGTGATATTTTATATATAGATTCCTTGGACATGGATCTAACTTATTAACTTTACTTGATCCCTAAACAATAAATGTTAAGAGGTCATAATAGGGGTCAAAGTTTAAAAACTTGACCGTTTTTTTTTCCTCAGCATACACTTCAAAACACCTGGGCAACGCCGGGCACCGATTGCTAGTATATATATATATATATATATATATATATATATATATATATATATATATATATATACATATATATATATATACATATACATATATGTGTGTGTGTTTGTGTGTGTGTGTGTGTGTGTGTGTGTGTGTGTGTGTGGGCAGTTGTTTTTATTTACTATGTATATTTATATACGTATATATATATATATATGTATATTTAAAAGCAAATAGGTAATAAAACATGTTAAAAACACGTTAAAATGAGTTAAAAACATATTTAATTTCCAAAAAGAAACACAAAAGAAGTGGATTGTCCTTAATTCGCGGAGTTTCGAAAAAATATTTCCTTCTCATCAGACGGGAGAAATTAGGTAAAATTCGGAATCAGATTATGCTTATAAAGTATTTAATGAAACTGCAAGTAAGCTAAAGAGCTTATTTGCTTAAAGTTTAAAAAATACAGTGAAGCAGAGGGAATGGGGAAAAAGCGAAAAATGATTTCACGTGAATAGATGTTTGGTTTAAGAGTGGAAGATCTAAAGACGGAAAAATCTAAACGTGTTCATAAAATTGGAGTATCCAGATATTAAGAATTCAAATGCATCCTGTTACTGGTAGATATGTCATCCAAAAAAAAGAATTCCATGAAATAATTCACAAATGGGTATAAAAAAACATTAGTTCAATATATTATTATAAAAAGAAAATTACATTGTACAGAGAATGGATAAGTGAAGGGTTTTCACCACGCAACTGCCGATGCTAATTTGAAGATTAGAAATGAAGACAGTAATATTAGACGGGCACTAAGCTATTTTTTTAACAGAAAAGAAACTGTCACAATGAGCATTATAAAATAACGTTGTAATGGTGCAACAAGTAAGACAGCAAAAGGGGGCAAGTTAAACTAGACAAGTAATGAACAAATTATCAGCAGGTGTAATAGGATTGAAGCAAATCAATTGTAGAATAGGTAGATATAAATAAAAGATTGCTTCTAAGTTTGGAGCTATGAGTTTAATGTGGAGATGTCTCTATCTTATAGATAGGGAAGGCTTAAGTAGCGATAGATTTAAAAAATATAAAGGGGATGAAACGACAGATAAGGGGAAGAATTGGACTGCATCCAACAGGCTCCGCTATAAGGCATAAATTAAATACTGCAACAACGATACATATACATGTAACTGCACATAAAACATATAATAAAACATGAAAAAATATAAATGCATATCTAGGTGGATATACAAAATATATGCGCATGCATGCAATCCAACGTAGACTGCAGATATTAAGCCGGCCAAACAAAAAGGAAAGAAAAAATTACATTAAAAAAATTAAAATAAGGGTTTTTGTAAGACCTTTTTTTTTTACAAGGTGGTCACCACTTATCAAGGCCCGGAAGTCATTCAGGGATAAGGGTTATTGCGTGTACAGTACCTATGTAATTTGAAATTTTCCATATTTAAACTTGTACTTATGCTTACAATGGGAGATTAATTCGTCCGTAGAGTTTATTATATTGCTACTTTGAAGGAAGTAATTATATATATATATATATATATATACTGTATGTGGATGAGATTAAAGCCCCTCCTCTTTGTGTTGAGCACTTTGTAAATATATTTTCACCCGACGCGTATTTAAGCTATTAAACGAAGCCCACTATTAACTTGTTTGTAAACAAGCTGATAGTTAGGGCACTGTTGCGACTGCCGGGTGTGGATTTAATACACACTCGAGGAAAAATATTCACGGCATTGACTCGCGGTCCGGTGATGAGAACTGCCGACTGTCAATACGACAGTTGTACGTTCCATCCACGGCTGGGGAAAGGTGTATGTCTCGCCGCACTGATGAGTTGTGATATAAAGAAACAGTACTGTATGTGGATCACACACACACACACGCACACACACACACACACATACACACACACACACACACACACACACATATATATATATATATATATATATATATAGTTCCCATACAGTTCATCCCACAAATTTGCTCACCTTCAAGTCGTCTCTTCCGTAAGTACCTGATGTGTTTCGAAAAAAAAAATGACTAAACAAATATCGGGGAAATCAATGGCAATAAAGTCATTTTTAGTTCTTGTGATAGTGAGTATAAATAAAAAAAGTTTTCTCTTTAGTATATATTCGTTTTGTTGATGGACGTGTTTATTTTATTCTAACACAGTCATATTGTGATCTCGTTTCACTGTTTTAGATCGACTTGCCTCGTTATTGAATTCTGCCCAAGTTTTTATAGACATGCAAAAAAAAAAACATAAAATAATCTAACAATTTATACGGTGAAATTTGAACCCTTCTCTAAAAATACTATTTTTTATTGATTACTTTATTCTGTTATAGATTAAGATCGACAATATATTTGAGATTCATCAACGCACACCGACAAAAGGTTTCAGCGGTCGTTCACTCTTACGTGTTGAATAACGCGTAAATTATTTAAAGAATATTAAAGTAGTTCATTAGATTATATATGAGAGTTTTTTTAGGTGCGTTTCCTTGTTAGCACCCTTAATAACTAATGTCAAGCACAAAAGCACGGACAAATAACAAACGTTTTTTTTTTGTAACAAAACAATGACAGGAAACAGTTAGACAGCAGAAAGTTGAAAGTTGGACTGCGTCCAGACTAAAAAAGAAGGAATAGAAGGTTCGTTTAGTCTGTCAGTCAGCAAGCAGCATGTTTTGTTGTCCCAAATTGGCAGCAGTTATTTTCCGTGAAAATCCTCGATGCTGGAATGTCGAGCGGCCAGAGATGAGAGAAAAAGAGATGTCTTTTCTGCTGGTCGGGTTTTCAATGCTGGCTGACTGTGATGTCTTAAAGGGGCTAAAAGAAGTCCATTAAGGACCGCTGAATAAATGGGCCCAACTTCCCGAGTAGTCAGTGTGTGGCCGAATCGCTCAGTGAGGCGAGCGTTGATGTACAAGAGAAAATAGATTATTTGTAATTGCTACAGTTTCAGTCTGTAAACTTGGCCTTTTTGTTGCTCTTTCACGCTAAAATTGTTGAATTGTCGGTTTATATAACTGTGTCTATGTATGTATTTTGTATATAAAGTATACATAAGACATACAAAGCAGAAGAATAGTTTTGTGTGCGGGATAAAAATAATCATTGTTGATAAGATTTCTGCAACAAAAGCTTCCTTCCTACATCCTTCTCTGCTGACTGTTCCTGATAACACAGAACGAAAAGAAGAAAGTTAGATTCACGTAATATGAAATATATATGAACATTTACGATATATGAAAATTTACGATATATGAAAATTTACGATATATAAAAATTTATGATATATGAAAATTTACGATATATGAAAATTTACGATATATGAAAATTTATGGTATATGACAATTTACGATATATGAAAATTTACGATATATGACAATTTACGATATATGAAAATTTACAATATATGTAAAATTTACGATATATGTCAATTTACGATATATGAAAATTTACGATATATGAAAATTTACGAGATATGAAAATGTATGATATATGACAATTTACGATATATGAAAATTTACAATATATGTAAAATTTACGAGATATGAAAATTTACGATATATGAAAATTTACGATATATGACAATTTACGATATATGAAAATTTACGATATATGAAAATTTACAAGATATGAAAATTTATGATATATGAAAATTTATGATATATGAAAATTTACGATATATGAAAATTTACGATATATGAAAATTTACGATATATGACAATTTACGATATATGAAAATTTACGATATATGAAAATTTACGAGATATGAAAATTTATGATATATGAAAATTTACGATATATGAAAATTTACGATATATGACAATTTACGATATATGAAAATTTACGATATATGAAAATTTACGAGATATGAAAATTTATGATATATGAAAATTTACGATATATGAAAATTTACGATATATGACAATTTATGATATATGAAAATTTACGATATAATAAAATTTACGATATATGAAAATTTATGATATATGACAATTTACGATATATGAAAATTTACGATATATGACAATTTACGATATATGAAAATTTACAATATATGTAACATTTACGATATATCACAATTTACGATATATGAAAATTTACGATATATGAACATTTACGATATATGAAAATTTACGATTTATAAAAAATTACGATATATGAAAATTTACGATATATGACAATTTACGATATATGAAAATTTACAATATATGTAAAATTTACGATATATGAAAATTTACGATATATGAAAATTGAATCCGGAATTCTGGATTACCGTTCTCTATGTGAAAGCGCTTTTTGTTGCATATGATACGACACCTGTTGATCTGTGGACTCTGAAGTGATATCTTTTTTAACTGTCAATACATTTCAATTGTACAGTGGTGTTATATGAGTAATAAGCCGCATTGGTCGCAGATGATGCGATATGTGTTGACTGGGAACGCTGAAGTCATTTAATGTCCACTACTTATATCTTTATTTTTGTATTTTTATTAGAACTGTGTAGTTATATGGCATGAACAGAGTTCAAAAGAGATAGGTCCTGAGCTGTCATCCCATCGACGAAATGTTGCATCCCTTTGCCTGTTCTACAAATACTTTAATGGTGAATGCTCTGAAGAACTGCAAGCACTTGTACCTCCTCGACGTGACTACCCCCGACAAACCCGACAAGCAGCTAAGTCACACCCATTACAGTATAGATCCCTGGGTGTAAGAAACCCTTTTACTCCAATAGTTTCTTCCTCAGAACTGCAAGTCTTTGGACCTCCCTTCCGGGATTCTGCTTTCCCAAATTAACTCATGTGCAGAAGTTCAAGTGTAATGTGAACAAACATCTTACTACTCAACTCCCTTCATAATGCCCCATACAAATTATGTCCCCGATAGTAGCCCCCTACTTCAAACTCGCACTGTGCTTTGTTTGGGGTGAAAATTGATTAAAACAAATATAGTTTCTGTTAATATCATTTTATTTAAAAAAAAAAAAAAAAAAAAACTAACGTCTGGAGTTTTTACTTGTTGCTTCTGCGAAGAAGTTTCCATTGCTACCACACCGAACGGTCAACTTGAGTTATTTTGCAGTAACCATCTATCAGGAGAGGAGAGCTTACCTCGATGCCGGATAAAGAGAGCTGTGGCCCGCTGATTAACAACAAAACACGCAACGTGGCGTGGGCTGCACACCTGTCTCCTTGGTTTGGTTGACTTTTCTCATTGAAACGGAATAAGAAACCTCCGTAAACCCTGGTCCGCATAGATGATGAGTCCAAACTATCATGTTGTGAGAGTTGTTCTCGGTGACCAGGATAACAAAGCAGAGAATAGTTTTGTGTGCGGGGAAAAATCCTCACTGCTGATAAGATTACAGCAACAAAGGCTTCCTTCCCACTTCCTATATAACCATCTGCTTAACTTTTTTGGGCGTTCCGTGATCAGAAAGGCCCAACATGGACTCATATACCAGCGTACCTTCTCAAGTGGAGCGCATCGTATTATAACAATAACGAACGGGACAATAACTTGCAGTCTTTTCCAATGACGAAATATACCCTTGTCTGCTTGACAACCGACAGGTTACATACCTTATTAATTGTCTACTTCCCCTCTGGCAGCAGGCACCTGAAATAAAGGCATATTTTTCTGAATGAAACACCTAAAACGTCGAGATACCATTTCCAGATCTTTATTTTCAAGTGCTGCACACCTCGGAATTTGCAGCTCTTAATCTTCTTATATTTTCCTGTTTGTCCGAGATGTTTTCATCAGACCACAGAAACAACTCCTGTCAAATAACTTACCCAGTTGCAAGCTAACTGCCAACTCGTCTCTTTGACTCTCTGTTACAGACTCACTCCTACTTCTGATTTTTCTTAGCTTATGTGTTTCTTTCCTCAGCCAGAGTGCACAATCTTGTTTGCATGTAAACAATATCGTTGCTTAATAAACCAAATTCCAAACTAGTTTTGTTTCTGCTTTTCATCTATTCATAACATTTTTTCTTAAGACAAACATTTGCCAGTTAAATATTTTACATAATTATTTTAACAGTCTTTCCCTTTAAAACATTTTTCTGAATATTTTTTGAACCCAAATGACTTAACAATTATTCATAATAATCGGTCTGACCTTTGGCACTGCCCACCACAACATAACACCGATATAACGCTGTGATCATAGTCAAGGACAAAGAGTCACCACATTACGCTTAATAGCAATACTTTCCATATGTTTATTCTTTTAATTAAATTCATACTGTATAATTTTGTTTCTAAGAGTTTCCTGATTCTACTAAGGCACTCTTTTCTAATCTTATCTTTCATTTTAACAATTTCTGCTCTCACAACTCCAAAATATCATGTAAATATCATGTACCTGTCATGTTCACTTAATGCCATCATCTCCTCTTGTTTGGGTAGCTCTGTGCCATCTGATGTTCTAGTTTTATTTTTTCTGTATCCAGTAATGCACCCTTTTCTATTGCAAATTCCATTCCAATGTCCGAGCTGTATATTCTTATCGTGTTTATGAGTTTTTCTGATTTCTCCTTTTTGGCAAAAACATAACGTCATCGATGCATCGATGAGGTGCTAACAAAAGTTTCAAATAGCAATTTAATTATTGCATGTTTTAGTCCTAGATAGATCCACTTATATTTTTATAAGCAGTTTTGTCTGTCCGTCGTTTATCGCGTTCGAAATGGCATTCATTATGAAACGATAGAATTTGAAATTATTGACTTGTTTATGACCCATTTTACAAGCGAATGCATATTTTTATTATTTCGTATACTTTAAAGTTTTCATATTGCAACATCAACCAACAATAGGTAAACAATAGAAAGACTTATTTGAAATTCTTTTGAGAATAACAAATTAAAATTCTTTAGAATCGTCCTTAATTCGCAAATTCTCCATCTCTCTCACCCTCACCCCCTCTCTTCCTCTTTCTTACATCATCGCCGCCTGTCTTTTTCTCTCCTCTCTTAAACAGTTTAGACTTCATTAAACATCTAATAATTAAAAAAAAAACTTTAATGATGAAAACAATTATACTCCCGTTTGTAGTTGGTTGAAATCAAAAGAGAGCAAACTAGTACTTTCTATTTTTACTCCAGACAGCCACATTTTTTTCTGATTTATTAAAAAAGAACAAAGAAATGTTATTAGTAAAATATTTATCGGGGTCATTAGGTAAAAATACTTTCGTTATTCAAAGAAATAATTATCTAATCGAAAACGATATCCTTACTTGCATATAAATACATCTCATCTTGAAAGTAATAGGCTATGCTTTGCATTATATGATTATAATAACAAAACAGGTACTACACTACCGCTTTCCTAAAAAAAAAGTAATAATTACGATATTATAATGACCGAACATGTAAATACTCTTCTGCCATAGGAGGAGGTAATGCTTTTGAGGATGACATAATAAACACAGAATAGATTCTACACCAGCCCCCCCCAAAAGAAGACGCAATGTCTGTTGGATATTATTATAAACAGATACTACATTACATTCTGATTATAACTTTGAAAGATATTCGCTTGAGATTAAGGTTCTTGTGGAATTATAAATTTTTATTTCAAATTATATATTTTCAAATACGTTTTCGTTATGATACTTAATGTATCATTTTAAGAGCGCGTTCCGTCCTACCTAATCGTTTAAATTACAATCTGTGTAAAACAAATATGTTTTCTGAAAACAAGATAAAAGAAAGCAAATTCGAACAATTTTCTTATTTCAATTCAAGCTAAGCCGACAAGATCAACCAGAACTTGCTCCCATATTACGAAACTGTTTAAGCGTTGCCTTAAGGAGAAGTGCTTTCCGACTCACTGGAAAACCTCATCAGTATGCCCTGTATTTAAGAATTCAGGTTATAAGTCATCTCCCTCTCACTACAGACCAATAAGTATCCTGTGTATTATGAGTAAGTTGATAGAATCCATATTAAATAGAGAAATAGTCAACCACCTCAGCAGAAATAGCCTTCTTAGTGATACACAATATGGTTTCCGTTCTGTGATAAGTGGTGACCTCCGTGTAAAAAAAAAAAGAAAAGATGGTCAAACAGCTTGCGATATCAACGAAGCCTTTGGTCCAGGAACCACTACTGAACGCACAACACAATCGTGATTTTAAAAATTCGTTGCAGCGATGACAGTCTTGAAGATATGGAGCGCATTTGTCGGCTATCGGATGTTGCCTGCGATCATTTAAGTGCCTTAGTCGAAGCAACCACACGTACAACTGTTGGATAACTTGCTTCTGAATTAGACGTAACGTATATGATGATTTCTAACCACTTTAAGAAGATTAGAAAAACAATTGATAATTGAGTGCCTCACGAATTGAACGATAACCAAATGAAACACCGTTATGAAGGGTCATCTTACTTTCTTTTATGCAACAAGAACGACCCGTTACGTTATCGGGTGATGACTTGCAGTGAAAATGGGTTCTTTATCACAACTGGTTACGCTAAGCTCATTGGTTAGGCGCCGGCGAATCTCCATGACATTTCCCAAAGCCAAAGTCGCAAAAAAGGAGACCCTGTCTCCACGGTCTCACCAATTACAGTTTTTTAAGCAGGCGAAACTCTTAAGCAAAGAAGTATTCTAAGCAAAGATGAAATGCATAGAAAACTTCAACAACAAAACTTATTAATCAACACCAATTCTCATCCACGACAATGCTCGGTCGCACGTTGCTAAACCGACACTTCAGATGATTAACGAATTCAGCTACGAAACTCTGTCTAATCCGCTATATTCTCCAGACAACATTCTTCGTGAGAAACGCTTCAAAAATCTAAGCGATATAAAAAAAAAGCCCCCAGCAAATGCATCGCTACCAGAACGCACCATTTTTACGTTACTGGTATTAATACACTTGTTTTGTGTTGGAAAATGTGTGTTGATTCTGATGGTAATTATTTCGATGAATAAATTTTTGTTTGGACTGAATATGTTCATCTGAATTTAAAAGTTAAAAACCACAACATTTTTGTTAACCTGATAATACATAAGTTCAAAATAGGACAGTAAAAATGTAATAAGCATAATAAAGTTAGACAAACCCTAACCATTAATAAAAATAATAACATAATAAAGTTAAACAAACCCTAACAATTAATAAAAATAATAACATTATAAAGTTAAACAAACCCTAACCATTAATAAAAAATAATAGCATATCAAATTCTTTTTAATCGATTCAAACTAATCTGCTTATCAAATAATCCATTCATTAATCTAGTATTTAGTTTACTCATATGTATTTCCCCCAAACGCATATTTTCAATGAAACGCAAGGAGTTACTTAGAATTAGATGCAAGATCTATAGGGGCATCCTAAATGGGGAATGGAAAACAAGCAGAAAGATGCAAGATTGTAGCTAAGGAACAGGAGTCTTAGCTTGGTAGATAGTAGCTGACCTCTTTCTTAAGTTTATTTTTAAAAAAATAGTCTAGTAGTTGCTCGACCAGCTCGTGTATGTCTGATACTAGCAGATTATTGGTATTTTCTAGTCTCGCAGAGAGAACCTACTTTCTTTTCAGCAGACTTGGCAATACCTTCTATGACTTTGTTACAAAACATTTATAACAGACACTATGATCCATGGCATTCGGTGGTTGGAAGGTTACTATTTTTTTACATTGGAGGTCACCCCATATCAAGACCGAGAGCAACTCTATGATGAGGATAAAGTGTTGGATAAACGATAAGAGAGGATCAGTCATTGTTGTGGCCTTATTTTAGGGGTTCACAATATCAAACAGGAGAGTCGGTAAAGTCATGTCAACGATTAGGCTGGCATGGAATCTCTGATTAGAGAGTCCAAAATGGCTGCCTTTCACAGCGATGGGAGAGTCCATGTGAAGACAGGAATAGGGGTGTCAGTTACCCCAGAACAGTCATAATAGAAGTTTGGTAGGGCTGGGTTTCAATAGGGATTTATTCAAATTGGATTTGAAAATGAACATGTTATATTCAGTCAGGAAGCAGACTCAGGAGATTGCATTCCACAGACGAAAAGTTCTGGGGGAAAAAAAAGCTTTGCTCGTAAGATTTTCGTTTAGTTTAGGCACATATAAATTGCTCGGAAGTTATTTGCGGTTGTTACAGCTAGACGTTTATTTTTGTGAACATTTTACAGCAAAACCATAGATTGAAACTCAGTCGAGCACTTACCATAAAAGTAACGATGGAGCAAAGACAGACTCACAATGCCTATCCTGAGAGAACGAGGAAGCAACGAGGCGAAATGATCCTCGCCCACTAAATATCCCAGACTGTGTTATACTCTCTGAAAGCAAGAAAGGATCTATTTAGAGTTTCCTTCCGAGATGTGGCAACAGTATTTCATCTTAAGCCGTATTTGACTCTTGTTCTGATAGAGAATTGCAACGAATTCACCATTTTTCCAGCGATTTTAATAATGAATTTGATTAGATATTGTACCTTAGGTCGGAGGTAAAAGTCAAGCTTAGAAGTTTATCGAAGCAGAGTGATTCTTCAAGATGGGAGCCGTTCATTTTAACTGTGGAAATGGGAATATGAGCGTTGGTGGTCAAAAAATGGAAGTATAGATTTTTATGCATTGCTAAGAAGTTAACCATTTTCTATGCCAATAAACCATACGCTCCCATTTTAGAGAAGAAAGAATTAGAAATATCCTCATGTGACACGCATATTAACTGATTCAAAATTAAACAAAATAAAAATTAACCAAAATTGAACGTACAAAATGTATAACAATTTTTTTTCAATTTATACCCCTTTTCTTTTTTCTATTTTTTTCTCGAAGTATATTATTAAATCTAACTCCTTTTCCGGTCCTGGATATGACCTTAAACTATATCCGATGGTGAGGGCCCCAGCTTGCAGGCCTTAGGGAGTGTGGAGCCACCCTTTAATTGCCATTGCTCCCAGGTCCACACTGACCCGGAGTGGTAGCACCTGTTAGGGTCCCAACTATGGGTTAAATAGAATACGACTTAAAAAACAAATATACTATATTAAAAAATCGTTCTTCAAAATCACCAGATTCGGCATTAAATAACCTGAAAAGGGTTGATATGCCGTAAAACAAAACAACCAACCAACTAACTCCTTTTCCAATATTTCTTCGTTCATTTCTTTCTTTTCTCTTCCCTGTTTTTCCCTGAAGTATTTCATTAAATTTAACTGCTTCTCTTCGTTTTGTTTCAATAGTTCAATAGTTCTTCACGGAACTCAACGATCTTTCACGGTCTTCTCAATAGTTCTTCACGGAACCTTTTTTCAAGTTCTAATTATTGACTTTGTTGGAATTTCACCATTTCGAAAATCTGTTTTACAAACTCGTCTACTTTTTTAAAGGTTTAGAATTACTTAATATGACAAAATTATTTTTTACAGAAACCACACAATTCGTTATAGTACGTAGATTTCGTTTGCCATTTTTTAATTTTCGTAACATGTAGGTACTGGGTTCTAATTCTTTGTTGATCCTACTCATTTTTCCTCTATTTTTCCTTAAAAAGAATTAGTTATTTATCTGTGAAGGAGAGTTTATAGCATTTATTGAATATTGGCTACTCTTCCCGAGTGTAGGAAAAATTATTTCGAATATCGGCGTGTGTTCTTTTTTCTTGAATCCTTTTGCTCATGAAATATTGTTTTCCAATGGCTGTTTTTTAGAGTGACTCTTTGCCTGAATATTCGTCATTCAGTTGTTGTTAGCAATTATTGTTGATTGATCCGTGAAGTTCTTGAATCATCCAGTTGTCAGCCAGTTGTTGTAGACCCGTGCTAGAAGTCACAAATGAAAGAAACCACAAGTAGTGTAAAGTGTATAAATATAATATGTATTTATCATAAAGAAAGAATACAGGAGTCACTAAAATGGTATGAGATGAACGTGTTCGTAGCATGCTGTTAAACATGGTATGAATGTCTCCATTTAGTCTCAGAAACTAGTGGTGTTCATAGGACTGGTTTATTAGTTCTCAAATAGAGGTGATTTATACGCCACAACACTTATTTAAACATTAATTCACGTTTCTGGGTCCCTCGGTGTTACGTAAGTGCTTCTTTGTATTCTTCATTTCTTTTAGTCGTCTGAATGAATTGCTTACATGGAATTTAAGGGACCAAATCTCTTCAGGGCTAAATTTCCTGTCCGCTATCTAATTGCGTGGCTATCTAACTTGACAATCTCCAACTGACCACGTGTATATCTCAAAACAATTTTTGTTTGATTCTCTGACGTCAGCAACCAGATCACCCTTTGTTTTGAGAAAATTATAATTGCATTTGTTTAGTTTGTTTACAATCTAAAAACGATTTCTTAGATTAGTATCTAACTGAAATATTTTATATTTAACTGACATATATTAACCTGTAAATATCATATTGCGACTTTTAAAATCTGTGAGTAAATATTCTATTCCAATACAATTTCTCTTTATTTATACTGAATAACAGTTGCCAATCGCAATGTTACCTCCCATTTCAATCTGAATATTTTATATTTTTCATATTGTAAAAAAAGTTAGTTTCGTATTTTCAACCGATCTAAACAATTTTTTAGATATAACCCTAGTAAATAAATTACAGAAAATAAATGTTAGATAAATTAAGTAATAGTAATAATAATACCCGTAATAAATTATTTGTAGAGAAAGTCTTTCAAAACACATACGATAAATATAAACTTAAACACTAGAGTATGACCACCAATCTGTAGTAGAATGAGGACGAAAATGGATGGGCACGTTCAATGCTGCCAAGACTAAACTAGTTTCCTTCAATAATTACAAGAAACCTTCTCTACCACCAATAGCAATGCCAAATGATTCTTTATCTGAGAGTACATCTTTCAAACTCCTTGGCCTAACGTTCACTGGAAACATTAGTTGGAACAATTACATTAAAAGCATTGCCAGGGCCGCTGCGAAGAAGGTAGTCTCTCTCTACCATGCTAGAAAACTACTAACACCCGAAAGTATCCTGAAACCTCTATAAGGCCACCATTCGCCCATGTATGGAGTATTGCTGTCATATTTGGGCTGGTGCAACTGCTACTATTCCTTCGCTCCTAGACAAGGTTCAAAAGAGAGTCGCCAATCTGATAGGCCCTGAACTGGCATCTAAGCTTCAGCCTCTGTCCCATCGACGAAATGTTGCATCCCTCTGCCTGTTTTACAAGTATTATAATGAGGAATGCTCTGACGAACTGCAAGCACTTGTACCCCCACGACGTAAGCACCTTCAACAAACCCGACATGCAGCTAAATCCCACCCCTACACAGTAGAGATCCCTAGATGTAAAAGATCTTTCTACTCGAGTAGTTTCTTCCCCAGAACCGCTAGACTTTGAAATTCCATTCTAGGTCCCTGCTTCCCTAATTGTACTGACATGCAGAAGTTCAAGTGTAACGTGAACCGACATCTTGCTGCCCAAATCCCTACATAGTACCCCAGTAGTTGTTGCCCCTGATAGTAGCCCCATACACCACAGTGGCAATGTGCCTTGTTTGGGGTGAAAATGTAATTAAAAAAATAAATAAAAAACCTGTCTAGCTTTACAATAAAGATGGTTGCCAGTACACATACACCATGTTGAGTCTTTTATGATTTTTTTTTCTTTTTGCAGCATTAAATTGTCATGCATCTTTCTAGCTAAGCAAAGGATTTCTAATTTTTATGAAGAGTATATGCATTGAAAGGACACGGTATTTACATGATAATAGCCGGTTTTTACTGCATAAAAAACCGGATATGCAAAAATAATGTCCGAACATTTTAATATGCTGGAGACGCTTTGTTACATAAAAAATAATTATTTAGATCTTGAAATCTAACTATATATATGCATGTGTGTCAATGTGTGCTTTGTTACATAAAAAATAATTATTTAGATCTTGAAATCTAACTATATATATGTATGTGTGTCAATGTGTGCTTTGTTACATAAAACATAATTATTTAGATCTTGAAATCTAACTATATATATGTATGTGTGTCAATGTGTGCTTTGTTACATAAAACATAATTATTTAGATCTTGAAATCTAACTATATATATGTATGTGTGTCAATGTGTGCTTAAAAAAAACAAATAGCAAAAATATTTACACCTGTGACAATAAAAACATCAACATTAAATGAAATTGCCACAAAAATAAATAAATGTAAAAAATAATTATTTAGATCTTGAAATCTAACTATATATATGCATGTGTGTCAATGTGTGCTTAAAAAAAACAAATAGCAAAAATATTTACACCTGTGACAATAAAAACATCAACATTAAATGAAATTGCCACAAAAATAAATACATGTACAAAATAATTTCAATATTAATAAAATCAATTGTACAATATCAATCAATCGTCTATATTTGAAACAATGCCATTTAAAAAAATCATAACAAAGCAATAAAACCGATTAACTGATGTTTCAAAAAATTAAAACGTATTAATTCTTTTCTCTAAAAAAACATTAAAACGTATTAATTCTTTTCTCTAAAAAAAAAACATTAAAACGTATTAATTCTTTTCTCTAAAAAAACATTAAAACGTATTAATTCTTTTCTCTAAAAAAACATTAAAACGTATTAATTCTTTTCTCTAAAAAAACATTAAAACGTATTAATTCTTTTCTCTAAAAAAACATTAAAACGTATTAATTCTTTTCTCGAAGAATTTCGACAATAAAAGAGAGCAATTTAGAAATTTACCATAAAAAGAAAAATTGTTTTCCTTATGTTGAAATAATTGTTTCTTTTTTTTTTGGCTCCGTGTTTTGATAAGCTCATTTCATGAATGAAAAACTTAGAGCAAAAGCTTATAAAAAATGCGAAGGCTTTCTATGTGAGATTGTAACGTGACGCTCGAACTGTGTTGGTAAGAGTTCAAACCTCTCTCGGACCCCACGTCATCCGGCACCGTTAAAAAGGAATAAACAAGAGAAAATAAATAACTCCGACTTAACCATATTATTTAAAAACTACCGTGTTTGAATAATAGGCATTCATAAATATATATCATAAAAGGTTTGTGTTTAATACAAACTTTTACGCAAATACTACGCAAGTATAAATCATGTAGAATATCCGAATTTATATAATTACACGTAATAGTTAACTAAAAATGATTATCCCATAAGAAAACCGTAAAAGAAACGAAAAAGAAATTAATTAAATTGAATGTTTAAGAGAATATGCAAATAAGCTAGATATTTTTAGACCTATATATAACAAAGTTGTATTTTCTGTTTAAATAAATAGAAATAGTAAAAAGGGTTTTTAATATGAATATCAATATACAACACAAAAATACATTTATAGGAGTATAAAGTCTATATATCTCCCTGTGATCATCCCTTCTATTTAATGTATCTTATTTACCCTCGTCTTTTCCACATTCCACGTGTTTTTTTACTCTTTTTCTGTTCTTATTTTTTTCTCTCATATTGATATTACGTTTCATAAAATCTTTGTTGAAAAATTTGATAATTAAAAAATATTAATATATCATATTCAAAACTCGGCAAACATTGCATTCTTAATAATTCAACAAAGCGATGATCATTCGGAAACATACGGAAACGTTTGTAAAGAATAAATAGTTCGATGCAATTAAATCTAACTTTTTAATGCCGACGGCAAATTGGAAGCGCGAATCAAGATGAAGCGCTGAGGGCGATACAAATGTTATACTTTTCACCGATTTTCTTTATGTTTGTCTTTTGTTTTGTTTTTTTACTTTTTTTTTCTCATTTCATTTTAAAATCAGACGGAAGTATTCGAGCGATGAGCAGTCTTGATATTCTTCCTGTTTCAAAATCTCTATTTGAAATGGCCATCATTTTTTTTTTTTTTGGTTAAGAAAAGAATCCAAAAAAAAAACATGTTTTTTTATTTATTTCAGATTTTTCTATTTCTTCTTTCGCGTTTTTATTTCGTCATTTTATTTTATTTTATTTTCCACGTGTCTGAGTCATTTTTACCTCGGAACATTTCATGTGATTTCTGCTTATAAAGGAATGACGTTGAAACGAAATGGCTGGAAATATTTTTTTAATACTCAATCATTTTTTGTTTGCCTTTAGATAGCCAGTAGGCATCTTTTCGCGTTGCTGGGATGAAGCGGACTCTATTTTCTAGCCCCCTTTGTAAGGGGGGGAGTAAGGCTGTCAGTAAGGGAGATAGGAAATAGACCATGACCAAATAGTTTTTTGCCGTCAAATTATTTTGACGCTTGTCAAGATTCACTCTTAAATCAACGTGCAAATGTAAACGACATTTTGATGAAAACAAAAAAGAAAAATTAATTTCAGACATTTTTTTCAAAAACGAAAAAACTTATGTATTTCGTCTTCACGATGAACAAATGTAAAAAATGTTCCATAAATTTTGTTTTCTTTATCACTAGCTTTTTTTTTTTTTGAACCGCCGAAATTATTAACTGAATAATTATAAAATATGCAAGTTTCTCATGTATTACACGTCTGTAAAAAGAAATGAAAGATTTTTGTGGATCATTTATTCAATGTCGTATTAATCAGACAGTTAATATTAGTATTCGTTTCCCCTATATCTTTCGAGTTAGAATTCTGTTTAGGAAAACACATGGTACAGGATGGAACGCCAAAAGTGTCGCCCTAAAGAAAACAACACTACAGCTTTATGGAAAAAAAATCAATTCAAATAACTTGATTATGTGGTAGAGCTGACATCTATTTAATATATCCGCTTTCAGCCTCAATCACAGCTTCGATACGTGTCCGGAACTGGGAGCACGCCTTTTCCACAAGCGTCGACGAATTCTCACCGGATGGCGATGAACAGACTAGCTTTGGTGTTGTGAGGGGTCATGTTTTTTTTGGGAGGTTTACAAAGGAATAACTAATTATCAAGGCCAAGAGGCCACTCGAGGATAGGGGTTAAAGAGTGTACAGTGGTCAAAAGGACAATATCATAGTGACCGTTAGAAGTGTACATTTGATAAGATCGATTAATTAAGGGGGACGGGTCCGGGTTCAGGTCGCTGGAGGAGAGGGACCAGTGAGAGAATGGTGCAAAGTAATAGTACTCCTTCTGAAGTCAGGCCTGGATCTCTTTGAACTTGTGGGCTGGCGCCGAGTCTTGCTGTCACGCGAAACTCTGCCAGTGGCCACCTGATTAAACCAGGGGATCACCACACTCTTCAGCATATTCAGGTACACTGAGGTGTTGACTTTCAAGCCGACTTCGAAGACGTGAGGTGGTATGATGTGGCCCTCACTTGGAACTACACCAAAGACCATAACCGTGGCCAAAACTTTGTTTGCATCCGAATATTTACCCGAATGGAATATAAAACCACTGTAGATTAGTAATCCCATGCGGACCCACATGAACGAGATCGGTATCCACAGGAATACTGGTATCAGCTGCTTAGCAGTGATAGTATTTGTGATAATGCTATTAATAATAAATTGTAATATCCACTCAAAATTACAGAAAATTAAACGTTTAATAATTGTGGGGTCTGCGTTCGCGCCAGACCATTCGTAATGCTAGAGCATTTTATTTAGATTGTAATATGATTAAAAGCAAATTTAAAGTTGAATAATTTTAGGCCAAGGTATTTGTTGTTAATTCCGTTTTATACGAAACAACGGTAAACTAGTGCAATGATAATAATAAAGCATTAACTAAGTTTCAATTCAATATTTACTAAAACTTATAACTACTTTTTTCAAAATACCTCGTCAAATAATGAACATTTATTTAATTACTTAAAGGTGTGCCCGGCGTTGCCCGGTATTAAATCTAACGTTAAATGCCTTAGAAAAAGATAAGTTAAAAAATAGGAAAAAAAACTGAGGAGTGTTCATGCACATATTATGTTATTTTCTAAACATTCACTTCTTGTAGTGAAAAAAAATCGAGATTGAAACAAAAACGTAAATACAATGAGTCAAGTACGATAGCCATAAATCCAGCTTGCCAAGCTCTTTATAAAACTGATTTCAAATCTTGTGAAACAGTTAAAAAGCGGATAAAAGTCTGATAAACTCCACGTATTTTTTAAAAATTTTGATTGCTTAGCACCTCTCATAAAATTGATTAAAAAGTATTCTATACGTCTTAATATACGAAATTTCATATCTGTAAATAAAAAAAATCCGTGTAGTATATAGCTTAAGAAGTGTCCTCGCACGCATTTTAACTTTTATAGATCATGTAATTATTATGTTTTATTCTGTATTATTGATATTTTATTTTAAAGATGGGGATAATTTTCATTTGTTTAATGTTGAGATGAGATTAAAACGTCTGAATAGATTTCGAGATTAAAAACAACAAGTAACCATTTTAGAAACAACCAGTAACCATTTTAGAAACAAGTTAATTATTTTATAACAACCTTTAAAAAGTCTCGTCGCAAGCAATTAATAGTTAACTGCATAAATAAGTTAATCTAATGACTAAAATAATAACAAAGGAAAAATATCAATTCACTACTTTATTCTCGTTAATTTTTCATTTTTAATTATTTGCTTATAGTTATTAAGTCAGAAATAACGACATATAACGTCATTGTCTTCCGTTGTTATTTAAAACTTAGGATCTTTTTAATTGGCAAAGTAATCGAATAAAACTTTACAGTAAAACTATTAGTTTAGGTAATAGTTGAAAACTCCCATCCCTTTATCTCGAGGTTCGCAGATGTTTGAATGCTTTCTTCTTCTTGCCTTGTACTGCTTCCTGCTCTTATTTTCCCTCACTCGCACAGCAATTTAAATATAAGATGAAAAACTTTCTTGCTGCAAAAATTCACACTTTACATTCTATCTATAAATATTCTGGCACTTAATCACAGTAATCCTTAAGTCTCAAAGACAATATGTCTAACTTTTAATGAGCATAAGTTTCAAAAAGCTTCTCTGTTTCAACTCTCATCAAGCTTCCTTGTCTAAACGAAGCTCATTCAGACGAAATATATATGAATCACTATAGAACATATCTTTTTTTTTTTATTTTTTTTTTTTACACAGTGATCACCACTTATCAAGGCCCGGAAGCCACTCAGGGATAAGGGTTATTGCAAGTACATCACGTTAGTGAGGAGATTTTATGAAGTGTTTAATTAGGGGGGCGGTTCATTAGGAATTTGTTAACATTAGACTTGAAGACATCCAAGTTGTAGTCCGGAGGGAAGCAGGCAGACGGAACAGAGTTCCACAGGCGTGCAGTTCTAAGAAAGAAGCTTTGCTCATGAAATCCGCGTTTTGATTTAGGCACAGATATAGAGTGGGGGAAATTTTTCACAGTGGATTCAGCTAGACGGGTGTTTTTCGTGAAAGTTTGGCGAGGGGGGACCAGGGATTGGAGTTCAGACGAGCACCTGCCATGAAAATAACGATAAAACAAGGATAGGCTCGCAACGTCTCTTCTGTGGGAGAGGGGTTGCAGGGTAGAGAAAAGGGCATCCCCCACTAAACCACGAAGTCTATTTTGTACTCTGTCAAGCATGATAGGCTGTTTTTGGCAGCTCCTGCCCAGATATGGCAACAGTATTCCATCCTTGGCCGTACTTGGCTTTTATATAGATAGAGAATTGCATCAGTAGTGAGATATCTTCTGGAGCGGTAGAAGGATCCCACCATCTTTCCATCGACCTTGGCAACATACTTGATGTACGTGTTCCATTTCAGATCAGGAGTAAAGGTCAAACCCAAAAGCTTGTCAAAACACGGGGCCTCACCCAGACGAGAGCCATCCATCACAATTGATGCCAGCTGGGGATCAGAGCGTTGATGATGTAAGGATAGGAGTTTGGTTTTAGATGCATTAAAGGTAACTAGCCACATCTTCCCCCACTGAACCACGATCAGAGGAGAGAGAATCCGAGAGAACTTCGTCATTTACAGCCTTTGATGTGTTGCCGTAGATGGTCGTGTCATCAGCATAGATGTCAACGAATGATTTAAGTATGTGTTTAGGGAGGTCATTGATGTAGATCAGGAAGAGAGTTGGGCCGAGGATTGACCCCTGAGGGACTCCAGCATTTATATTGCAGGCCTCCGATTTTTGTCCATCTACCACTACTCTTATGAGCCTATCGGAGAGAAATGATTTAATGATTGAGAAAACATTTCCAGTTATACCGTAGCTGGAAATCTTGTGAAGTAGACCCTTATGCCATACTTTGTCAAAGGCCTTTGATATGTCAAGAGCAATTGCCCTAGAAAGGAAGCCTTTGTCAAGAGATTCACTAATCCTGTGGGATATAACCGTCAGCACATCTGCGGTAGATCTTGCAGAGCGGAAACCATATTGTGTGTCACTAAGAAGGTTGTTTCTGCTGAGGTGGTTGACTATTTCTCTATTTAATATTGATTCCAGTAACTTACTCATAACACAGAGAAGACTTATTGGTCTGTATTGAGAGGGAGATGACTTATCACCTGAATTCTTAAATACAGGGCAAACTGATGAGGTCTTCCAGGGGGTCGGAAAGCACTTCTCCTTAAGGCAGCGCTTAAATAGTTTCGTAAGTATGGGAGCAAGTTCTGGTTGAAGCTTTTTTAACACTATAATTGGGATGCCATCAGGGCCAGTTGCTTTACTGGAATCTAGGTTTTTTATTAGCTTGGTGACCTCATGCACGGATATTTGTACATTACCTAGCTTGTTCTGTGTTATAGGAGGAAATATGGGGAGTTGATGGCCTTCGTCGCATAGGGTAGAATTAGCTGCAAAGTTCTTTGCAAATAGTTTGGCCTTGTCTGACGCTGACGAGATAACCTCTGGTCCATTGATAATGGTTGGGATAGAACGCACACTTCTGTTCAGGATCCTATTTGTTATTTGCCAAAACTGGTGGGAACCAAGCCGTTGATCAGCTACCTTGGATTTAACAGACTGGGCATATAGCTTTTACCCTTTCATTCTTATTTGTGGGCATATTATTATTATTATTATTATTATTATTATTATTATTATTATTATTATTATTGCTGTTGTTATTGTTATTATTTTTGTTATTATTATTGCAATTATTATTATTATCATTGTTGTTGTTATTGTTATTATTATTATTATTATTATTATTATTATTATTATTATTATTATTAACTCACTAGGAACAGTCACACAAGCCATCATCAAAAATTGCTCTTTGCAATTATTATTATTATTATTATTATTATTATTATTATTATTATTATTATTATTATTATTATTATTATTATTGTTATTATTATTATTATTATTATTATTATTATTATTATTATTATTATTATTTGCTCACATGAAGCTTTCCTACAAGTCATCAAAACGACCTATGGTGTTCCCTGGAAGCCGAGTGACAACAAGCCTTCCCAGATTTCCAGTACACTCCACGTCTTTCGATAACATCGACAAAATTTGTAAATTAATTTGCGTTATTATGTGGCACAATGGCTAGCCCGTTTTTAAGGGAGCTAGGGGCTTCTACATTAATAACCCCTATATCTAGCTTCTAACCTTGTGCCTGACTTTGTGATGAAGTTAAACACGTTTCATGCAGGTGTTCTGTGGGTTTGGGAATGTTAGATCATGTCGGTTGGGTTTGAATTACAGGTGTTATGAAATTTCAGCAGTGTCAAAATCATTCCAAACCATTCTGAAGTCGAAAAACAAGGCATTGTATGAAACGCATATTTCTCTCTCTCTCTCTCTCTCATTCTCTCTCTCATTCTCTCTCTCTTTATTTCCCTATTTCTCTCATTCACTCCTTTTTCTCTCTCTTTCAAGGAAGAAAGGTAAAATAAAATATAATTTCATTGTTTTAAATCAGTGGAGGTTTGGTCGCTATACGCGAAAAAATATGTTTCCTGCTCGTTAACTGTTTAATAAATTATATTTTTATAAAAATGCATTCCTTCGCTGTTTTCATACAAGTATTCGATTTCAGCATACCATTAATAACGACAGAAAGCTGCCTATAACGACACAATGAACACACAAGAAGCGACGATGGGAAGATGCCTGCAACAACCACACATAATGCGACCCATGCCAGACAGTTATAGCCAAATTAATCAAATATTATATTTTAAAAAATGAGCAAAATTAACAGGGGATGATTAAGGTTTTTCAAGAAATAAATAAAAATAGTTATAATAATAATAATATTTTATTACAAAAATGATCAAAAGAATTTATGCTTAAAAAAGTGTGATTAATATTTGAGAATAATTGAGAGAAGAGAAAAAGAATAAAAAAAATAACTATTGTACACACCACCCGACGATATAATGCCATTTGCTAGTGATAAGGTCACAAAAAAGAAGAGGACGAAATGTGGCATAATGGCTAGCCCTTTTTTAAGGGAGCTGGGGGCTTCTGCATTAATAACCAAAATATCTAGCTTCTAACCTTGTACCTGACTTTGTGATGAAGTTAAAAACGTTTCATGCAGGTGTTTTGTGGGGTTGGGAATGTTAGATCATGTCGGTTGGGTTTGTATGACAGGTGTTATGAAACTTTTAGCAGTGTCAAAATGATTCCAAACCATTCTGACGTCGAAAAACAAAGCATTGTATGAAACGCATATTTCTCTCTCTAATTTTCTCTTTCTTTCTTTCTTTCTCTATTTCTCTCATTCATCCCTTTTCTCTCTCTTTCAACGAAGAAAGGGGAAAATAAAATATAAGTTGAGGTTTGGTCGCTATACGGGATGGGTCGACTAAATATGTTTCCTACTCGTTAACTGTTTAATAAATTATATTTTTATAAAAATGCATTCGTTCGCTATTTTCATACAAATGTTCGATTTCAGCATATCATTAATGCCGACGACAGAAAGCTGCCGGTGACGGCACAATGAACACGCAAGACGCGACGATGGGAAGATGCATACAATGACCATACATAATGCGACCCGTGCCAGACAGTTATAGCCGACGACGGATCGACCCGTTTTCGTTGTGTTTACAGCATGTGCTATCGTTTAGATATCGTTGGATATCGTTTATTCCCCGGGGAGCTTGTGGCGTTCCCAAGACATTCCTCAACCAAGTAACCCTCCCGGGGAGCGATAGTATTACAATCACATGGCCGCTTACTATTGATTTCTCGTTGGATTTTGAGTTGTAATCAGCTTTCCCAATGTCCCAGTTCTTTTGGCACTTGTCTAACGGAAGTCTGGTCAGCGCTCTCTCCTCGGTCTTTCCATTCTCCTAGACCCTTCTTGACTATGTGGCATAACTTTTTGGGGAGGAGCAATAGGAGGTGACGGATGAGGGGATATACACTTTGTAGATATGCAGTTTCAATGTTCTTATGTCATTGTAAGCCTTCTTCGTGTTTTCACTCTGCAGCAGTTTGTCTTGCCCGCGCATGTGGCTCATGTGTATTATGTATTAGTCTCCGCATTCAAAGGTTTTCTGTAATATTTTAGCTGTTTTCATTATTGTAATTCGTTGTATCTTTCAAGCCATTCCTCTGATTTCAATTTCCCCATTACCTTTTTCCAAGTTTTTTGGAATTGTTCTTAATGCTGCTACTATTTTAGGTATAATCTTGATTTCTTGATCATTCATATCCCTTTCAGCTCTCAGACTAGCTCTGTGTATTTGCTCCGTTTTACTTTTCCTTTGATATTCACCCTTTGGTTAGCTGTCACAGCAAAGTTTACGATCTGACAGGACATTTCTTTCTTGTTAATTATTACGACATCCGGTCTTCTTGCTTTGATGTGTTTATCTGTTTCTTTGTTTATGTCGCATAGGATTTTGTCATTTTCGTTTTCAAGTACTGTTGCTAGTTTATGCTTGTACCATGTGTCTGTATGTTTGAGATACAGTTGTTTGTATAATACCCAGTGTACCACCCTTCCTACTTGGTCGTGTCTGTTTTTGTATTTTTGGACCATTTTGCTGCATTCGCATATGATTTATCCATTCGTCTCTTTGTCCACAGAGTCTGCATTTGCTGTGTTCTTGTGTTTTTTCGATTTTTGCTTTGATGTGGTTGGTTTCTATCGAGTTATTTTGTACTGTAGTTATTAGGGATTCAATTTCTCGGTTTACCTGTCCTTTTCGCACCCATGTCCAAGTTCTTTCACCATTCTCATCTTTTGTCATTCTTATGAATCTTCTGTGTAGTTGTTTCTCTTCCTATTTTTCTTTGCTCGTCTTATCCTTTATCTCTGTTTTGTTGATTTTTTCAGTGTCTCTTTTTCTTCCTCTTTTTCTTCCTTTTTTTTCTTCTTCTTATAATTATTATTCACATTTTGTGTCTGCCTGTTAGTATTGCCGATTTATACTGATTGGCGGATTATAACAAATGAAAATAGGCTATCAGCATATTGCTTTCATAGTCTTCCTACACTTTTCTACAAGATTCTGGCGGTTCCCAGCAAAACAGTTTTCTGAAATACTCCAACATTGCAATGGATCTCAATTTTCTGCATCCACATCTCAAATTCTTTTGTTAAACTCCTTAGGGCTCCCATCACAATAGACATAACTTCTACCCTTTTAAACTTCCACAATCTTTTTATCCCCCTTCTTAAGTTTTTGTATTTTCAACATCATCCTTTTTCTTTTACCTTGATATTTTTTAAATTACATTTTCACCCAAAACAAGGCATATTGCCACTTTGGTGTAGGGGGCTACTATCAGGGACATAGACATCAGGGGTACTGTGAAGGAAGTTGGGCAGCAAGATGTCGGTTCACGTTGCACTAGAACTTCTGCATGTCAGTACAGTTGGGAAATTAGGGACCTGGCAGGGAATTCCAAAGTCTAGCTGTTCTGGGGAAGAAACTACTGGAGTAGAAGGCTCTCGTACATCTAGGGATCTCTACTGTGAGGGGTGGGATTTAGCTGCTTGTCGGGTTTGTCGGGGGTATTTACGTCTAGGGGGCACAAGTGTTTGCAGTTCGTCAGAGCATTCACCGTTAAAGTACTTGTAGAAAAGGCAGAGAGATGCAACATTTCGTCGATGGGACAGGGACTGAAGTTTAGATGACAGTTCAGGACCTATCAGATTGGCGACTCTCTTTTGAACCTTGTCTTGGAGCGAGAGACTAGTGGCAGATGCATCAGCCCAAATATGAAAACAATGCTCCATACATGGGCGAATGGTGGCCTTATTGACGTATAGGATACTTTCGGGCGTTAGTATCTTTTTAGCACGGTGGAGAGAACCTACTTTCTTCGCAGCGGTCCTGGCGATACTCTCAATGTAATTATTCCAACTCACGTTTCCTGTTAGCGCTAGGCCGAGGAGTTTAAAGGATGTACTTTCAGATAAAGAGTCATTGGCCATTGTATGGACCCCTTAGGGACACCAGCATTAATACTGTGGTCCTCTGATTTCTGCCCATCAACCACTACTCTTATGAGTCTATCAGAGAGAAATGATTTAATGATTGAGAAAACATTTCCAGTTATATCGTAGCTGGAAATCTTGTGTAGTAGGCTTTTATGCCATACCTTGTCGAAGGCCTTTGAAATGTCGAGAGCATTTGCCCTAGAAATGGAGCCTTTGTCGAGACATTTGCTAATCCTATGAGATATAACCGTAAGCCCATCTGCTGTAGATTTAGCAGAACGGAAGCCATATTGCGTGTCGCTAAGAAGGTTATTTCTGCTGAGGTGGTTGACTACTTCTCTATTTAATATGGATTCCAGCATCATACTCATGACACACAGGAGACTTATTGTTCTGTACTGAGAGGGAGATGACTTTTCACCTGAATTCTTAAATACAGGGCATGCTGATGAGGTTTTCCAGGGTGTTGGGAAGCACTTCTCCTTAACGCAACGCTTAAACAGTTTGGTAAGTATGGGGGCAAGTTATGGTTGTATTTTTTTTTAACACTATAATTGGAATACCGTCAGGACCAGTTGCTTTACTGGAATCTAGGTTCTTGATTAGCTTGGCGACCTCACGCACAAATATCTGTATGTTGCATAGCGTGTTGTCTGTTATAGGAGGGAATATGGGGAGTTGATAGCCTTTGTCACACAGGGTAGAATTTGCCGCAAAGTTCTTGGCAAATAGTTTGGCCTTGTTGGATGCTGTCGAGATGACCTCAGGTGCATGGATAATGGTTGGGATAGAACGCACGTTTTGTTGAGGATCCTATTTGTTATTTGCCAGAACTGGTGGGAACCAAGCCGCTGCTCAGCTACTTTGGACTTAACGGATTGCGCATATAGCTCTCTTGCATTTTTATTACTCTTTTACAGTTGCTGCTGGCGGTCCTGAAAGCAGCTTTGGTGTCAGTGCATCTATTACGTTGGTAGCTACGGAAAAAGTGATTTCTGTGTGCGATGGCAGCAGCACATTCAGGGGGAACCATGGCTGGCTGTTAGGTTTTTGTTGAAATTTTTTGATGGTATGAATCGGTCTATGCCTACAAGTAACCATTCGGTCAGGTCTGATACTATAGAGGACACATCCTTTTTAAACATGGAATGGAGAGGTAGATCAGATATGAATGTACGGAAGCTATCCCAGTCCGCCATAGAGTATCGGTATACAGTACGGTGGAGAGGTAGGTCTGTAGATTAATTATATTTCATTTTTATCTTAACTGATACGACGCAGTGGTCGGAGAATCCCAGAGGAGATAGAACGGAACATGAGCATAGCTCAGGGGAAGTGGATAGAAAAAGGTCTAGAAGGCTTGCGTACTGACCGGTAGTATCGGGCACACGGGTGGCTCGCGAACAATCTGAGTGAGGTCATAGGCAATGGCAAAATCATGACAAAATCTCCTCTCATCATCAGTCTTATTGAGTGGGTCAGCCATTCCATATTATGGACATTGAAGTCACCGAAAATGTGAATGTTAGCCGAGGGATGAGCAGACAGTATGTGGTCAATTTTCTCTGATATCCTCTTAAAGACAGTAACTCCGCTGTTGTGGGGGCGATAGAGGGCAAATATAAATGCGGTGGTCTAAGCAAGTGCAACCCGGAAGCACATATAAGGTAGATTAGGGTCTTCTATGGAGATATCCCTGCCACATGGGAAGCCATCTTTAATGTAGGCACATATTCCATGCCCGTGGCGATCTTGGGGGTCAGATTTAGATGTTAAGTTAGAGTATCCTTTAATTATGAACTCATCTAGGGAGGTGGTCGGCCCTATTCCAGTTTCGCTTAGAAATAATATGTCAGCTTTTGTCTCCTGTAATTGGGTTTCAACCTCTTGAATGTTTGAACATAGACCACTTATGTTGGAGAAGGAGACATGGTAGTAGGGGTCTACATTGGAAGATGAGGTTCTAGGTTTATTCGTGTTTTCTTATTTGAGATATTTCATGTTGAGGATTTTAGGATTTGTGGAACAGGTCAGCATACTTGGTTAGAGCAGAACAGAGAGGGAAAGTAAGAGAGGAACGACGGGAATTATTTTTTTGTAGCACATAATAAGGTAAAGACGTAACAATTACCCACTGGTATGGCATCGAGAGGCCCCACCAAAGACTACTGCATGGTCCAGAATCCATTCACCAAATGGTAATACAGCAGCCCCAGTACTTTGCACCTGCTGATAGGACAGCTTCCTTAGTGGTTATTCCAAGGTTCGGGTCCTTGACTATCAGGCGGTTAACGTCAGCCCAGATGAAAACATTTACCTCCAGCACCCTTACTAGTGACATGGCCACCAGGATAGACATAGAAACAGAAAATTTCCGACATCTCAGACTACTGTTCACGAAGTACTACCGACCTGGGAAGCAGCTTTTTGTTCACCCTTTGTCAGAAACATCACCCATTAGAAATGAGGACTGAGGGGCTAAAAAGGAGAAGCGAGAGTTACTGGAGCTGCCGATAACACATCCACTGCATTATCTACTCTCCATTAAAAAAAACTTACGATGAGGAATACATGTATTATTTCCAACAAGAAGTCAGTCAATAACATTCTTACACAGTACCCAAAGGGATAGCATAAATTATTGCATATTACGGACCGGATTTTCGTAACTGTCATGAAAGGTTGGATTGGAAATTTACGCAGACTTCCTGAATATGCCAACTAAATCAGCTAATCAGAATTTAACAACAACAAAAATTTTATTTTATTAATTTTATATCATTGAACAACAATTAATCTAACTATGCTGTATTTAGGTTGTTTAGTTCTCTCATTGAAATAACTTAGACACTAGCGTCATAAAGTAGGATTAAAAAGTCAAATCCCTCGATGATGGGCTGTCTGACCTGCAAAAAGTGCATGGACAGAATCGTCGGTGTTTCCAAGTGAGGGCGCCTCATGCGATTAGCAATAAAGTAACCCCCTCTCAAAGAGTGAAGGCAAAGCCTGGAAGGATGGGCCTCCTTGAATTGCACAGAACTAAACTCCCACCGCATCATCAATTACAGAAATGGTTTAACCTGTTAATTTTTTTTTTGGGGGGGGGGGCAGGGTAAAAATCCCTAGCTAGCTATGTAGAATAAATAAGAAAATCGCAGGAATAAGTCATAAAGTGGTGTCAGCAAAACAAACTGATGTCATTTTAAATGAGGTACACGATCTGACCACAAACAAATATGTTTCTGTTTTTTACGCAAGAAATAAAACAATATTTATTCATTTGCAATACGTTGTTTTTATAGTTTCCTACTGTTTAAAAAAAAATTGTTCGGCGGCACTCGGCATACTCCGACGATTAGCGTTAGGTGGCGGGAAAAGCCTAACTGGCATTTACAAAACATCCGGTTAGTAGTTGCAATCGTATCTTCTTCTTCTTCTTCTTCTTCTTCTTCTTCTTCTTCTTCTTATTATTATTATTATTATTATTATTATTATTATTATTATTATTATTATATTACTACTACTAATATTAATACTACTACTACTACTAATAATAATAATAATAATAATACCACCTTTACCTTTGCTGTTGCTGATGACGGCGCTGTCTTTCTTTAAAACAAATCGAGTGTCAATATGCTTTCGAAGGATTTCATTATTTTCCATATCATTCGATTAATGTCTGTGTGTTTTATTTCGATACGAAGTGTATATATCGTAGACAGTAACAAAAGATGTATGTAGAAATTCGGTACTAGTGCACTTACTGATCCGCGCTATTTTTGAAATCGTATTTCCAAGTTTAATTAAAGTTTTATAATGTTTTTTTTTCATTCAATTGTAAGGTTAAAGTATATAATAGCTACAAACCTCCCCTCCCCATGTTAAGAATGGCTTTTTAAATAATAACGTTATTATTCTATCACGGATCAATAAGTGCACTAGTACCAGAAATTCTATAGTCTGAAACGTACATTGTACGACCAGCTGCAGCGAATAACAAAACCTCTGTCTAGATTAGTTTTTAAAGCTTAGTTTTTATTCTTAAGTTTCATTTCGATTAAATCCTCAATTTGTCGTCTGCCAAATCAAAAAACGTTTCCATTTATACATTCTTGTGTAAATTCATTGAACTTTAAATAAGCCTCGAGGAATCAACACTTCGAATTGTGGAAGATTTAAATTCGCACAAGAATTGGTAATAATTAGGTGCCAAGAAGGAGGATGTGGGCGAGTGTTAAGAAAAGACAATCGTGGAATATGGTATATATTCTCATTATAAATTGGAACCGAGTAGGCAGGCGGGGCAGAGAGTGCAATACAGACGGTTCAACTGGCCTGAAGGGCAAAACAAAAAACAAAATAAACAAAGCCGCACATTTCCAACATTTTTCTTTCTAAATGCCTTTTTATAAACAGATGAGGCGAAGGGAAATTTGAAAAAGTTGCAAGAAATTAACTCGAAAAACAAAAACTGTAAAAGAACTTAATAAAAAATATAGATTTTTTTTTTAGAAACGAAAAATGAATTTTCCAATGTTTATTCTTTTGATAGAGTGTTAAAAGCAGAATTTTGGATGCGTTGTGTATTTCTAGGAAGGTCTATTTAGTTTCTCATTAAAATATTTGTAATCGTAAAGATAAATACTAAATCGATACATCTGAAGTTAATTGCACCTATGCGTCTCAAATACATAGTTTCTGAGATCGTTTGAAATTGTCATTTTTCGTTTAAAATATAAGATTGTCAGAAAAGTTCTTGCTGTTTTTAACTTTTGAATTAAGATAAACATATCTTAGGCCAAACAAAAATTTATTTATCGAAATAAGCACTATCAGAATCAACAAATTTGCCAACGCAAAACAAGTATATTTATACCAGTAACGTAAAAATCTTGCATTCTGGTGGAGATGAAGTCACTGAAGGTGTTTTTAATCTCGCTTATGAAGCCTTTCTCAAGCAGAAAGTTGTCGAGATTTTTTTTTAAAGTCGTAGTGAGCAGATAAGAAGTATGGAGAGTATGACGGTTCAACTTATGCAGGGTCGGTTTAGCAACGTGCGGTCGGACATGACAGAATTGGACCATTTCAGTTTCATTCATTTGTTGACAGTACTTCTCGCGTAATGGTTTCGCCTGCATTCAAAATACTGCAGTGGATGAGACCGGTCGTAAGTCGTCAAGCATTCAATATGATCTTCTTTGGTGTAGCTCTGACTTTGAGACGTGTCGTAGAGCTTCGTCGGCGTCTTACAACTCAGCTTAGCGTTGCCGGTTGTCGTAAAAACCCTACTTTCTATCGCAAGTTACAACCCGGTCGAGAAACGGGTCGTTCCCGTATCGTGAAAGAAGAGAAGATGACACTTCATAACGGCGAACTAAGAAAACGATAATCAGAATATTAGAAGTTTCATTTTATAAGAAGTAACATACGTATAATATCTGAATAATGCGGTACAAATATCAAGAAAATTATGAACAGTTACGTAACTCACTAAGCTCCAGAACGATTGTTTAAATCATCGAAGAGAGAATTTGTAAATACAATTCAATATGAAAAAAAAAACATGTGTAGTTATATTTCATTAGCGAAGGAGCACCCGGCTCTGTCCTGTCTAAAATACGCTTCAATATAATGTTTAATTTTTCCGGATTTCGTATATATTATTATAGAGTCTTGATTTCAAAAGTAAAAATATATTTGGGTGCTATCAGCTAGAATCGAAATCAAAACTGTAGCATTAAAAGCTGGTGACGTTACCACTGCACCAACATGGCACTCATGTGAACTGATTAACAATAAACTAAGATGAATGTACAAAATATATAAGGATTTCTCAATTTTTACCCATTTTTGACCCCTTAAAAATATTTTAATTGGCTGGAGACCCATAAGAAAAACGGTCCCTAAAAATCCAATAATTTTAGGCTCCTAGCACCGCTCCGCGATTTTTAATTTCGGGATAGAGTTTGAAAATATGGAAACAGAAAGACAGCCAGACATAATGAGTTTTATAAATTAGAGTTTAGTGTACTAGTCCTATTTTGTTACTCCTTCTTTTCTAAGCTCCTTTCGTATCATCTAGTGTCTCTTCGTGCATACGTTCCTACAAGCGTCATCCAACATGCATCTTTTACTTTAGTCAATGTTGTCAGAAATCGGGGGGGCGCTTCCTAGGGGCTTACACTTGATCTCCCTATGAGATACATAGATATTCGAATACTCCATTCAAATTCTCCTCTACATCTAAAACACTGAGAGCAAAGAAGTTGAGAAAAAATGTTTCCTCTCCGCAATTAATCATTTAAGTATTTTATTTTATATCTTTCTTGTGGTATCTTTGTTTTATTAGATTCCAGAATAAGAATTCGCTTTCTCTGTTGGAGCACCCAGCATCGTGCTGTTACTTGAGATAACATCACTTGGAGAAAAAAAAAAGAATGGGTTATCCATACCGGGGAGATATTATTTGGACCGCGAATACGATGGGATTTTTTTAATATTTAGTCAGAGTTTACTTGTAGAAAAAGTATCCTAACGTCACGTTGTCTTGATAAACCTCAATACAGAGAGACAAGTCACTTGAGGCCAGTGTCTAGTAGGCATTCAAGTTCTCCCGAAGTAGGCATTTAAGTTAAGCATGCATCTATGTATGGATGTGCATGTGTGCCGACAAAATTTAGTATCTCCCCCTCATCTCTATCTCTCTCTACTATATCTTTAGTTAGAGTGTCAATCTAGATGGATATTTGCCGCCATAGATTCTGTTGTCCTATTAACAACATAAGTGACGCTAGCTTTTAATAAATACGCAAATCTTTGAACAAACCGTGTGACGTCAGTCTCTTGGCCTTTGCTCAAAATGGTGTCACGGTCTTTCATTCAACGTTAGCTGAACTCGACCATGCGTTTCTGGCTGAAAGACATCGACTGGTCACCAGGCCCCACGTAACTAATACAATTTCTTACTGGAAAAGCCGGATAATGGGAAAACCGGCGCTCATCAAAACCCCTCTGACGTCCCAATGGCTCATATGATTCAATCTGATCAACTGGCGGTTCTGTTGCCATTTCTGTCAAAACTTCTCCCAAATCAGTTTGATCCGTGGGACGCAGCCAGGCAATTACAGTTCCTCTAAACTTGCCAACAGTAACAACAAAGCAAGGACAACTGAGATGATAATACGAAGCGATAGATTTATCGTTTTTTCATGGGACTTAAAGTCTTAAGCCAATTCAGAGAGAAAATGTTTTCACTTTTATTAATTATTGATTGGAATTAAAAGGTTTCCGCGTATATGAAAACTAAAAACGCAGCCATGTTTTCCTTCTATTCTTGAACCGCACAAAAATATAAACTAACGAAACAGACACATTAAAATGAAGTTTTGTTTTTAGTTAAGCATAAAATCGTTTCAGAACACTAATGGAACGGATTTCCCCAATGCGGAGATGAATATGTACTTATAGATTCAACATGAATTATGTCGACTATATATAATTATTCTCTTCACTATATATATATATATATATATATATATATATATATATATGTGTGTGTGTGTGTGTGTGTGTGTGTGTTAGCAGGAAGACCCGAAATTGCTCGTGGTTGAACGATGATCAACGAATGTTTCACACTCCCATATTTTTATTGCCATCGAAACTAGTGAAATCGCTCATTTTTCTATCAGATCGAATGATTGCCTGCTCTAGTTAGGGACCATCGCGGTGCATAAGGTAGAAGCTTCACACGCCTCTCGCAGGGACTTAGTCCATAATACATTACAGTCAATATTAGACTGTTTGATAATTATTTTTTATGTTATGGCTTGAATTAAGGTTTATATTACAAATGTCAATTGTGCTCTAAACGAAAACATTCATTTAGAACGCGCCCCTGTCATATTAAAACCCCTACAGTTGATTTCATATCACTGACGTTACTGTTTGTGCGCTGATAATGCTGTAAATGTAAGTTTAAAATGAAAAGATTAAGTAGTATGCCCCAATTATGCTTTAAACAGAAACATTAATTTCTAACCCTAACCCTAACCCTTGTTATATAAAAAAAACCTTCTATTGATTTCATATGTCGGGATTTTCATTTTGTATGGTAATAAAACTTCTCAAATGCACTTGTGATTTTAGGCGGTATAAGGTGTTAACTTTGATCAAAATCCCCTGTTCCTTTTTTCATCGGATCACTTTCATTATCGATTATAGACTTTTATCGAAGACATTCCGATATAAAATATATCCAGCAACAAACAGGGACATTATGTACCTTTTGTGTGAAATTTCATAAAAATTGGCCCATCCGTTTTGGAGTCTATAGAGGACAAACTCTCTCCTCTCTCTCTCTCTCTCTCTCACACTCACTCACACACAAAAACAAACAAACACACAAACAGACACACACGGCTCCTTTTATATAATAGAGAGATTGTTCAAAGATTGGCTTGCTGGCAGTTTTACAACGTTGAATCGAATAAATGAAAAGCACCCAAATTGAGAAACCTTTCTGCTTTCCTATTTATTGTAGATTTAAAAAATCAAATAAAATAGTACCTGCCAAGTTACAACGTATGTTTGTGTTTCATTTTGAAGTATGGTTGTGTTTTATTCAGTCAGAAACTTGAGTTTGATATTTTAAGTTTTCAAACAGTTCAGCTTTACAGCAGTTTCAAAATGTCTACACGATAAACTGACAGATGTGAATAGACACATATATGCAGATATAATGTCATAGAACACTTTTTGCAGTCGATAGTCGTTCATAAAACACATGGGGGCGTCAAATTTGTCGAAAGAGAATAAATTTGTTAAAATGCGTCTACCATCAAATTATTTACTCTTATTCACGGTTTAGTTTAGAATAGCATTTACTGTTGCATATATTCACACCCGGGATATAGCCGAAATGTACCGGATTGGGTCCCCTCATTTATACATACCTGTTTTATATTCACTCGCTATACGCAGCTTCCATGTCATACCAAAGCATTCCAGAATACTACATTACACTTTTAAACGCACACCTTAAATGTTATTCTTCTGACTTAATCTCTATCAGATATAAAATGTAATTTCGTATTTGTTGAGGATTAATCACGTTTTAGGATTTGTGGTTTGTGAAAATAGTAATTATGCAGCTGATTACGTTTAGCTATGATAATAAACAGTAGATGTATGTATGTGTGTTTGAAAATATTTAATCGATAAACTCTTAAACTACTGGTCGCATAACTGAAATTAACAGGAATTGATAATCATGCTCCAAGGATGGTTTATAATGCGTCAAATCTTTGCTAGGTTAGATGAATAATGCGTACAAATATATACCGGCAAGTTGAAATGCAAAATATTCATGAAAAATTGCTGACATATTTCTATTGCTTTTCGTATGCGCAAATCAATTCATAACTTGAAAGGATTTAATTTTAAAATGTTCGTATCTATATTTCGACAGCTCAAGCGGTAGGGAACAGCGACTGGAGCGCTAAATGTTTTGGTTTCAATTCTAGCTAATGGCACCCGAGTCATTTCTTTTTAAAACTTTTGAAATGACTTTTATATTAGGTACAATATAATAAGCAATAGAGAATTAGCTGTGAAATAATATATACGGAATCTGCATGAATAGAAATATATTTAAGCGTAATTTATTGACCGGGCAAGGCTGAGAGCCTCCGCTAGTTGTTATAGAAAATGAGTGTCTTGTTTAAATATACAGTATTTAATAATATTCTTATTATCATTTTGACTCTCGAGTATATATAGGACAAAGTAAGACACAGTTACTCAACCGAAGGGCACACTACTCTATATAAAAGCATATAAGATATCAACGGATACACACCTGAGAGTAAAAACAATGAAAAGAATATGCTGTTGTCCCAGCCCCAATAATAACACGCTATTTCTACGGCTATGATTTACTAATTTAGAGACTCTACATTTACTTGTGCGAATTACGTTGATTTTTTAATATGTGAATTTAAATAACAACTGTCTTCGTGTCTGAATTAATAATCAGAATATTTAACAGAGAAACAGAAAATAACTCACGCAGCTTATATTTTTGCAAAGGAAGGTGCTTGTAAGAAACACACCCCAATATCGAAATATATAAGCATAAGGTAAAAATTATCATCTTAACAATCCTTATTGTGTTAATGATAAGACAAATAATAATAATAATAATAATAATAATAATAATAATAATAATAATAATAATAATAATAAACTTGACATAAGACACTACACTAGAAGAACACCACGTCAACAATAAATGCAGCCTATGATAAAAGAGACGAAACAATAAACAACATACTAAGTAAATGCAACAAGCTTTATCCGGACACACTAAACTCTTTAACAGATATGTGGCAAAACGAATGTGCATATAACCAATGCAATGTCTTACAACCTGGAAAATGACTTTTAATCTGTTGTGAAATTGGAATATAAATCTATGATAACATTTAACGCTACTAAGACTAAGCTTCATACTTTCAACAATATCAAGTAATTTTCCACCCATAGATTACCATGGATAATCACATTGAACGTTCACCATTTAAACTTACATATGTATACGGATTGGCACAAATATATAAAAGACATTGCCAGGTCAAAGAAGACAAGCTTCATCTACCCCTTTAGAAAAATACTCAGACATGGCAGTATTCTATGTATCTACAACGTCACCATTCATCCTAACATATAATACTGTTACAACATAAAGACCAGTGTTCAATTAGTATTGCTTATGATCAAAAGGATTCTCCAATCTCAGGCCAATCATTGTGAAGTAATCTTAAATCTCCGTCTCTGTCGCCACATTACATTTCTGTGCTTCGTTTACAAGTACTTTCATGGAATGTGAGCCTAGGAATTTGTAACACTGGTGCCGCAATCGCCGTAAATGTCTTCTATTTACCTGACAGGCAGTAAAATCCCACGCTTTTCTTTATAGTGGTCGAGGAGTATTCTACTCTGAAGGTGTCTCCCCTCGAACTACTTAACTTAGTACTTATCTCTATATATACAGATTCTATGACTGTACAAGCAGTCAGAAGTTTAAATGAAGTGTTGGCATACATGTCAACTTTATACTTAGCCCCTCTCGATACAATCGCTAATATAGAGTATTCTCACTTCCATATGCCTTTTTCCGAGGGTGAATATGAATACCAAAAATCAAAGATGCATCACTATGAACTTGCAGATATGTAATACAGACCAAAACCAGCGACAGTATTTCATATTAAAAAAGACAAACCGCAGATTGTATTGCATAACACAAAGCACAAACACCTGAGACAGAATTGCATAATAAAACACAAAACAGAGATACCATTGTATAATAAATAGCACAGAAAACAGAGACCGTATTGAATAATCAAAGCACAAAATACAGGGGCAGTATTGCATAATAAAAAAGCACAAAAAATGGAGACACTATTGTATATTCAAAGCACAAAAACGAGAAAACTATTGTATAATAAAAAAGCACAAAAAATGAGAATTATTTTATAATAAAAAGCACAACACTCTAGATAGTATTGCATAAGAAAAAGCACAAAAATGGAGACAGTATTGCATAATAAAAAAGCACAAAAACCTGAGATAGCATTGTATAATAAAGATCACAAAAAAACGGAGATATAAAAAGAATAAAAACCCGAGACATAATTGCATCAATAAGCACAAACACCAGATACAGTATTGCATAATAAAAAGCACAAAACCAGAAACAGTATTACACAATAAAAAAAGAACTAAAACCAGAGATAGTATTACATAATAAAAGCACAAATACAGGGAGAGTATTTCATGATGAAAAAAAAGAAAAACGCACAACGTATTGGATAATAAGAAGCACAAAAACTTTGAGAGCCTTGAAGTATAAGAAAACAAATTCAACCAATCAAATAGATCGATTTTGTTAAAAGACAACATGACGGAAGAAACTTAACAACTCGTACAGTTCACTGTCCCAGCAGTTCACATTATTAGCATGAAAGATGCAGTAAATCGTAATAAATATTTGCAGCAACCCGTGAACTGACAGGAATATGGAGAATAAAGAAAATGATATTAATTTCGACAATTGCAGAATTTTAGTGGCAGTCCAGAAAAAAATGTGCAAATTAAGAGAAATCTAATCATTTAATAAAACAGTCGATTTACTTATAAAATGTGCTTAAGTCATTAATACATGTGTTATATTAAGTAAAATCATTGAGTTCATATGCCAAACCACATAACCAGTTAATATTATTAACCAACCAATAGTAGGTTAAAGCACAATAAGAAAGAAAGTATGCAAAGAAAATGGTATTATTTACAGTGAAATGAAATTGCTAGAAATGAAATAATCCTAGAGAAAGACAATCGTTAAACCTCTCAAGTAAAACAATCTAATTTGACAAGAAAAACTGCAAATGCAAATTGCGGTCAACGAGAATCATTTGTAAATCGTAGCAAATGTGAATGCAGCAACCGCTGAAAATGGATATAATATAAAATCGGTTGAGGTTTACCTGTGAAAACAGCCTTACATCATGCATACAGACATGTTTTCAAGACGTTATACGTGGTCTGCCAGTCAGTCTCAAAAACAGCGCACATATATCACGTGAAATTTTAAGCTATGCTAGTTTAAGATCTATTGTCTAATTTTATCTATTAACACTCATCATCATCATCATCATCATCATCATCATCATCATCATCAACATCTTATGAATCCGAAGAATCTATTGTTAGCGTTGGTTTCCCCGATATTTTTAGTCAGATTTCTTTCTAGAAAGACATCAGGGATTATGGGAGGGATCATGTGAATGTTTCCAACAGCCTAATTGAAAGTGGTGTTTTTTGTAAAACAAACTGGATTCGAACCTGAGACAACCAACTCGGTAGTTTATGTCTTTAATTAGTAGACAACCTTTGCGTCCCATATCGTCATTGATTTTCGCTTAAACGCACTTATGATCCTTGAAATAAAGGAATGCTGTGCAAGAATAATAACATCAAATTGGAACAGATGTCACGTTCCTGTATCTAATTAACATATTAATATATATTTTTCTTAATAAAAACACTTTTTATTTCTTATTTTTATTTGATTACACGTTTTCAAATAAAATCCTCAATACTGGAATCTTTGTTATTCCATCATGTACAAAGGAATCAATCATTGGTATTTTCAATCATTTATATCATTTATTATCTACTATAAGTAGTTATAAACTAAACAAAATTGAACCATTGATATAAATTGATATAAATACAAACAAACTTATCAAATCAAGAATACCAGATAGAATTATAATCAACAAGAAAAAGGAAAACAACTAGAATTGTCGCTGTCCGACGAGTTCATTATGTGAAGCTGATTGTAAATAAAATTGATGTAAAATACCTATTCATTATCCGTGGTATTTTGATCACCACAAAAGAGCCGAGATTACTTGGTTAAAGATTTTGAAGAACATTCTAACAAAAACTTTGCCCACCTCTAAAACGTAATAGAATTAATATTAGTTAGTATAGCATTAAATATTTAACTAGTTCGTACAACAAAAAGGAGTAGTATGAGATATAAGAAGGTAAAACTAAAGGAAAGATAGGCAACGAATCAGACTTTGGCTTGAAGACTGTGTAGAATACTTGAACTTTGAGGAGATTTATCATCAAACCAAATTCCAGGGAAACGGTGGGAAGGATTTTATTATGCAAGTTATAATGGTGATAAGAAAAAAGGGAGCATACTGACAACTTTGGAAAACATGCTGTCATGCAAAGTCCAGAAGAAATCATCTTATTTTACTCTTAGAAAAACACTAGTAACGATTGATGTTAATAGCTCTGGTAGGTAAGAATTAATAATTGTATGGAGCTTAAAAGATTCCAGAAGAATTTAAAATGTTCAGAAAAATTTGGAAATTTCCAGCAAAATTTAAAATTTTCAGAATTTTAAATATTCAGAAGAATTTTAAAATTTTCTGTAAAATTTTAAAATTTTCAGAAGAATATGAAAGTCCCAAAAGAATTGTGAATATTCAGAAAAATTTGAAAATTTTCAGCAGAATTTGAAAATTTTCAGAATATGAAATTTTCAGAAAAATTTGGACATTTTCAGAAGAATTTTAAAATTCCCATAAGAATATGAAATTTTCCAAAGAATTTGAAATGTTCAGAAAAATTTGAAAATTTCCATCAGAATTTGAAATATTCATAAGAATTTGAAAATTTCCTGAAAAAGTTGAAAATTTTCATAAGAATTGGAAATTTTCAAAAGAATTTCTGCCACGTAAACCAAGCAATTAGTTCAAATATCATGCTATCATCTAGTTATTGCAAATCAGAAATTACTGATAATTGGCCGTGAAAAAACTCCAAGTGGACAAATTACTATAGTGATTTTCGTATGCCCCATTTTTAGAGACCTGTTTTTGCATAGTGTTAAAATAATCAAATTAAAAAGTAATAAATTACTGAAATAATCTGTAAAAACTTTAACTTTATAATAAGACATTCTAATGAAGCATCGTTATTTTTCTATAATGGAATCGATAACTGAAAAAGCGAACAAATAAAAGTCAAAGAAACAATAAAATATAGCAAAATAAGCAGCCGTTTCTTGAGAAGCAAAATAAAAAACGTAAAGATTTTGAATCTATTTCCCTTGTCGATATTTTTCCGTTAAAGAGTTTTTCGACACAGACTTATCCACAAATAATTCTTTATCGCATCATCATCATTGCTAAGCGCGACGGAGCAAATAGCGTTTGACGTTCACCTATATTTATTATTATCATCAGTGAAAGAGGCCGAATGTTGCTTGTTGCAAAGCGCACGAGCCAATGCGTTCTTTTGTCGACATCTATCATTTCAATGAAAGCATAATGAAACGTTCATTGCGTCTCTTGGTTGACCCGTTAATCTCGATGAAGTGGACTGTGATATGTCTTGCTGTCAGAGCGTTATGGTATCTCGTTGGCGCATCATACGCCGCTGGCAGTGATGGATCGATGAACGGAAGTGTTGATAACCTTTCGCTATGAGACAAGCAGTTACAAGTCGGCCTCGAACACATTACTCTTCTCATTGATTCTGCTGAAACAATGTTTCCATGCTGGCCCCGTTATGAACGTTGGCCACGACGGCAATTTATGACTTCAGAGATTGTCAATTTGAATCTTTTATCTGAGGAATTTATGTTTTCAGACGCCACAAACAGAATCGCTTCCAACACAAATGACCAAATCATTTGCGTCTTTTCTACATTTTGTGTCTTTCCGTCTTTTCCATTCGTTCGCCCGTTCAATGCGATAGATTGCCATCACCTTGTATGTAAATCTTATTTGTGGGTTCTGTTTATTTTCTCACTGTAGAGCCGAGCCATTTACACACTGTTTGATGTTCAATGTTTAGTGACCGTCATCTGATTAATTAATTACCCTTACTGAATATTAAAATACTATCGGAACTACCTTGTGTTGCTTTAGAAAATAGATATTAAACTAGATAGAAACTGTTCTGTCTTTATCTATCTTTATCTCTCACGCCATATATTTCCCATTCTCTTTCTCTTTGTCGCAACGGATTTAGTAAAATTAGAATGAAGTAAAAAAAAGAAAAAGGAAAAACGAAAGAAAAAGAAGTTAGCATTTCACGGACTGTTAACAAGTTATATTTTAACGTATTTGCGTGAATCATACGCATTTAATCGGCACAAGGTCACAATACTGGAACAGATTACATTAATCATCTTTCCTTATTATATTATGTCTATACTGCATAATTACGTTGACAGACCGTTTCTCGCCAGATCATCGAAGTAAAGCAATAATGAGCTTGGTCAGTATTGCATAAGTGACCATTGGGGAATGCTAGGCGTTGTATGTACGGCGCCATAGAAATTCCCAGGTTGGTAGATGGAGGCGCAACTAATCGATTCAGACTTCGTTAAGACGTTCATCTAGGAGAAGCCATTGCACTGACTGGGATTAGCAGTTGCATCCAAAATATGGTAGGTTCTGCACAAAGCCTTCACCACAATAAACAAATAATCTGCGCATATTTTTTGAATAATTTAATTGTTGTGGAGAACCCTATGTGTCGAAATCGACGAAAGTATCATCATCTCTACTTATATATTAAAGATATTTTATCACTGTGTGTGTGTGAGTTTGTTCACTATGAATACCGAAACGACTATATTTTTTTAATTTCAGAAAAATTTACTTTATATGCTTGGGATTGTTCCTAGATAGTTTTTTTTTATCGGAATGCTCCAATAAGTATCAAAATCGATAATCGAAAAAATCCGATTAAAAAAGGAATTCGATTCTGACCAAAGTTAACACACTGATACAGTCTAACATCACGATTGAATTTGAGAAATTATAACCGCATAAGCAGAAAGGTCTGATGTATAAAATCTACAGTATGTTCTTTGATAAGACAGGGGCGCGTTCAAAATGATTTTTTCTGTTTAGAGCATAACTGAAATATGAGACTTAACTTTTGCATTTTAAAATTTAATTCAAACCCTTATAAAATCATACTAGGTTCTCTACAGTGCAATATAGGCTATAATGCATTGTAGACAAAGTCACTGCGGATAGGTTTTCATTGCACCGACTAGAGCATACAATTAATCGAGTTGAGTGAAAAATAGGAAATATCACTGATTATGACTTAATCGTTGGTCACAAGCCATTTTAAATACGACTCCTGCTCTTTTATCGCTGCAATGTTTCATCTCTGTGTTTGTTTTACATACATTTTTTTATTGAATGTGCTCCGAAGTATCTACATAGATTGTGAGCAGAATTGACAGAATGATGCCGGAGATTACGTTTAATTTCGTTATATCTTCAATGTAATATTTGTAAGCCGGGATAACTTTTAATATTATCTATATACTAGCAGTTCAGCCCGGCTTTGCTCGGGCCCTATCTACTGTTCAAGACTTGTTCTACATGTGAATACACTTTCTGTAGAATTTCAAATGTTTAGACCAAAAATTGTCTGAGTAATTTCATAGAGACACCGGAGGTAAATCTTTTATAACTTGGACCCCAATGTTGACACCTTAATATCTATTACTTTGGTCTCAAATAAAAATAAAATGTTTTATCCATGTCGAAGTTACCTACATCTAAAATTTCAAGTGTTTAGACCCAAACTTGGCGAAAAAATTTGGTAGAATCTACAAAGATCCACTCTTTCAACTTTTATCATTTGACAGCCAAATTTTCGCCCAAAACTGATTAAAATGCTGTATGTCTGAATACCCGTTATGTACAAGGTTTATATGTTTAGTCCCAAAACTAGCAAAGTAACTGTAAAGGTCAAATCGTTTGAACTTTGACCCCTGGGCAGCTCAAATTTTCGACCCAAACCGATTAAAAAGCTTGCCCTATCTCAGAATATCCTTTATGTAAAATTTCAAATGTTTAGACGAGAAATTGGCTGAGTAATTTACTAAAGACCGCAAAGGTCAATTTTTTTTAAACTTTGGCCCCAATTTTAACCCCTTAACATTAAATTTATGGGCTCAAATCCAATTAAAAAGTTTGATCCATGTTCAAGTAACCTACATTTAAAATTTCAAGTGTTTACACCCAAATTGGCGGAGGAGTTTGGTAGAGTTTTCAAATGTCAAATTGTTGAACTTTGACCCCTTAACAGCAAAATTCTTGACCGAAACCCGATTAAAAATGTTCCCAAAACCAATACTCCTTATGTCAAATCTCGAGTCTGTAGACGGAAAGTTGACAGAGTTATTTGGTAGGGAAGTGTACACACACAGACACACAGACATTTTCGACCATGACCTAATTCAACATTTTCACTTATATATATATATATATATATATATATATATATATATATATATATATATATATATATAAACTGAATGTGTGTGTGTCTGTGTGTGTGGTCACGAATAGGCTCCTATATGATTGACTATTTTTAAAAACTGATTACATTTAATGAAAGAATATGTATCGAGACACAGTAATGGGTATGTTTGATCTGGCAGAACGGTGGTTCATTAAAATTGTGGGGTCTGCGTTCGCGCCTGGTCCACAAAGTATGGAAATATAAAAATTAAAATTAAAACAAAAACGTTTACACGTGTTTTTGATATTGATGTACATAATAATACTTTGATAAGTATGTTTTAACTTAAATAGGGATGCTATAATAAAATTGTGGGGTCTGCGTTTGTGCCTGGCCTCCATAGAATGGAAATAGGCACAAACTTTAATAAAGACTTTTCATATCTATCTGCGTAAGTATACTTTGATGATTATGTTTCAGTTAGAAGAAATATGGTATAATAAAATTATGGGGTGTTCGTTCGCACCTGACCTCCATAGAATGTAAATATATCACAAAGTTTAACAAGGTGTTTAATATATATCCACAGAATATTGTGGTAAGTGTTTCAGTGTGAACAGGTATGGTATAATAAATTATGGGGGTTATCTATTTTATTTTTACTTTCATCATATTTTGCTTTGGCTTTGATACCCCCAAATTCAACCCAAATTTACAACCCTTCCTTTTTATAACCTATCATATTTTCATAAATCAGAGTCGATTTTCAGTAGGCTGCATTTGAACCCAATCACCGACGGATAGTTTTACTAGTATATATATATATATATATATATATATATATATATATATATATATATATATATATATATTAGCATTTCAACCCGGCATTGCCCGGGTGTGTGGAGGTGTATGTTGAGCAAAAAAAAAAGTAGTAGTAGGAAGGTACGGTCGAACCCGTACCGTGAAGGAAGAAAAGAACGGGGGAGGGGAAAACGTGACGTCTTTGCTGTTACGACCACTGTCTAACCGGGAATGACGTAGTTATACATTAAGGCTAGACAATCGAAAAGAGGGGATGACTTTCGAAAATATGGGCGAAAAAAGCGACCCCTCCTTGTTAAAGTACCCAGTTTCGTCTGAAGGGTCGAGCCTCAAACAATACCGATCTTCTAAAAATCCGTCGCATCTGTCGAAGATTTTAGGCAGACATGCAAACATATATACATACATTTATATATTTATAGCTCAAATGTTCGAGCCAAACCGATTAAAAAGCTTGCCCTATCTCTGAATACCCTTTATGTAAAATTTCAAATGTTTGGACCAGAAATTGTCTGAGTAATTTGGTAGAGACCGCAGAAGTCAATTTTTTTTACCTTTGACCCCTATTATGACTCCTTAGCTTTTATCGTTTTGGGCTCAAATCCAGTTATTAAGTTAGATCCATGGACCCTATATCTAAAATTTCAAGTGGTAATACCCAAAATTGGCGGAGGAATTTGGTAGAGTTCTCAAAAGTCAAATCGTTGAACTTATACCTCTTAACAACGAAATTTCTGGCCGAAAAAATAATCTCAGTACACTGTATATAAAATCTCTAGTCTGTAGACTGAAAATTGCGTAGGGAAATGTACACATACACACAGACAGTCAGACAAGTTCACTTATATATATATATGTATATATATATATATATATATATATATATATATATATATATAATTATAAAACTTAAATGACCTTGTAACGGGTGTTCTTACGCAACATCCATTCATAAAATGATAACACAATCAACCTACACTATTTGGGTCGAAAATTCGTTTGTGTGTGTGTGAATTTCTTTGTTGCTTATGGCAAAATGAAAAAAATACAAAAGAAAAGGTTATTGCAACTTCTCTTCCGATTTTCAGACTTTGTAATCATGCTAAACTGTATTTTATTTTCCTTTCGTGGATTGATACTTGCTTTTTCTTCTTATGACTAAAGGGCAAAAATGGATTCATTGATTGATATAATAATTAAATGAATGATTTTGCCCTACAGAGCAGTCACTCTGAAGAATTGTAATTGTCAACGTAATTTAAAGTATACATTGAAAGATGGTCAACATCATGAAATTTTGAATTTACACTTTGTTATTTGTTATATATATATATATATATATATATATATATATATATATATATATATATATATATATGCTACATGTTGGGGCAATTTTATAAGTTCCAAATTTCAGCGACTATTGTGTAGAATTTAACAAATGAAGACTCGTTGAAAAGGTACTGACTTAAATTATGCAGTGGGCTATGTGATATTTGCTTCTTAGATCGCATATTAAGGGGATCATCCATCATCTAGAGCCTATTTTTCGCACTTTTTACAGTCATAAAATGTTTCAATCATAGTCAATTTTTCCTAGATTTGCATATTAATTACAAACTATCCGATATTTCCCCAAAAAACCTCTGACCTGATGGAGGGGAGATAAACTTGCTGCTATGGTTTCAAATTATCTGAATTAACCACAGGAGGAGACTTAATTCTAAATACTTTTTTCATCTTTGGTTTTCATACATAATGTACATTTCCCAGTATAAAAGGATTCTTTTATACTGGAGAGATTCATAATCGTACCTTATTTCCAAACGAGACGAGGTATAACATATGAGAACTATTTGGAATCAAGTCTCCTCTTGCCGTTATTTCAGATCATTTGAAATACATAACAGCAGGTTTTAGTCTCTCTTTCATCAATGCCAGATTTTATTGGGATATATATATATATATATGTGTGTATGTGTGTATGTGTGTGCATGCGTGTATGTGTGTGTATGCGTGCGTGTATGTGTGGATGTATGTGTGTGCGTTTGATTAACAAGACAATCATAGGAAATTATAAAATAAATATCAAACTGAAACACAATGACTTACTTAATTGTGGATGATTTGATATTTTGGCTAAAAGGTAAATCCCTCAGACACTTTTAAAATACATATCTCAAGGTGGCAAAACATATGTACGTATGTATGTATATATTTAAATATCTATTTAACTGAATCAGAATTTTATAATAGCTGCCAGCAACCATTGTAATAAAGTAATAATGAACGTAAGAGAGTCGTATACTCAGTCCGTCAAATCCAAAGTAGCTGAGCAGAAGCTTGGTTCCCACCAGTTTTGGCAAATAGCAAACAAAATCCTGAACAGAAACGTGTGCGCTATTCCAACTATCATCAATAGTCCTGAGGTAATCTCGTCAGCATCAGACAAAGCCAAACTCTTTGCTAAAAACTTTGCGCTACTTAATTAGCTGAAAAAATGCGAGTCTCGTTGTTTGTTTTTAAATAAGCGGTTTGAGCATTATAAAAGTGGTGGACGGATCCTTGTTTGTTTAAAATAGACATTTGGCGAGGTTATTTACGGGCACAGTTCTTGTGGGTCGATCGGTAGAACTGCTGACTATAAACGCGATGGTTCTAGGTTCAATCCTTGGTTTGGGAGAGGTGCTTGTCTAGCGGCACTGATGAGTTGTGATACAATGAAACAGGACGTTATGCAGATAACTATATATATATATATATATATATATATATAATTTACTTGATTCCTCCAGCCTTGACAGACGTGTTTTAAATATTCTCTCCAGTGCTTTTTCTTTTAATGATTTGGAATTCATTCCATTTGCGATTTTTTCCAAGGAACTCTGCCTTTTGGATAATTTTGGACCATTTGGAATTTACCCATTGGATTGGAAATTTTTAATTCGACCGTTTTGGATTTTACCATTCTTGGATTGTTTTACTCTTCACCGGACTATCCATTCATGTGAAATCTTTTTTATCATTTTTCTTTTATCTCCTTACCTCACCCCTTTTTTAACCAAGTAAGATCTGTGACTTACTTGTAGTTTCATTAAATACTTTTATATGCAAAATCCGATCTCTCATTTTACTAATTCCTGCCCTCTGATGAGAAGGAGAGTATTTCTTCGAAACTCCGCGGATTAAGGACTATCCACTTATCTTGTGCTTCCTTTTTTTAAAATTAAATATGTTTTTTAATCTTTTTCAATATGCATTTTAACATGTTTTATTAATCATTTGTTCATATATATATATATATATATATATATATATATATATATATATATATTTGTATAAAGAGAGAGAGAGAAAGAGAGAGAGAGAGAGAGAGCGATATAATTTATCACATTTTTGTTTGTAATTTCTACATATAATAAACTTTTACTTTCTTTTGAGGTATTACCTAAGCATTACATTATTTAAACTTAGTACTTGATATACTCCCTTCTTAGCTCATTGTTTATACGAAAATCAGCTCAACTTTTATTTTAAAAGCAAGTAGGAAATTCTGGCGTGATTAATTAAAATATTGCCTAAAAACGTCTTTTAAGCGTTTCCTTTGTATAGATTTCCGAGGACAATGCCAGGAAATCAAAAAATATTTCTATTCTGTTTTTTTTTTTTTTTGAATATGCTATGTTTATTAGTTGGCCTACCACCTATTCCCAAATTGCATTCAATACAACCCGCGTCCTGTTCTTTTTATTGGTTTAGCATCCCTCTTCTTTCTGTTCTTCTTCTTTTTCCTAAGCTTTATTTTACTCTCATTCCCTTTTTTCCAAACAGATTATGTATTCTTTCAATTATTTAAATATTTACTTTGCGCACGATTATGTAATTACCTCATATAATTCATAACATTGATTACATGGGAAACATTTGAGTCAAACTCGTCTAATAAAATGTGTGCAGTTTTCTACTTGTGAAAGAATCGTTCATATTTGCTTATGTGAAACGGACTTCAAATGCAATTCAAGATGTTTTTCATGAAATTAACAGAATTGAATCCATGTTTACGCTTTTCAAAGTGTGTTTTAAAAATACAAACGAATTAAAACAATTTAATAATACAAATTCAATGAACATGGAATTTTTAAATTCAATAATATTAGAGTTGTTTAATTTGAGAAAATATTTGGAAAATAAGATTTTTTTAATGAGGTTTGAATTTTGATAAAAATTAGATTTCATTTTTAATTAACATTTAACACCATACTAAATTGAAAATGCTATAATTAACTTGTATCGTTCTGTCATACTATTCCATGAAATTAACTTAGAATCGGCACAAAGCCAACTTTATAAATAACTAGAATAAAAACCCCTGTACCCCAGAAATTGGTGAATTCTACTATTTACAAGAGAAGTGGTCCCCCGTAAGTGCACAGTGAACGATTCATAAAAAAAGACTAAGTTAAGCATTTGCCCCCTCATTTAGTCCCAAACGTCCCCAGGGAACGTCAAATCCTGATGAAAATGAATAAACGGTGCAGTTTTAAAAGCCTTAACATATGTAAATTTGAGTTCTGCACCGTGCAAAAAATGAAAAGAAATTACTAAATCTATCATTTTACCCCCCCCCCTCAAATAAGCCCCCAAAACCCCCAAGGCCTTATTATATTTAAATTTGAGTTCAGCACCATGCAAAACTGCTAAATAGACATACGCAGAAAATTTTAGATAAATATGGTAAAATATTCCCAAAAATTGAGTGTTTTTATTAGCCCTAAAAGGGTCCCTGCGGCACACGCAAGAGTTATCGCAAAGTATAGACAAACAGAATTATATAGAAATCAGTTAGTTACAACGTTTCAGAAAGTTTTATAAAAATCCAAGGCACCAATTTTTTTAATAAGCACAAAAGTGTCAACTTTAGCCATTTTAACTCGAAAGGCTCCCCTACGGGGGGTAACGGGGGCTTTATGGGAAATCCGTTCTCTTACATTTTTAGTCATATAATTTTAATGTTTGTGCAAGAAAATTCCAAAGAGTAGTTGTTGAGAAAAGTGCATACATACAAACAGACGGACAGACGAACGGACAATAGTGAATTCACAGGCCCACCCTCCTTTTGTTTATGGACCAATAACAACAGTTGACCTTTTGCAAAAGTAACAAATGAGCGGTTTTGATATATTAGTTTGGCCACATGATCAGGAGAGTTGAGTTTTGTTAGTTACCGAGATTCGTTTGCCGATATTACAATGACTTTACATCTTAAGAAGACAAAAAACGCGTTACGGCAGATATGTAACATCTAAAACAGTAGCATTGCGACTCTGAGCTCCGCAGAACTGGAAATAAAGCTCTAATTTTAGTATAACAAGAATTTGTTATAGTGTTTCTTCGCATAAGATCTTTATTGCAAGGTTCGAGTAGAGCGTCAATCGCCGGCGGCCAAAAGGACTAGAAACTCTAATGAAGTATGCCCTTGATCTGTGCGTTACATGGACACATCTTATTTCTCGTTTTATTCAACTGTTTACGGACATGTGTAAAGCCTGAACACACACTCGAACTTATTGGCATCTGTTTAAACACTATATGCCGATCGTGCTTATGTTTCCATAAAAGAACTGTATATACATTCGTATGTAACAAGTGTTGATATGCCGTATGTAAGAAGACGCGCTCAACAGAATCAATAGAGAAAGCACTAATTTACGGAAACGTCTAATTTTCAAAGATGTCAGAATATATTCTGATGTCCGTATTAGTTGGATTAGGTGAACTACTGTTTTCATTTTGACTGTTTTTTTTTTCAACGTTCAAGTCGATGTAATCTCTTCTTTCTATAGGTGTAGTTTTTTTACACTTGGAATCTTTCTGTGGAACCCGGAAATCTTTTTATCGAACTAGAAAATCTGTACGGAATTTCGAACGGAACAGTTTGTTTAATCCACAGAAATAGCATGCGCTCGTTTTGTTAGTGTGATTGAGGAGTAGTCCTGAGAAATTTGCAATTGTATTTTTTAGTTTGGCCGCCATGACGATAAGCCTTCAGCCTACAGATGAGTTTAACTTTACACTGAGTTTTCTCAAGTAATTATCCATTAGACCACGGTTCTTATGGAAAATTCTTGGATAAATTTTAGACCCTTAAATCTATTATTTTTTTTCGAGATGCACAATCATACTAGAACTAATTATGTATCACTATATATTACTATATAGTATTACGATATAAAATTTCCAATTAATCAGGAGTTCTACCTAGCGAAACGTGGCTAGCGAAACGACAGCATGATATCCCTGTGTATTAAATACAGAGTTTCGTTTGAAATTCTGTGCAGATTCCCGATCTCGACAGGAAAACTCCCGCGTTCGACTAGATATACTTGCAAAAAGCCGGAGGTTACTTTGATTGAAACGTTATAAAATTGACACTGAAAATAACAACGGCAGTTCGAAGAATCTAAATAAAACGAATAAACAATTCTTATTTCAAAAGTTCAAAAACGCAATATTCTGATATGTTAAAAACGCATTTCTCGCTTCCTCTTTTTTTACATGGAGGTCACCACTTATCAAAGGCCGGAAGCCACTCGGGGATAAGGGTTATTGCGTGTACAGTAATTAATGGGATAATACCATAGTAACCGTTAGTATTGGAGATTTGATAAAGTGTCTTACTTAAGGGAGAGATTCATCAGAAATTTGTTTATGTTGGACTTGAAGACATCGAAGTTGTAGCCAGGTGGGAAACAGGCAAACGGAAGAGAGTCCAACAGGCGTGCATTTCTAAGAAAGAAGCTTTGTTCATGGAATCTACGTTTTGATTTAGGCACAGATAAAGAGTGGGGAAAATTATTGCCAGTGGTTTCAGCTAGACGGGTGTTTTTCGTGAAAGATTGACGAGGGGGGCAGAGATTGGAGCTTAGATGAGCACTTGCCATGGAAGTAACGATAAAACAAAGATAGGCTCGCAACGTCTCTTCTGTGGGAGAGAGGTTGCACTTCATCTTTATGTACGTCCTATCCATTTCTTTCTTCTTTTTTTTACATGGGGGTTACCACTAATCAAGGCCCGAAGGCCACTCAGGCATAAGGGTTATTGCGTGTACAGTAATCAATGAGATAGTATTGTAGTAATCATTAGTATTGGGTTTTGTTGATAGAGTGGCTTACTTAAGGGGGCGGTTTGTCAGGAGTTTGTTTATGTTGGACTTGTAGACATCCAAGTTGTAGTCAAGTGGGAAACAGTCAAGCGGCAGAGAGTTCCACTGGCATGCTGTTTTAAGAAAGAAGCTTTGCTCATGGAATCTACGTTTGGGTTTAGGCACAGATAAAGAGTGGGGAAAATTATTGACAGTAGTTTCAGCCAGACGGGTGTTTCTCGTGAAAGATTGGCGATGGAGGACGAGGGATTGGAGCTCAGACGAGCATTTGCCATGGAAATAATGATCCTCTTTTCTCTATTGATTATCAACCCATATTTATCATTCTGGTTTACATCATTCCATTTCTTTGACCACTTCTCTTATGAATCTCTTATTCACGTGATTCTGCCTTCCTCCTACCATCTATCACATTTATTTCAACCCAAACAGATACAGTAGAGTTTTAATATTCTACAAACAAGTAATAGAAGGTCGGATCGATTTATTAAGTTTCCCTGATGAGCCATACATGAGCCAACATATAGTTTAATGCGTATTATGCATTAGCATTACCAGGAAGTAATAAGTATTCATAATTAAGCACCGAAATCGGATCCGTCGATACTTCCTGATTTGAATGCCTCAAGCGTTTGGCGATAATCTAACCTCTAATAATAAGTGAGACCAGGAGGGAAATCGTTGGACTGCCACTGAAAGCAGAAGGTAATACATGGAATTTATGAACAAGCCATAACCCTACCCCATACTTTAAATCCTCGACCCGGGTCAAAAATGAAGCTGTGTTGCGCTACGTGTAAAATAAAGTGACTGTAGTGGAGGGATGATAAGGGTGAACAGTTGGCTCCGAGTGTGGTGTTTGAGTTGGAACGATTGCATTAGTTTGTAGCATAAATTAATGTATTTATAACTTAGCTGTATGCCTGGTGTTACGTTGTCATAAAATACGCTTAAATATGATATGTTAATTTTTGCAGATTGCATGTGTATTATTTTGGAATCAATCCTCTATTGAATATCATAAAGACGTAAATGATGACCGCGGTTTATTTCTGTTTTCCTTTTTTTGTGAGATTTCTAATTAATTCAAGTGTCATCCAGGAGGAAATCTCGTTTGTTGAGGAGCGAACTTGAGATTTATTAAGTTTGCTCGAAAAGCGATTAAAACCTCTGGATGGGCCTAAGGCTGTGTTAATAACATGCCTACCGTTGTACTGTCGACATGACACGATACGATGAGTAACCCATGGCCATCTCCTATTGATATTCACAAATGAAACAAGATCAATGAATATATTTTCGTCCGATGATCCCAAACGGAAAACAAAAACTGACATTTTGAGAAACACTTCGCCTTCATTTGTGAAACTCTGAATCGAAATCAAAGTCGATCAACCTGTTTGCCTCCGGCTGATTTTACCACTTGAGCGGAAAGATGCTGACCCTTCATCATAAATGAGTCAACTGATCAGATGCTATGGTTCCCTATTCACGCATTCGTTTCTTTGCTTTCCGGCTGTACTTATCCGTTCATCAAATCTTCACAAATTTCCCACCTCATAGAAATCACAGAAAACTGCATCCAACATCATTTCTTATCTCATCATGAAATGCGAGTAATTTTATTTTCAGGGTAAGGTGATTCGTAATGCTAAAAGAAGCAGAATTGCACGGAATTTATTAACCAATCTTGAATAATCAGAAAATCATATTTTGTCTTAATTTTTTTAAACTAGAAAATCTACAACATTATTGTTAAGAAATCTCAATTATTACACAAATTCTTGTGCTAAAATACATATGTGGAATTTATTTCACAAAAAATTAGTGTACATAACCGTACTTTTCATAGACATTTGTGTTTGCGTATGTGATAATCTAATTAAATAAACAGTTTCGATATAGTTTGGAGTTTCATAGGCCGAGTTATTTAAAGCGATGAAAGTTTAATATTGCTTATTTTGATAGGTACAATCATGTACGAGTCTTATATTCTCTTGGATGATTGTCAAAAATCAGAATCCATAGAATAATTAAGGCCAACCAAATCAAAAATAATAATGAAATTATTTAAAAAAATGTCATACATATTGAGCGTATTGTGCGTAAAATTGGGCTACGTAGATATTTACACGAAAAATAGATTATCATCCGAAATCGATTTCTGATCAAGATAAGAATGGTTGAATTTAACGAAATATTTGTTTATAAGTAGGATTACTTAAATATTTTTTTTAATTTTCAACCAAAAAAAGACACAGTGCCAATTTTATGTAGCGACTACTACCTGGGACACGATTTGGCTGGGAGTTTGGCTATAAGATATTTGTTTTGATTACACTTGAACTTCTTTATGTCAGTACAGTCACGGAAGCATGAACACTAATATTACCCTTCAAATATGTATTTAATTCGACTAATTATAATTTTTACCGTTTAATTTGCGATGTACAAGCTAATTAGAATATTCTACTCATCAGATATCAATCATAAAAATAAAGTGTTGAAGTGGAACAAGAAGAGTATGGAGGACGAGGACACCAATCTTGTTGTGGGCGAAGTAACCCTCGATTGTTAAGTAAAGGAAATGGTCGCATGATCCTCTTGGCCAAAAAATATTCAGATGAAAGGTATACAAGTAGACATTTCTTTGCATGTTTGCCTCAAGAGTCTTTGGTGAGAGTTCAAAGGGCTGTTTTGTAACTGCAAAATAAGAGAGTAGTTTCTTCACGTCGGCATGCTGTGGTGTCCGAGCGAGAAAGAGAAAGATGCAAACCGGATATGGAAATAAGTTGTATCGGCCCCTTCTGACAAATAATGGCATCGCATGAATTAACGCGCGATATTCGTGATTAACTTAAAGTTATAAGTTTGTGTTCGTGTGTTTGCATGTATATAGAACTCAGTTCCTATAGAAGAACTATTTCTGATTTGCTAAAAAGAAATGTTATCTCTGCAAATCAAATGTAGAAATAATTTTAATTCCTATATATTTTTTACATTTTATAATAATAGTAAAATAATATTATTTAAGAATTAATAATGATAGTAAAAATCGATAATATAACTAAGCAGCTTACCAATTTATCAACATCACCGATAATTATAATTGCCTGCAACTGGCATTAATCGAAAAGGAAACCGGAAAAATCAGTAATCCATATATATGCGTTTGATATCATGCCATTTCTTACATTATGGTATGTGAAAGAAAGTCAATAGTTCTTTAGTTGTGTATTCTTGTGAGTGCATGGGACAATATTATTTGATACTGGGGCAATATTATTTTCATTACTTTGGAAGCAGCAAAATGTTGAAAGAAGATTTGTATGAGTACAAATCATCTAAAAACAACAACAAAAATATGCAACAAAGTTTTCTTTTTTAATACATATTTTTTGTATTTGAACTATAAATCAGTTCCTATTTGACTTTTGATATCTTCATTTTTATCGATATGTGATTTTACGCTTTGCTTACTAAAGTTTGTCGGCAAAATAATGCTGTCCAGTCTTTGAATAAGTAAACCAATAAAAGATTAGATGAAATTAAATGAGTTGAACTCATTTCAGCCTCTATTACATTTTGTTCGGTTTAAAATGATCTCACAGCCAAAGATGATAGTGGGGATAAGCTCGCTCTCCCTAAAAAATGCGTTCATGATTTGCGTCTCAAATAGCCTCTGACAACCAAGTTCAGCTCTTCTCCTTCGCATGTGATTTAGCTACTAAGTCGGTGAAATTGTTCATACCAACTGAGAGGAGCAAAGGCGGTCTACTGGTGCCTTAAAACCAGTCACTTCAGGCCCGTGTGGCTCGTCAACTTCGGATAGTAGTTCATCTATGAGAACGAAATTGATTCCAAACCTCCGCCGCTTTGCGAGATTACCCCATCAGGGGAAAGGCTAAAAAAGTAATCCCCGACCGAAAATCCGGAGACAAACTCCCTAAGGCGGCCCAACTTAACATTGTCATATCGGCGCAGTTTTCTGTTGGATCCGCGGAAAGGAGGGACTGCTGCACGGACATCTTTCCTCCCATATTATCTGCCCAAGCTATGTAGCTCTACTGCTACATCATCATATCTTGAAACATACGGTTGCCCAATACCGTTTTGTTTACACTCCCGTTAATAGGATACGCGATACATTGTTGTTAAGACCATTTTTTCGGTTAGGAAATGGCGCGTTATACAACATGACATATGAAAGATATATAAACAATTACAGTCTTATCTTACAATAATTCTTTTAAATAACCATTCATATATTTTTAAAAAGCTACTCCGCACATCGAAAATTAGCATTCAAGTTTTAAAATAATTATAATTTAAAAATAATTTGAATTTAACCATAATTTGAATTCGTGATGTAATGAATAAACACTTGTCTAATTAGCGGTTGTTACTTTAATCGTCGTATGACATAGTTGAAAGTTTTCTACAGGACAATTGTATCTTGATTTGTCATAATTGTTTTTCTGTCAAAACCAAAATTCAAATCATAAATCATCGATTCGTTATCGAATACAATAATTTAGCATTGAACTGTTGCACCTATTTTACAAATACTTTAATGGGATGTGCTATGACTCGTTCCTCTCACTTGTGTTCCTCCGACGTGTATACTGTTGAGTAACCCGACTGGCAGCAGCATCCAACTGCTTTACTGTAAAGCCAAGTACGTCCAAGGATGGAATACTGTTGCCATATCTGGGCAGGATCTGCTAAAAACAGCCTATCCTGCCTTGATAGAGTACAAAATAGACTTCGTGGCTTAGTGGGGGATGCCCTTTTCTCTACCCTACCACCTCTCTCCCACAGAAGAGACGTTGCGAGCCTATCCTTGTTTTATCGTTATTTCCATGGCAGGTGGTCGTCTGAACTCCAATCTCTGGTCCCCCCTCGCCAATCTTTCACGAAAAACACCCGTCTAGCTGAATCCACTGAAAATTTCCCCCTATCTTTATCTGTGACTACATCAAAACGTGGATTCCATGAACAAAGCTTCTTTCTTAGAACTGCACGCATGTGGAACTTTGTTCCATCTGCCTGCTTCCCACCTGACTACAACTTGGATGTCTTCAAGTCCAACGTTAACAAATTCCTAATGAACCGCCCCCTTAAGTAAACACTTCATCAAATCTCCACACTAACGTACTGTAATTATCCCTGAGGTGCTTCCGGGCCTTGATAAGTTGTGACCACCGTGTAAAAAAAAAGGTCTTTGATGCCATAAAACTTTCTCGAACTGCTAAACTTTGGAATTCCTTCACCCCTTCCCACCTGTTTCATTGTATGTGTGTTTGTAGCTGTTGTTGCAAAGAAAAAAGAGTACACAAAACCTCAGCTCACTGCAGCAGCGTCGTCCGTCAGTACTTTCCGTAGACTCGTTTTCACGTCTGTCCCATCTACTCCAGAGTCTTCCAAATTTGCATATGTGCGCGAGAGCACACGAGATTCTGCGAGACTGCATTGTTATATAAAGCCGCAGGCGCCATCTTGGACCATTTCAACATCATGATGCTGCGTCAGCAAAGAGCACCTCCAGGCCGTTTAAGAGGTAAGCCTGTATTCCCACAATTCTTGTCACAGTAGCAATGTAAATACAATTCTGTGATGGTAAGATTGTTGAGATCTCCCCATGACCTTAAGATGTGAGATGGTTCCACGTTTTCGGTCTTCGGGCGTTTGTAAAGTCTGATTCTTGTGGGTAATGGGTAAACATAACGTTATGAGTCGACAACCACGATGGCGTGACGATGGTGTACCATAAATGAGGCCTATATGAGTGAAGTGTTTACCCATTAAGATGCTCCCATAGGGGGGTAGTATCAGGATATCTGGTTGGGGCTTTTAGAGTTGCACGAAAGTGGAGTTCCTTTATTTTGATTGCTTCGACACTCCGGCAATAGATAGAATTGTTGCATGACACCTCGCCGCTAGTTAAGCATTTGCTAGGAACGGGGGGGGGGGGTGCATATTATTAGGTAAGGTGTAGATTTGCATCTTTTCTATCATTTTGGTCGGATGGTCGTGGCCCTTCAAATCTGTGAAAGTCCGAGTAAATCTGTATTTTTGATATTAGTGTGATGCCACAAGAAACCTTCTCTGCCACCTATAGCAATGGCCAACGACTCTTTATCAGAGAGTACGTCTTTCAATCTCCTTGGCCTAACATTCACAGAAAACATGAGTTGGAACATTTACATCGAGGGCATTTCCAGGGCCGCTGCAAGGAAAGTGGGCTCTCTCTACCGAGCTAGAAAGCTACTAACACCCGAAAGTATCCTGTACCTCTGTAAGGCAACCATTCGCCCATGTATGGAGTATTGCTGTCATATTTGGGCTGGTGCATCGGCTACTAGTCTCTCGCTCCTTGACAAGGTTCAAAAGAGAGTCGCAAATCTGATAAATAGTAAAAAGTCGTTTTTCGCGAGCTGTGGGTGTTAAAAGATGCCGATTATGGATACTGACTTCCAGTATAATGGCTAATCGACACAGTGATTAAAAATGCGCACGGAATTCTGAACTAGCTACTGTTACCAGTTTTCAAATAAGGGTTTCCTCACCACAGATATGGACCGGCATAAAGGCAGTGAAGCCGTTGTGATAGCAAATCACTCAGGGTAAATAAAAAAGATAAGGAATGAAAAGGCCGCCGATACATAACAATCTAATCAGTAGATTAGTCACTAACGGGAAATGTATTACAGAGAATCAGTAGAAAAAAAAATTAGACGGAATTCAAAATATTAGAAACACCCAGAGGAGAGAGAGGTTCAGAAAACTATCGTCGAGTTTGGATGAAAGGCAAAAGAGGCTTCTGCTTGACTATGGCAGAAGAGTGGCTGGAATTAAACCGCTGACGTCGGTCGCAGAAAAAGTAACCCCCCCCCCCAAAAAAAAATGGCATTGGACTAGACAGGAGATTCTGTCTATATGAAATAAGACATTGGTCAGTTGGTAAAGACTAACCACAGGAAAATTAATAAGGAGGAGTTTGACCTTTTTCTTAGCTGTTGGTTTGAAAAATCTAAGGATTGTGCTAATAGTGAATAGGATGTGCGTGTACAACAATATATGTCATAAAGAGAAGGAGGGTTATGTTCTTAGACTTCAGGAAACACCGGAAACTATTAAAGTGGTCGATGATTATGTTTAGAAAACTTATAATTTTTAAATATAAATATGTCATTGATTTAAAAAGTAATGTTAAGTTAAATATTTACATTTAATAGTTGTCAGGAATGTTAGCTTGCTCCACATATGCTGTCAAGCGTAATAAACAATGTTTATTAAAAAAGGCATCGTGCACTGTTCAAAATTCAGTTATGAATGTAAAAGCTCTACGAAACTTTTACAGCACGTTTAGGGTAAGCGGTAATCGTTTCCCTGTAATTCATGCCTCAGGCGGATCATGTTTTCGCATAGAGCAACTTTTTTTTTATTACAACCGGCAATCGGGATGAAAAACTATAATAATAGAAATAACACAAAAATACGACAGGAAATAAACGAAGAAAATAAAAGAAAGGTAATCCTGAAGTTGCTAACAAATCTCTTCTTCGGTTCAATTAAAAATCAACAACGCCATTTTATGACTTTGCTCATATTCCTGGTGGCGACCATTAAAACATCCAGATAAAATCAAGAATTAATTATTGAGAGGAACGCATTGAAAGAAACAAAAGAACGGCAAAGTGCGAAAATGAACAGAGGATAAAGCCGGGCATTTGGTCGTTAATTGCTTATGAAAAGACATAAGGAGACATTATAAGGACACTTGCTCACACACAATATGACCGCCGCACCTTGAAACGACTATCGTAAATGTCAAACATCTGACCAGCTTGTAAAAGATGCAGGGGCGTAAGAACGCACTCAGGTAACGAATGAGTCCATCACTTTAACGAAACGACTCTTACGCCTTTCTTCACTGAGATCTCATATAATCTAGATGACATGAAAAAAAAACTGGACAAGATTGTATGACCGACAATATAATAGCGTGATCGATGCGCTATTCCAATGCAGTTGTGCGGCTTTCCTGTGCGTCAATTAATTTGTACTAGTATTCCCTTTAGTGACTTGACAGTAAAAAACAGCGTCGTAAAACATCAAATTTCTAGTGAGTGACAAAATACTGAGAGCTGAAATTGGTATTTTGTAACATTCTAAACTTTTAATAGCAAATATTTTTACTGTTTTTTTAATATCAGAAAAGGTTGTTGAGTCATGAAATCATTTGTTTTCAATAGAAATAAATGTTCTTTCGTTTTTATTGTTTAAAGGCGTCAATCGAAGAGAGTTGAAGTTGAGGTCAGACATTTTGGTAGGAGGAGACTAAATACCTGTTTAAAATGTGTTGCAACAGCGTAATGGTTATCGACGTGGACTATGAAACTGGCAAGACAAATTTTCTGTACTTATAAGTCACTAAGTTTGAGTAAAAGTCATCGGTGGATAAGACTTAATGAGATTGTCGACAAACGACAGGAAATCGCATGAAGAAACTAAAAACATGAATGTAATGGATAAAAGATTAATTACTTCAGAGTAAAATTTCTCGTTATTTGTGATATAGAAGACCGTGTAGTAATTAACATGGAAGCAAAGCTATGGATCAAATTCTATGGATCAAATGCTATGGAAGCAATGCTATGGATCAAATTCTATGGAAGCAATGATATGGATCAAATGCTATGGATCAAATGCTATGGAAGCAATGATATGGATCAAATGCTATGGATCAAATGCTATGGATCAAATGCTATGGAAGCAATGCTATGGAAGCAATGCTATGGATCAAATTCTATGGAAGCAATGATATGGATCAAATGCTATGGATCAAATGCTATGGATCAAATGCTATGGATCAAATGCTATGGATCAAATGCTATGGAACCAATGCTATGGATCAAATGCTATGGATCAAATCCTATTGAACTAACATTAAAACAGCTCACCCAAAATAGCTTTTAAAAACGCATTAACGCCAGTGTGCATGTCCTTGGAATATGGATTTATATTCCCTATCCTTCAAATTATAATTTTTTTCAATATTGTATTATTAAAACCTTCAGGATTATGACGATATGTCGTAAAACAGAGACACTGATGACACGAAACATATCCTCGACAAACACGCTTAGCAAATTGTTAGGTGAAAGCACAGAATTGTTACAAAACACCCTCCTCTTCCCATATAAAGAATGGCTTTCAAAATGATAACGTTATTATTTCAGCACGGAAGCAAAAGTGCACAAGAACCCACTTGTGACCCCTTGATCTACATATCGCTGATAAACCCGCTTAACAACAAAATCACACTCTTCGCTGTTAAGGTCCTTAGATGCCAGACAACTTTCTACTCTAATAGTTTCTTCCATCGAATAGTCAAACTTATAATTCTATTCCTGCTATCTGCTTCCATTACTGTACTGATACGCAGAAGTTTAAATATAACGTAAACCAACATCCTGTTTATCTTTCTTAGACTTGGTGCCAATTATCAGCCTCTTACGTCCAAGTGGCGATTTGTCTTGTTTGGGATGACAGTGCGTAACAAAAAAATACAAATACAATTTATAAAAACGAAAATTTGCTTCAATGATATTGTCAGTAAAAATGATTATTTAATTCGGATTCTTTTTCCTTTAAAATGTTTAAGTATTTTAAATGATATTCCGCTGAGCGTAAAAACACATGCGCACACGCAAACACACTCACACACACACACAAACACGCACACACAAACGCACACACAAACGCACACACACACACAAACCTCAAGCAAAAAGAGGAACATCACTAGACATAAACATATAGGCCAGCTATGAGAGATCGCATGAGAGATGCTACACGGAGTAGTGCCTTTTCCCTTCCTAAGAGACGATATGAAAATGACGCTACTGAATAATTCAAAGCATCAATTGAAGCACTTGTTTTCACAGAGAAGTTTCATAGCAAGCCCCACTCTTGTAACAGAGCGAAAACATTCGTATGAAAATGCATGCAAAACGATGTCACCGCTAAAAACAGACTATAAAAAGAGAAAGAGCATGTAAGAGAAAACGATCACGTAAGAGACATGGATAACGTTTAGGAGAAGGTTAGAGGGGTGAGTGACGTTACAGCCGTAACAAGAAGTCACGCGTAGCTGGGGAAGGAGCAAATAAATGTCGTTGTTACAATAGTAAAAAGCAACTTGAAGTTCTGTCATATCCTTTGTTTATATTGCGAATGAGGCTACAAAATGTTGGATGATGTTACCAAATCTCCAATGGTTTATCCCTACTGGTGCAGCTGCCATCGTTCAAAGGCAGGATCCAATCCACACTTATTTGATATAATCAAGTAAAAAGAGATAAATATTGATTGATGCTAGAAATAATTTTAAGAGTTAAATTTGCCCCATCCCAGCGAACTCATATTAAATAACCAGAAAACGCATTAAATCACAGAAATTAGGAACTCGCAGTTTCAAAAAATATAATGATGAGGTGAATAATGTGCAAGCAACAATTCTGCCCGAATTCACAACCCATGAAGTTGTGTGCACGGCAACCAAAAAAGCTGAGTTGCTTGTCTGGCGGTTCGCCTCCAACTGAACATAAGATCAAAGCACTCCATCCAAAATTTCCCTTTGCAGTGAGAAGCTACACTTGCAAATCTGAAATTAATTTCTTCCTTTGTTCGCGGTATTTTAAAAAATCTAAAAAAAACCCGAAGTCGTGTGGGCCTCATCTCATCCCTGCTACTATTTAAAAATATACAAATAAGGTTGCCTCTATTCTCATCAAACTCTTAAACAAATGCCTTACCGGATTTTGCTTTTCTGGTACCAGTATTTATATATTCTGGTCAAAGAACAGGCACACTCAATAATGGACCTATTAGTAGCGCTGTCGCTCCAGCCTGCGATCGATTGTTAACAACCGAGAAGGCTTACATGCTTGCCTGTCGGTTTGCCTCAAACTCCACATTGGACCTAGCAAACCACTCCCTTTCTGACTTTCCTTTGCGGACAGACGCCACACTAGATGATCAGAAAATCACCATTTCTAAGGTGCATGATATTATAAAAATCCTAGACACCTCAAAAACACGTGAACCCGGCTGTGCTATTAAAAAAATGATCCACTGAGTTTGCTCCAGTCCTCTCCAAACTTTACAACAATAGCTTAACAAATATTGCTTTCCTGACTGCTGGAAAACTGCTTCTATTTTACAAGAATTCTGGCGAAAGAATTAATCCATTAAATTATCGCCTCATTAGCCTCCTCTCGTTTTTAGCTAAAATATTTGAGTCCTTCATTAATCAAGCTCTATCCATTATTTTACAACTGCTAAACTTCTGACCAACCAACAATATGAATTTAGACAAGCCCGTTCTATAGCAGATATCCTAATTGTAATCTCTGAACGTATATACGATGCAATGGACAGAGCAGGGAGGGTAGAGCAGTGGCCCGTGATATATCTAAGGCTTTTGATTGGGTTTGGCACTATGGTTTACTCATAAAAATCAGATCATACGGTAACACTGGACGAATACTTAACATAATTTAATCCTTCTTAAATAATACAAGAATCCAGTTCGTCCTCATTTTGTGTAACTGGGTGTATCTCAGGAGTCGAACCTTGAACTTTTATTATTCCTAATATTCATAAATGGTCTGCCTGATAAAATTGTCTCTGAGATGCGAATATTATCTGATGACACTAGGCTTTATATCAGGCAGGAGGGGAAAAAATGAACATATATCTAAGGTAATAGCGGAAACCTTAGAGGAAGACCAACAATCTGCAATGAAATTGAGGGTCACATTCAATACTGCCAAGACTAGGCTTATTTCCTTCAATAATTACGAGAATCCTACTCAACCACCAATAGTTATGACTAAAGATACATTCCCTGAAAGTTCTTCTTTCAAACTCCTCGGCGTAACGTTCACAGGGAACATGAATTGGAACAGATATATTGAGAGCATTGTCAGGGCCGCTACGAAGAAAGTTGGTTCGCTCTACCGTGTTAGAAAGTTACTTACGCCTGAAATATCCTGTACATCTACAAGGCCACCATTCGTCCATATATAGAGTATTATTGTCACATTTGGGCTGGTGCATCTGCTACTAGTTTCTCGTTCCTAGACAGTGTTTAAAAGAAAATCGCCAACCTGATAGGTCCTGAACTGTCATCTAAGCCTCATCCTCTGTCCCATTGACGAAATATTTCATCCCTCTGCCTGCTCTACAAGTATTTTATGGTGAATGCTTTTAAAAACTACAAGCCATTGTACCCCCTCGATGTGTAAATACCCCAACACACCGGAGAAGCAGCAAATTCCAACACCTACACGGTAGAGATCCCTAAATGTCAGAAAGTCTTCTACTTCAATAGTTTCTTCTCCAGAACTGCTAGACTTTTGAACTCCTTTCCGGATTTCCGCTTTCTCAACTGTACAGAGTTGCAGAAGTTCACGTGTAATGTGAACAGACATCTTGCTGCTCAACTCCCTACATAGTATCCCTGAAACCTATGTCCCGATAGAAGCCCCCTCCATCGAAGTGGCACTGTGCCTTGTTTGAAGTGAAAATAGAATTTTTAAAAATATATCATCACCTTAAACTTAGGCAAATCCCCATCATACCTCCAGAATTCAGTTCGTTTCTTTGAAATAATCAATGATTTTAACCATATGTTGAGTCTAGATGTACTCTGTTCACAAAAAGTATCAACTGCTGAGACTCAGATAATTCATTGAGGAGGCGCACCTGATTCTTAATTGACCACATAATTGAGATAGTGCCTTTCTGTGCAGAAACTATATACATATCGATTGAATCTGTCATATATCGACAGGAAGAAAATCTAGCAATGGAGTCACAATCGTCCCCTGTTTTGTCCAACACACACACACACACACATATATATATATATATATATATATATATATATATATATATATATATTTCATGGTTTTCATGAAGGTGACCCCCTTTAAACAGAAGGATCGAGTAATAATACGAATTAAAACACCAAACAAAACAGGAATATTAAAATAAACACACATCAATGTATAAATATAATTATATCAAATTATATGATAATTGGAAAAAAAGAAATGGAAAAAAATTGAAATTAAAATAAAAATAAATAATTAATAAATAAAAAATAAAAATAAATAAAAATACGAAACTACGGATTAAAACGGAAAACTATCTTCACATAACACCAAAAGATGGAGGAAGTGAGGAGGCATCGCTTTGGAAAACTTTTTACCCGAATACGATGTTCAGCATGTTAAAAATATACCTTTTGTTGTAAAAATCTAATGGATAAACATCTGAAGAAGTTGGTGGGGACAGGATATTTTTATAGACACATAAATCGTAAAATTCCCCACCCACTCATGAAATAGCTGTAATGGAAGAAATCCAGAAAACAAACGTAGGTTATAAAAAGAAAACGTGAGTCATTGTATTTTCAACAAAATTTTACACTATATATATATATAATATATATATATATATATATATATATATAGAGAGAGAGAGAGAGAGAGGGAGGGAGAGAGGGGAGATCAATTTTTTGTAAGCCAACAATGTAGCTACGATACATTCATACCCTGGCCTCAACTCTGGTAGAAGTTCACATTTTACTGAAACATGTTAACTCTATTCATCCAACTATTTGGTTCACAGCGAGAAACGAACATTTTAACAAATATCGTTCACAGGTGTGTTTATATCTCGCATTTGTCACAGGTCTGTGTCTTCTGTATATCGAAAGCCAAGTTTACAAAGATACCTGAACGTCAACTTTTACCATATATATACCAAAAGGAAAGGAATAATCTGTAATAATAATATAATATTGAGGAAAAGCAATATTTAATAACAACAATGCATGCCAAGATGTCCAATTTAAGAGAAGCCCTCTACCGAAACAACTATGCAAAGAGCGTGATATCAGCTTCAGAAAATCTGGGCCTAGTACGACATGACATCTCCTGAAAACTCATCACAGTTTGCATGCCATATATGAAAGGTATGTCTGGAAATATTCTTAAATTATGCAGTCCATATTAAGTTAGGATAATATTAAAGAGTATGTTATCAACTTCTTTGCTTACTCATTGTCCGAAAGGCAGAGGAGAACTATCATGGAATATTCAAATATCTGTGCTTCCCACACTTGAGATCAAGTGTTAGCCCCCAAAAGGAATCATCTTGATTTCTAAGAGTTTCGACTGAACTGAAATTAAACGATTATAAAAAAATATTGAAGAATAATTAATATTGAATACTTTTAAGCTTATTTTATTTAAACTGAGAAATTCAATTTTTTTTTTTAATAATCTGGTTGCTATTTCCTTATTAATATCTCACTGCTGATGTAACTTTCTTCCTGTATACAAGCTAAGCACGTCCTAGGGTGGAGTATTGTTTCTAAATCTGGACAGGAGCTGCTTAGAGCACCCTATCTTGCGTTAACATAGTTCTAAACCGAATTCGTAATCTAGTAAGCGATGCCCTTTTCTCTTCTCTGCAGTCTTTTTCGCACAGAAGTGACGTTGTCTCTGGTCTATCGTTATTTTCATAGCTAGTGTTCGACTGAACTCCAATCAATGGTCCTCCTTTGCCAATCTTTCACAACAAACACTCGTCTAGTCAAAAGCACTATCAACAAATTCCCTCACTCCCTGTCGGTGCCTAAACCTAAACGTAGAGCCTATAACCAAAGCTCTTTTTCCTAGAACTTCGCTTCTATGGAACTCTGTTTTGCTGGTCTGCTTTCCAGCTGACTACAATATTGTCGTCTTCAAGTTCAAGTTCTTCTTTAACCGTCCTCGCAAATAATCTGATTATACAAAATTTTCACCATAAATAATTACTATACTACTATCTCAATGACTACAATTCACACATTGACCCTTATCCTCGGGTGGCCTCCTGGCCTTGAGATATGGTAATCCTTTCGTAAAAAAAATTATAAGAGTGTTGTTAATTTTTGCTTTTTTCAATTGTGTTTACAAGATTGACGTTTTGTGATATTCTAATCTTAAAGATTTTTATTCCTAACCGATTTAAGATTTCCTTGTGAAACTATCTCTCCTGAAAGAAAGAAGGAGCTTTGAAAACGTTTTGTTAAAAGATGGGAATCAAAACAGCAACTGCCTCGTGTGAGATGACTTTCAAGTCGTCCATCTTGTAAATGTGGTCGACATCGACATCGTTTTTTCACATATTCGAATCGCGTTCTCTTCGTTTTTTTTTTTTTACGAGGGTTTTTTATGTTTTGTATTTGTTTTGGTTGTTCAGGTCTCAGTCTATCAACAAAATGAAACAGTGAGAAGTAAAAGATAAACGGACGAGTTAAAAACATTAGAAATGCAAATAAAATTATCCAGAAAAGGCGATCGTGTTGCTTTATCTGCGGGAAACAGATCTATCCATTTTTTGGCAGGAAAACGAACGAGAATATTCCTTAGCTAATCAGTTTCTCTCTTTTCTCCGTCCATCTTTCAATAACCATTCTCCTTCTTTGCGAATCTTTTTTTCCTCCGCTTTTCAGGCTTTCTGTTGATTCTGTATACATAGATATCTTTATCTATTGCGTTATTTCTGTATCTTTCTCTCATCTCATTCTCTTCCCCCGCCCCCTCTCTATCTTCCCTCTCTCACACTGCTTCCTAATTCTAATTCCTTTTCTTCTCTTTCTGGCTCACTTATGGTTTCTGTTTCCTTGCATGCGTCGCTGGTAGAAGAGGCCACACGACGGCCCTCCCTCATTCCAACGGAGAACCATGACCCTACGAGATAACGATTTGTAGGGTCAAGACATACGGCGCCAAAGGGTCTTTTTTTCTTTATTCAGTTTCTTCCTGCTTAGCGCCAGTTACTTTACGTGATCTCTCGCCTCTTTACATTCCGACTAAAAACGTTAACATATTCATTGAAAAAAGGTTTTACTTTTCTTTTAATATTCATTCGATAGTTTTTCTTTCGTATTTTCATTGCAAAGCAATCAGTATCTCGACACGGCTTTTCTCTAATCTTGTCTGGACATTTCAAGTAGATATACTATCCCGTTTAATTACAATGACAATAGTATCAATGACATTGCCTTCGTCAATAAATAAGTATTTTACGAAATAGATGTTTTGGGCCTGAATATTGTGTTAATACGAACCTTAAGAGAACAAAACATTCGTCAGCGCTAATTCAAAACACCTTATTTTAACTGTGTTTTTGAAAAATTAATGCATGGTTGTCGAACAATTATATAAACATATTTCAGACGGACAATTTTCAAAATAGATAAAGAAAACATAAACAAAAGCAGCTACGTTTAATTGCCTACTAGGTAGGTTTACTTGTTTATTACTTACGTTTAATTGTTTAATACTTACGTTTACTTGTTTATTACTTACGTTTACTTGTTTATTACTTACGTTTACTTGTTTATTACTTACGTTTACTTGTTTATTACTTACGTTTAATTGTTTATTACGTACGTTTACTTGTTTATTACTTACGTTTAATTGTTTAATACTTACGTTTACTTGTTTATTACTTACGTTTACTTGTTTATTACTTACGTTTACTTGTTTATAACTTACGTTTAATTGTTTATTACGTACGTTTACTTGTTTATTACTTACGTTTAATTGTTTATTACGTACGTTTACTTGTTTATTACTTACGTTTAATTGTTTATTACGTACGTTTAATTGTTTATTACTTACGTTTAATTGTTTAATACTTACGTTTACTTGTTTATTACTTACGTTTAATTGTTTAATACTTACGTTTACTTGTTTATTACTTACGTTTACTTGTTTATTACTTACGTTTAATTGTTTATTACTTACGTTTAATTGTTTATTACTTACGTTTACTTGTTTACTACTTACGTTTAATTGTTTACTACTTACGTTTAATTGTTTATTACTTACGTTTAATTGTTTATTTCTTACGTTTACTTGTTTATTACTTACGTTTTCTTGTTTACTACTTACGTTTAATTGTTTATTACTTATGTTTAATTGTTTATTACTTACGTTTACTTGTTTATTACTTACGTTTACTTGTTTATTACTTACGTTTAATTGTTTATTACTTACGTTTAATTGTTTATTACTTACGTTTACTTGTTTATTACTTACGTTTAATTGTTTATTACTTACGTTTAATTGTTTATTACTTACGTTTACTTGTTTATTACTTACGTTTAATTGTTTATTACTTACGTTTAATTGTTTATTACTTACGTTTACTTGTTTACTACTTACGTTTAATTGTTTACTACTTACGTTTAATTGTTTATTACTTACGGTTAATTGTTTATTACTTACGTTTACTTGTTTATTACTTACGTTTAATTGTTTATTACTTACGTTTAATTGTTTATTACTTACGTTTACTTGTTTACTACTTACGTTTAATTGTTTACTACTTACGTTTAATTGTTTATTACTTACGGTTAATTGTTTATTACTTACGGTTAATTGTTTATTACTTACGTTTAATTGTTTATTACTTACGTTTAATTGTGTATTACTTACGTTTAATTGTTTATTACTTACGTTTAATTGTCTACTACTTGCGTAAAAATACTTGCTTATGTATTTCTCTCAATCCTGTTCATTGTTGAATAGCATATAATCTCGATAATTAATGACTCATTCTTAAGATAATATTAAATAAAACAAAATATATGTTCTTTCAAACACACGTTTTATATTTCAGCGATATTATGATCCGTTCGAATAGTGCAATGGTGTATTGTTTTACAGCCATAAAATTAATATAAACCGAATGGTATTTTAAAAAAGGTTACTTCTCTTTCTCTCATAAATAATTATGTTTTACCAACTCCACCTTTTCTTTAAAAAAACGCTCTATTCGATGAGCCAAGGCGTTCCATCTTGACTAATCAATAGACACACTTTTTGTCGCGCTAAATACGAAAACACCCTGTTGTTCCCCTTTTTCGAATGGGACGCCAAGCTGTCAACAAGTAAGAACCTTCTGCTCATTTACGGAATGCAACAACCTATTTGAACATTCTAAGAACATTCTATTCTTGGACTTAAAAGGATGGCATGTGATTTTAGTTGAGCTTTAAAAGCCGCAACACACAATCAGTTTTGCAAGAACTTTGTTATTGTTCCATTTAAGTCAATACAAATTGTATCCTTATCTCAGTCTTCTGTATGAATTCTATGACCCTTTCTTTCGGTGTTAACCACAACTGCAACAAGCGAGAACCAAATCACTCCCTGTCAAATCATTTTAATGTATGCATTTGAATAATTTTAAGATTTCTATTAAACGTAAAAAAATAAATATTTATATAAATTCCATTTAAATAAATGAATAACTTTAGTTATACACTCTCGGTAAAAAAGAACGTACAAAAATTATACTTCGCGAGTGTTCACATTAATATCCATATTCCCACTTATATATAAAAGCAAATTTGTTTATGTGTGTCTGTGTAAGTGTAAGTGTAAGTTCTTTTCCTATCGACTCAAAAACAGCTGGGCGGTCCTGGATGTGACCTTAAACTATATCCAATGGTGAGGCCCCAGCTTTCGGGCTTTAGGGAGTGTGGAGCCACCCTTTAATTGCCATTGCTCCCAGGTCCATTCTGATCCGGAGTGGTAGTACCTGTTTGGGTCCCAACTATGGTTAAATAGAAACTGACTTGAAAACAACAAATATATTCTATTAAAAGATTTTCTTCAGAATCTTTGGATTCGGCATTAAATAACCTAAAAAGGGTTGATATGCCGTAAAACAAAAACAACCAACCAACCAAAAGCAGCTGGGCCAATTTTTCTGAAATTTCACACAAAGGTACTTTAACTGCCTGGCAATGTTTCTAGATAGGATGTGCATCTGATTGATCATTGATAAGTATCGATAATCGATAATTGAAATAATCCGATGAAAGAAGAAGCAGGCGATATTAACCAAAGTTTACAACTTTCACGGTCTAGCATCACAAATGCATTTAATAAGTTTTATTGAAACAAAAGCCGAAAGGACCAATATATAAAAACAAAACGGTAGGTTGTTTGATATAAAAGGAGCGCGTTTAAAATGAATGTTACTGTTGAAAGCACAATTGCACCATAACACTTGACTTTTTTATTTTAAATTTAAAACAAAGCCATTATCACAGCACAAGCAACAAGGCCAGGCATATAAAACCAGCAATAGATTCTTTGATATGACATAGGCGCGTTGAAAATTAATGGTTCTGTGCAAAGCGCAATTGAACCAAGGTACTTGATGTTTACATTTAAACTTTAATTCGGGTCATTATAAGCAATTTCCTAAAATAAACAGTAGTTTCTCTACAGTGCAATGTAGACTAATATGTATTGTGGATTAATTTACTGATGGTATGCATGTGTAGCTTTGTTACGATGGACAGCGATGGGCCCCCATCTATGGCAGACAATCAATCGATTTGATTGAAAATGGGCGATTTCACCGATTTCAATGACGATAGAAATATAGGAATGCGAAACATTCGTTGATCATTATTCAATTCCCGAGAAACTTCGGGTAACCCTGCTAGTCAAATGATAAAATTCTGTCACAATACATAAGAATCGTTATCATTTTTCGTTATCTCTCGAAAAACACCAGTTAAATACATTTCATATTTAATAGAGGCATTCTGAAATTATCTCAAATTATTTCATGATACTTTTGGGTCAAGTGTCTATATAAATAGATATATTAGATGTCATTTACGAGCGCTACTCATGCCGACCTAATGGATAGAACTGAAGACTCTTTACTCGATGGTTGATGTATAACAGCTTGAGAGATTTCAGCAGCACGGCCTGAGACACATGTTGGGTTTAAAGTGGGACAGTTTTGGTCCTGGTACGTGTGTCTTAAATAAAGCCAAAGCCACCAGTATTGCTGCCATTGTTATTAAGAACCAGATGCGTTTGGCGGGTCATCTTTTCTGACTTGATGACTATCAACTCCCGAAACAATTGTTTTATGGTGAGCTCCTTCTTGGCAATAGACCCCAGCACAAGCTCAAAAAACGTTTTAGTGATAGGATCAAGGAGAGTTTGGTGAACTTTCATGTTTCTGTTGACATTAGAAGATTCTAGAGTTTAATCGCAAGCAGTGGAGCTCGATATATATATATATATATGAGAATAAAGGAAATAATATTCCTGCGAGATGGGAACACAAAAACCGAACAAACCAATGTATATGTTCATCAAGGTTTCGCCTTATTTTTAAGACTTCATCGAGATGTGTAAATCGAGGAAAATAAAATACTAGTACACTATTTTAAAATATACTAGTGAAAAAACCTCTATGTTCTATTATAGAACGAAAAAGTTGTTGACATTTAATAAAGTGTATAGCGTTCTTGAGAGTGATAATTGTTTAACTTCATATAGCTGTTTAGATTTTTAAGAAATTATTCCGAAATTTATATTTTTATGAATATAGCCGTTATATTCAAATGTGGATATGTAATTGAAATTAAATAAATGTATCTTTGTTTTGTTATTCATTGACTGGTTATACATATTAATTATTACAGATAAAATTTTTCTAGTGTAACCTGTGTCTAAAATTAAATTGTGTTTATTTACTTATTAAAGGCGAGAAATTGTAGAAACCTCCGCGCCATTTAATTATGTTTGAGTTTGCAATAAGCGCAGATTGGCGACGGCTTTTGTCTAGATTGATTAGAAATAAATTTATCGAGTTTTGCTTGATTGAAGTTAAAAAAAAATGATCATGCTGTAATGAATAATAGAAAAATGCATTTTTTATATCTATTTTATGTTCATAGAGCATTGTCTTTAATGCACGTTCAGTTTCACCAACGAATATACGATGGCAATTATGGAATAAGACAATTTATGCGCCTGCATGTGATATGGGTATGTTTTGGAAATGGTTTGATCGTTTTAATGTTTGTTTTATAGTTAGTGCTGTTGTTTTGAGTGGGTAAAAATGAATACACATTTATCCTTATCATAGAATTGAATATTGTGAATTTGTACAATTTTTCCTTAAATTTAAAAATGTGAAATTTTTTATTTAAAAAATTAACTGTCTGTGTATTTGTTGTAAAAAATGAACTGGTTGAATTCATTTGTATGCATGTTCTGTATTCTAATACGTTTCCATGTTTCCATTTAAGGTTATCTTTATTTGTCTTCGTCTTTATTAATTCATGAAATATTTTTCGATTCAGATATTAACGTATTCTTTGCTGGAATTTGTAAACCGCAATGTTAAACAAATGTATATCTTTATGAAACGTTTTCTGGATCAGATTTAATCTAGAGAACAATCATAGTAAAACGAATTTCTCATTGTTTAATTCTCAAACAACACACACATTAAAATGCTGGAAACATAAGCAAACACGTTTAAAGCGGTGATTTTGCTGTTTGCTTTAACCATAACGTTTTATCAACAATAACAATATCAATAGTTTTCTTTAATATGAGAAAACGATCATTAAAACATATTTATGAATATATGTTATTATTTTCTCATTTTGATTAAATAAAATTGCTTACAAAACGTATTCCATAGATTAAAGTGTATACTATTGTAAAATACGTTAATAAAGAAATCCTAACTACATGGTTAGTATTATGGTGAATTTGTGGCTATTAATATGGTGTTGTTTACCACAATAAAGATGTTCACAGTCTATGTAAAAGATAGTGATCAGAAACCAGCCTCTTATTCGTTAACATAATACATTTGTGACATTTTTTTTACACAGTGATCACCACTTATCAAGGCCCGGAAGCCGCTCAGGGATAAGGGTTATTGCAAGTACATTACATTAGTGTGGAGATTTGATGAAGTGTTTACTTGAGGGGGCGGTTCATTAGGAATTTGTTAACGTTGGACTTGAAGACATCCAAGTTGTAGTCCAGTGGGAAGCAGGCAGACGGAACAGAGTTCTACAGGCGTGCAGTTCTAAGAAAGAAGCTTTGTTCATGGAATCCGCGTTTTGATTTAGGCACAGATATAGAGTGGGGGAAACTTTTCACAGTGGATTCAGCTAGACGGGTGTTTTTCGTGAAAGATTGGCGAGGGGGGACCAGAGATTGGAGTTCAGCCGAGCACCTGCCATGGAAATAACGATAAAACGAGGATAGGCTCGCAACGTCTCTTCTGTGGGAGAGAGGTGGTAGGGTAGAGAAAAGGGCATCCCCCACTAAGCCACGAAGTCTATTTTGTACTCTGTCAAGGCAGGATAGGCTGTTTTTAGCAGCTTCTGCCCAGATATGGCAGCAGTATTCCAATTATTTGTATTCCTAAAAAAAATATCAATCAGAAAAGGGTGACGAAAACGGAGGAAAAGCAGATATTATTTTTAATTCAGTGGAATTATATTTCATTAAAAAAGTTTAAAATTAAACATTTGTCATTAAAATAAAGAAAACATATCAGTTCAAATAATCGAGAAATATTTATAGAAAAGAATAGCTTTTCTATGTTCAGTTGTAAACTCACATTGGTCTTAGCAATCAGCATTTTTTTTTTATGAGAATCTGGGAAAAATCCACCGAAGATAAAGAGTTCTAATTTGCCAGCCATGCAATTACAGGTAGTTTATTTGTTATGTAATTAGAAATAATTAGCTGTGAGGAAAGGTAGAATAACGCCATATAATATCCCATAAAATGACTGACATTAGAAAAAAAACACACATGAAAACTTATATATACATATATATATATATGTATGTGCGTGTGTGTGTGTTGTTTCCTTTTAATTATAGATTCAACCAGATAAGAAAGAATTAGTCAAAACTCAAATTAGGTAGAACTTAATATCATTCAAAAACGTTAGTTTTTATATATAATATATGGTTTAATGGCAGTTTTAGTCATTTGGAACTGCTTCACAGCTCACTCACTTTTCGACCAAATTTCAAACAATTATTAGTGTTTATAGATCAACTTCTCAGCTATATTGTGAAAAAAATCAATTTTCGTTCAGTAAAGCAAAAGTAAATATGAATTTACTGGTGTTCAAAATCGTAAAAAAACGTAAGGAGGTAAGCAACGATTTTGTTTCTGACTGGTTTTCATATTAATCACGTCGTTTCAACGACTACTGATACTACTAATTCATTGCTGTCGCGAAAAGAGAAGTAACAAGTGAAGTCTCATGAAATCATTTCCTCCTAAAAACGCAGATTTATTACCCAGAGCTATAGTTGAGTGATAGAGCATTCAAAAACAGATCAAATGATTCCCTGTTCAGACCCGGGTGTACTTCACTATTTTATTATATATATTTTTTTATTAACAAGTTAAATTTAAGAGAAAAGAAAAGTACTATTTTAATTCGCCGCAAATCATTTCTTAGTTTGCGTATTTTACAACTAAATATTAATCAGAAGGGACTTTTCCAGGGCATTCATTGTCAAACGCAAATATCAGCTGATGTTATATTGTAAACAAACACAAACGGAATTTGATGAACAATATTATCATTATTATATTTATTTTTTTATTTATTTTATTTATTTATTTATTTATTTATTTATTTTTTGCGAATTATTCCACTTGGCAAATTATTCTTCGTAATACAAAATAGTCAGTAAAGTATTGATTTTATAATAATATATACGCAATCTGCATAAATTAAAATATTATCTTTAAGCGTATTGTATTACCGGGCAACGCCAGACGTCCAGCTATTATATTATATATATATATATATATATATATATATATATACACTTGTGCCCGATATTATTCATACCCCTCGGATCTTTGAGATTTCTATAAGATTATTGCTCAAACCAGAAGGTAGACAATATTAAAGGGATTTCAAACAATAAATCAAGCATAAGCATTTAATTTAAACTCAACAAATAAATAAATTATGCAAGTTTGAAACATTATACAAAGAAAAACAATAATGGCACTAGTTCAAAATTATTCATACCTCTCTTACTAATAGTCAATAGCATGCCCTTTATTCTTAATAACTGCCTGTAACCGTTTTGGATATTTATCAACAAGGTTTTTACAAGCATCAACACTGATTTTTTACCATTCTTCAATGCAGTAGTTCTCCAAATCCCTCAAATTTCTAGGTTTCCGCTTTTTAACCTCAGTTTTCAATATGTGCCAGAGGTTTTCGATAGGGTTCAGGTCGGGACTCTGGCTAGGCCATTCCAAAACATTAATTTGATTATCCTCAAACCATTTCTTGACTATTTTGGCAGTATGTTTTGGATCATTATCCTGTTGAAGGACCCAGTTTGGTCCTAAATGGAGCTTCTCCGCATCCTGTCTAATGTTTTTTCTGGAGTATCTCCAAATATTGCTCCTTCTTCATGGTTCCATCTATCTTGACCAAACTACCTGGACCACTAGCCGAAAAGGAGCCCCAAAACATTAGGCTACCACCACCATGTTTCACCGTGGGTATGGTGTTCTTTGGGTTGTAAGCTTCTCCTTTCTTCCTCCAAACGTAAGAAGCATCCATATGGCCAAACAATTCAATTTTTGTTTCGTGAGTCCACAAAATACTTGAGAAAACGGACTCTGGAGAATTCACATGGTTCCTAGTAAACTTTAGACGTGCTGCAAGGTGTTTTCCGGTGTGCAATGGAGTCCTTCTTGGTCTTCTTCCTTTCAGACCATTTTCATGCAGAGTCCTTTGCAATGTTTGCCTTGATATTTTTATGCCAGAAGACTCCAGATTTTCTAAAATGTCCTTAGTAGTGGTGGTTGGATTTGCATTAACACTTCTTACAATATTCCTGGTGGCTCTAGCAGACAGTTTCCTTTTCCTTCCTCTACCAATCAAGTTGTTTGTTGTGTGGTGGCTCTGGAATTTTTTGATGATGCTCTGTACTGTTGCTGTAGGGACCTCAAATTTATTGGAAATTGACTTTTAACCTAAACCATCCTTATGTGAATTCGCAATTTTAGTCCTAAGATCATTACTAAGCTCTTTTTTCTTCCCCATTCTAATAATTTTTATTCTTTTATTGGTTTTCAGTTGATATCATTTTAATTTCTGATAAAATGCAAAAAAAAACGAAATGAAATTAATCAAAGGTTGTATAAAAGCATTCAAAATAAGAATCAAACAGGAAACAAACAGTCAGAAACTCGATTAATACTGAAAAAATAAGGGGGTATGATTATTTTTGAACATTGCAGATTTTATAAATAGCTGTATATTTCTTTTATTACAAGTATCCCGAGATTTTAAGATGACGAAAATGATCAGAAGAAGTTTATTAAGAATATGTATCAATATGGATGTAAACAATAAATTCTAACAAAGTTACACCTAATAAACTCAATTTTCAAGGGGGGGTATGAATAATATCGGGCACAACTGTATATATATATATATTCCACAGCCAAACAACGTCGCAGCCCACAAGAGCCATGACAGTCAAAGAATCGGAAGTCCAAGACTCGAGTTTCGTCCTCATTTGGGCTCATCAGTTATATATATATATATATATATATATATATATATATATATATATATATATATAGTAATTTATAAAATATATATGGAGATTAAGCTATACTGAATATTCGGCGTTTAATCCACTCCAGGACTCCTCAGGCTTATGCGCATAATCGCCATATATATTTTATAAATTACTAACTAGCTCTACCTACGTATTGAGCACTTTTGAAGAAAATATTTAAAGTTTACGCATAAATCTATACTTTCGTATATTAATTTTATGTGAGTTAATTAAGTAGCTATATATATATATATATATATATATATATATATATATATATATATATATATATATATATATATATATATATATATGGGAATTCTAGGTGCTGTATGCGCTCTCCGCTTATCTCGACATTTATTTCCAGTCGTTCTGTATATACACTTCATTTTCCACTGGAATTTAACAATGTCGACTCAGGAGAGATTTGTTTTAAGATTGGGCAGATCCAGCCACAAATGTTTCACGCGTAGGCACCCCTTTGTGGGTATCCATAGTCTGTTAAAGACTGAATGAGCCCTTCTATATATATTAACAACAAAACTCGCAACAGATACCTGAAAGTCATATAGACGTTAATAGGTCAATTTTAGGTATGACAAAGGAATTATTTTAAAGCTCTCTTTTTTTTATCGCGAACATCGCGAAATATCTTCCATTGAAACCATGAGTAAATGAAGTTTTACTTGGTATATGTATTTCTGAGTTTTACTTTAATGTAACAGGTAGGTGTTTTTTTATATTTTCCAGCCCCTGATTTGGAAATGTATGTATAACTTTGTATTGTTTGCAGTGGATACTGTGGATATGTGTGAGGCGCGCTTGACTAAAATTGTTCTCTTAGCTATTGTTCACGTTCATGTCTGTTGATTTTGGGTGGTTTAGATGAGTTGGTTTCTGCTTTCATGGTAGCGAACATTCTACACAGGCTTCACATGGGACGATTTCATTTGTATTCGTTCACGAACTATTCTGTGATAGCGAGGTCGAAAAATTTGAAGACAATAAATTTAGATACTGCAAGGCAATTTGTGACAAATAGAACTTAGATGTGTTGTCTGATATATATATATATATATATATATATATATATATATATATATATATATATATATATACATATATATATAACTCTAATGACCGTGTAACAAGTAATGTAACCCACTTTCCGATTTACGACATCCGATTGCGCATGTGCGTATAAACATTAACCCATAACACTGTAAACAAATAAACACAAATCGCTTCTTTTGCAGATTTTGAACTGCGCACTGAAATATTAACGTTATTATTTCGAAATTATTATTTAACATGGGAAGATTGGGGGGTGTTTTGCAACTATTCTTTATTACAACTATACTGTCGCTATTTTCTTACAACTAAACAACTTTGATCCGTTGACAAACATAAGGACAATTGTAGTAAAGCCAAGACTACTACTACTACTACTACTACTACTACTACTACTACTACTCTCTATCTGTCCATTTTCCTTCCTTCCTTTCTTCCTTCTTTCTTTATTTTTTGTTTACATTTCTAGATAGAAAATAGTTGTGTGAGAACGGTGAATTTGTTGGCACATTTACTAATCGGTTGCAATATTAGTTTTATTTTATTTTATTTATTTAGGTTTTATTTTTGCTTCAGGTTTTATTAATTATTTTTTTTAGATTTTAAGTTTCTATAACTTGGTTGAAGGATTACAATATGGGTTTTTCATTCTTATATTTCTCATCGGTAGGTTCATGTGCGTTTTTGCTGCTAAATGACTTTTGTCGGCTTTCGATTCGTAGTAAAATCATGTTTAATTTTCGATTTTTGAGTGAGTATTCGGAAAAATAGGTAACTTTACAGGAATAGGGAGGATTTTTTTTTAATGTTTGAGTGATCCGTCTGTGATTTTTCAATTCAATATACTTTCATAGAAATGTTTCTGTTATATAAAACAAAAACTATTTTCTTTACGTCACAAGTGTCACGCTCATACAAGAATTCCATAGCTAATATAACATACTGACATAACGGGTCACGGGCATTCTTATATATACATTAATATATATATATATATATATATATATATTTCTGTAGGAATATATATATATATTTCTGTAGGAATATATATATATATATTTCTGTAGAAATATATTTTCTCATTATATATCAATCCTTATATAAGAAGATCAATGTGATTACAGAGAAATATATAGAATAAATGACAAAAAATTATATTCCAAAATTACTGATGTTGACCATCTTATAATTTATTCCTTTAAATTTGTCGATTTTTACAATTCTTGACAGTATCTGTTTCGTAGCGCAAAATCAATCACTTAATTATTATATCAATTAGTGAATCTATTATGCCCTTAACTCATAAGAAGAAATAGCAACAATCAATCCGTCAAAAGGAATTAAAATATGATTTGACATGGTAAAAAATCCGACAATTGGAAGAGAAGCTGCAGTTACCTTTATATTTTTTCCATTACGCCATATAAGATGGTCAACATCATAATTTTTGGAATATAAATTTTTGCCATTTATATATATATATATATATATATATATATATATATATATATATATATATATATATATATATCCTGTCGTGTTTCTTTCGTTCAAAGTTTTATGCATTGAAACAAGACAATTCTGACATGTATCTGATAATTAGTTGGCATCTAATATATTTTCAAGTTTTTGATCCAATCGAGGTCGTGGTCTTAAAGGTCGCTTACCACTTTTTACGGATTATGTAAATTCCTACATTAGTTCATGGTATCATGGTTACTTCCACTATCACCGAAGGGAAGTAGTTCTAGAACGATCATCTGAAATTATTTCCTATTCCACACAAGGTGAGGCATATTCGTCAACCGTGTTTTGTTGTACCTGCGACCTTTGCGAACAGAATAACTATCTGGATTACTGTGGGAAAGTATAGACCACTCTAAATCTTCTAAAAAATTATTTTGGCTTCCGTTTTATCAAAATTTACGGCATATCTTTTTCACGTGAGTCGTCAGTTTATAATATGCTGTTAGATTTCAGCTGCCGGAGAATCCTTCCGGGTTACTGAACTCTCTGATATAAAGCCTCTGCATACGTTCATATGTTTTATGTAGCATTGACTCAAGAAGGTTATGACCCATTGACAGTGCTGTTTCTGGTTTAACCTTTGTATATCGGATAGTGCAAGAGGGTACGTGGCATTATTGTGGGAGTTAACTTGCTTGCTGCTTTCAGACCGAACAATCGTGTGACATCTGCTCCAAGGTGTCAAGTAACACTACCTTTGCCTATAGTGCTGCTACTATTTGTTTGGCGACCATGTCATCTAAGTAGTCTACTTGCTGCCTGCAAGATTGTTCACTTGGACATTTAATACTTCGCCCTCAGAATTTTGCATGGCCATGCAAAATCAATAAAAATGTGTTATTGACTAACCTATTTCTGCCACATGGAGTGGATGTTCTGGCAGTTGACGTTTTTGAATAATCCTTTCACTGTCACCATTCGTATCTGACAAAGAAGATATTCCACCATATCAGAGTCGAACTACAAATTCGGAAAGTAAATTGTTGTTTTTTTTTTGTTTTGTTTTTTTTGTCGGTATACGTTATGTCGTCTAACGTTCAATCTTGATTATGACTGGATCTTCCCATCCTCCGTATGATTGCGTCGAGTCCATGTCTTCAAAAATAATGCTTTTTTATTGCATTTACAACCCAAAGTCGGCACATTGCCATTTTGTTGTAGGGAGCTACTATCAGGGGCATAAGCATCAGGTGTACTGTGTAGGAAGTTGGGCAGCAAGATGTCGGTTCACGTTACCTTTGAACTTCTGCATGTCAGTGCAGTCTCGGAAGCAGGGACACGGAAGGGAATTCCAAAGTGTAGCTGTTCTGGGGAAGAAACTACTGGAGTAGAAATCTCTCTTGTTTCTAGGTATCCCTACTGTGAAGGGGTGGTATTTAGCTGCTTGTTGGAATGTCGGGAGTATTTACGTCTAGGGGACACAAGTGCTTGCAGTTCTTCAGAGCAATCACTGTTAAAGTCATTGTAGAACAGGCGGAAGAATGCAACATTTCGTCGATGTGACAGAGGTTGAAGTTTAGCGGACAGTTCAGGACCTATCAGATTGGCGACTCTCTTTTGAACCTTGTCTAGGAGCGAGAGACTAGTGGCAGATGCACCAGCCCAAATATGACAACAATACTCCATACATAAGCGAATGGTGGTCTTATAGAGGTATAGGATACTTTCAGGCGTTAATAGCTTTCTAGCACGGTAGAGAGAACTCACCTTCTTCGCAGCGGTCCACGTAATGTTATCAGTGTAATTGTTCCAACTCATGTTTCCTGTGAACGTTAGGTCGAGGAGTTTAAAAGATGTACTTTCAGATAAAAAGTCATTGCCCATTGCTATTGACGGTAGGGAAGGTTTCTTGTAATTATTGAAGGAAACAAGTTTAGTCTTGGCAGCATTGAAGGTAACCACCCATTTTTGTCCCAATTTCACTACGGATCGGAGATCATCCTCTAGTGCTTCTGTTATTTCTTTAGATATGTGTTCATTTGTTTTCTTGTCGTGTCTGTTATAGAGCGTGATGTCGTCAGCATACATACCCATCTCACAGACAATTTTGTCAGTGAGGTAATTTATGAATATTAGGAATAACAGAGGTCCAAGGATCGACCCCTGAGGCACTCCCGCATTTATACGATACTGTTTAGATATACGAACGTCAAGGACAACCTATTTTCTCTTATCTTAGAAGGATCTAATTATGTTATGTATTCTTTCAGTGATGCCGTATGATCTGATTTTCTTGAGAAGACCCTCATGCCATACTCTGTCAAAAGCCTTAGATATATCTCTTTGGTATTGCGTCTTATTGAGAGGCTTTTTTTTTGTTGTGTTTATTTTTGTTTGTTTTTTTTTTTACCAAAATATGTTAGAACGATTATGAAGCATTTTTCGAAGATTGTCATTAGTTTTCGCAGGAGAAAAGTGTTTCCATATCGAGGGTAACGTCCAGAACGACCCGTAAGTGAATCACGACAACCAAGAGGTATGTCTCTTTGTTTCTGATGCCAAACAGACGTTATAAACTGTCATATGTATATATATATATATATATATATATATATATATATATATATATATATGTATATATATATATATATATATATATATATATATATATATATATACTGTATCAGTACGTGTACATTTGTGTCGCTTAGAAGTAATATAAAAGATTTTGTTAGTTTTATTAGTTATGCTTTTTGGGTATGAGTTAAACTTTAGTCGTTTATTAAATAATTTGGAAGAAAATCACTCACACACACACACATATGTCTATATATACATTTTATTTATTTAAATAAACATTTCTATCGCGACATCATCATGATAATGCTTTAGTACTTAGGAATAATATCTGTAATAAAATACGTCACACAAAAACAAAGTTAACGACATGATGAGATGAGTTAAGGGCAAGGTGGATTCACTGATTGATGTAATAAATTATTGATTGATTTGGCGCTACGAAACAGATATTGTCAAGAATTGTAAATGCTAGCTGAATTAAAGGAATAAATTATAAGATGGTCAACATCATGAACTTTGGAATATAGTTTTTTTGTCATTTATTCACTATATTGCTCTGTAATTACATTGAGCTTTTTAAATAAGGATTGGTATATATTACAAGAAAATATATTTACACAGACACAGACACACACAGACACAGACAGACAGACAGACACACGCACACACACACACACACACACACACACACACATATATATATATATATATATATATATATATATATATATATATATAATTGCGTGACGAATATTTAAGTACTTATTTCCGAAAGTTATAAAAAATAGAAAGGTAAACAACTTACCTTATTTCCGAAACAAATTTCAATTAATTCCTCCTAATAAATTTGTAACTGTTTATAAAATTAGCGCTTGTTTTATTATATAAAACGACGTTGCTAAATGTATTCGTTACTCTGATTGCTCCTAGATGTTTCGGTTCACTCAAATAAAAGTCAAACTTTTAAACATTTTGAATAATTAAGAAGAAACCAAATAGTTCCGTCATCAGGTGTGCTAAATGCCATGTTTATCTTCATTCTGAAAACAAATAAACATTTGAAGGATTTTAATGCCATTAAGTAAAGGTATGGTTTAAAACGTTGCTTTTTGCCTCTTGTATAAACAAATTTGAAAACTAATTTGAAAGGTACTAGCAGGGTAAGGTACCTGGCTTAGCCCGGTCGTAAAATACTCATAATTATTATTTTTTTAATTTATCCAGATTTCATATATATTATTATAAAGTCGTGATTTCTAAAGTACAAAATATATTTGAGTACCATCAGAGAGAATTGAAACCGAAAGCTAAACTGTAGCATTCAAAGCTGGTACCGTTACCACTGTACCGACCTGACACATGTATGACCTAATTAAAATTAAAAATTAAAAATAAACAAAGATGAATGTACAAAATGTACAACGATCTTTTCAATTTTGACCCATTTTTTACTCCTTAAATTTTTTTTAATCGGATTAAGACCCATAACAGAACGGTTCATAAAAATCAAATCATTTTAGGCACATTGTCTCTGGTGTATCGGTATTTTCATGAAAAGTGTTCGACTGAGGTTCAATCTATGGTCCCCCCTCGCCAAACTTTCACAAGAAACATTCGTCTAGCTGTAAACACTCTCAATAATTCCCCCAATCTTTATCTGTGCCTAAACCTAAACGTAGATTCCATGAACAAAGCTTCTTTCTTAGAACTGCACGCCTGTGGAATTGTCTCCCGTTTTCCTGCTTTCCAACTGACTACAATATGGTTGTCTTCAAGTCTAACGTAAATAAGTTCTTGATGAGCCGTTCCATATAAGTTATCAAATTTAACAAATTTTCATTACTAATGATTACTATATTGTCCAATTTCTACTGTACACTCTTTAACACTTATCCTTGAGTGTCCCCTTGGCCTTGATAATGTGGTAATGCCTATGGAAAAAAAGATAGATTTTGAAAATAAGAAAAAAAAAGACAGACAGACAGGCATATAGCCTTTTATATATTAGTTTTTTAACCGATAGAAATATGTTGAAGATGAAAACATTTGTCATGACGTACGCCATTATCTATAGCGCGTAAACAATTATTAAAAATAATTTAAAATCGCTTAGTAAATGTAAAACTGGTAAATTTCTTATTTTATTTCTTACTTAATTAAAATTTGCTAAGTAATAAACTAATATGTTTGCTATATAACAAATTAATACTAATGCAATATAACAAATTAATACAAGATATATGCTTGAGCTACTAATTATTTGAACCGATAACTGCCTTTAAAATCTATGAAAATAAAGGAAGTCTGGTTGTTTTACCCAGCGGGTTTTTCCTCGCCACCAGCGGAAATGGCAACGATTCGTTACGTCAGTGGGGACAAATAACCCTTAGTGACATCTGTAGTTAAATAGGAAGTAATAAAAACAAAACGACCCCACCCCCCAAAAAAAGAAGCTACTACAAAATCCACTCCCTTTTTAGTCAGTCGTAAACGATCGTTTTATCACATATTTTATGAGACAATGTAGGAATTGTAGGGCAAGCCTAATCCGATTTTTAACTCTGCTAAATCCATATATATATATATATATATATATATATATATATATATATATATATATATATATATATATATATATATAATGTGTGTGTGTTTGTGTGTGTTTGAGTGTGTGTAATCATTTACTTGAAACGTACACAATTTTTATGTACCAATCGTAATGGTAAAAAAAAATTCTCATAAATAGTTTTGTTATAATGATATTATAATAACAATTTTGAAAATTTTAAAAGAATCCAAGCTTAATGAATGATTTTCATTGAATTCCAGAGCATATATTGCGTGATATAATGATTTTCCAGATTTCAAATATCTAGTTTTTCTTTTTTTTTTACACAGTAGTCACCACTTATCAAGGCCCGGAAGCCACTCAGGGATAAGGGTTATTGCAAGTACATTACGTTAGTGTGGAGATTTGATGAAGTGTTTACTTAAGGGGGCGGTTCATTAGGAATTTGTTAACGTTGGACTTGAACACATCCAAGTTATAGTCAGGTGGGAAGCAGGCAGACGGAACAGAGTTCCACAGGCGTGCAGTAGTTTTCTCAGTTTGTCATTTATTACTTTTAAAAAATGTAGTCATTAAAATATTGTTTCGCATGACTTGCTTGTCGGAATACGAAAAAATATTGTAATGGCTACCGTTTGAAAAGTAATAAATTAAATGACCAACTGAGAAAAATTGATATTTGAAACTTGGAAAATTATTATTATATATATATATATATATATATATATATATATATATAAGACTCGATATTTGATATACAGGATAGTGAGACTTGAGAAAATGTTTGTAATCTTTGACTGGCCAGAAATTTCACTGTTAAGAGTTCAAAGTTCAACGATTTAATCTTTGATAACTCTACCAAACTCCTCAGACAATTTTGGATCTAAACAATTGAAATTTTTGATATAGGTTCCTTTGACATGGATCTAACTAAATGACTTGAATTGACCCCAAAACAATAAATGTTAAGGGGTCATAATTACAGTCAAAGTTTAAAAAATTGACCTCTGCGATCTCTACCAAATTACTCAGACAATTTTTGGTCTAAACATTTGAAATTTTACATAAAGGGTATTCAGAGATAAGGCAAGCTTTTTAATCGGTTTGGGTCGAAAATTTGAGCTACAAATATATAAATCTATGTATGTATGTTTGCATTTCTGCATAAAACTTTCGACAGAGTTGACGGATTTTCACAAGATCAGTATCGTTTTGAAGCTCGGTCCTTTAAACGACAAATATCGATAAATTGGCTAAAAATATTAATTTCCTCACCATCAACTAGGCACTTTTCTACAGGGAGGTATCGCTTATTTCGCCGATATTTTCGAAAGTCATCCCCTCTTTTCGATTGTCTCGCTAATTTAAACCTACGCCACTTCCGGTTTGGCGGTGGTTGTAACAGCAAAGACGTCGCGTTTTTTCTCGTTCTTTTCCTCCTTCACGGTACGGGTTCGAGCCTGACTTCCAACTGCCACTTTTTCTTGCTCAACACACACCTCCAAACACCCGGGCAACGCTTGACACCCATGCTAGTATATATATATATATATATATATATATATATATATATATATATATATATATATATATATATATATATATATGTATGTGTGTGTGTGTGTGTGTGTGTGTGTGTGTTACTCTTGAAATAATTAATGATAATAAATGTTACTAATTTTTAATATTACTATTTTATTTTCTTCCGACGAAACAAATAAAAATCGATTTATACTAAATCATATGCTTAGTATCCAATTTTTATCATGTAATTATAATCGTGGAAAATGTTTAATAATAAACGTTCAAACTTAACGAGTTCTAGAAAGTCAACTTCAACTGATCTGTATAATTAATCAATAAAATGTAATGGAATTAATTTTTATCCTCTCAATAATCTCAAACAATTTTAAATCCTCTCAATAATCTACAATAATTTTAAATCCTCTCAATAATCTAAAATAATTTTAAATCTTCTCAGTTATATAAAATAATTTTTAATCTTCTCAATAATCTAACATAATTTTAAATCCTCTCAATAATCTAAAATAATTTTAAATCCTCTCAATAATCTAAAATAATTTTAAATCCTCTCAATAATCTAAAATAATTTTAAATCCTCTCAATAATCTAAAATAATTTTAAATCCTCTCAATAATCTAAAATAATTTTAAATCCTCTCAATAATCTAAAATAATTTTAAATCCTCTCAATAATCTAAAATAATTTTAAATCCTCTCAATAATCTAAAATAATTTTAAATCCTCTCAATAATCTAAAATAATTTTAAATCCTCTCAATAATCTAAAATAATTTTAAATCCTCTCAATAATCTAAAATAATTTTAAATCCTCTCAATAATCTAAAATAATTTTAAATCCTCTCAATAATCTAAAATAATTTTAAATCCTCTCAATAATCTAAAATAATTTTAAATCCTCTCAATAATCTAAAATAATTTTAAATCCTCTCAATAATGTAAAATAATTTTAAATCCTCTCAATAATGTAAAATAATTTCAAATCCTCTCAATAATCTAAAATAATTTTAAATCCTCTCAATAATCTAAAATAATTTTAAATCCTCTCAATAATGTAAAATAATTTTAAATCCTCTCAATAATCTAAAATAATTTTAAATCCTCTCAATAATCTAAAATAATTTTAAATCCTCTCAATAATCTAAAATAATTTTAAATCCTCTCAATAATGTAAAATAATTTTAAATCCTCTCAATAATCTAAAATAATTTTTAATCCTCTCAATAATCTAAAATAATTTTAAATCCTCTCAATAATCTAAAATAATTTTAAATCCTCTCAATAATCTAAAATAATTTTAAATCCTCTCAATAATCTAAAATAATTTTAAATCCTCTCAATAATCTAAAATAATTTTAAATCCTCTCAATAATCTAAAATAATTTTAAATCCTCACAATAATCTAAAATTATTTTAAATCCTCTAAATAATCTAAAATAATTTTAAATCCTCTCAATAATCTAAAATAATTTTAAATCCTCTCAATAATCTAAAATAATTTTAAATCCTCTCAATAATCTAAAATAATTTTAAATCCTCTCAATAATCTAAAATAATTTCAAATCCTCTCAATAATCTAAAATAATTTTAAATCCTCTCAATAATCTAAAATAATTTTAAATCCTCTCAATAATCTAAAATAATTTTAAATCCTCTAAATAATGTAAAATAATTTAAAATCCTCTCAATAATCTAAAATAATTTTAAATCCTCTCAATAATCTAAAATAATTTTAAATCCTCTCAATAATCTAAAATAATTTTAAATCCTCTCAATAATCTAAAATAATTTTAAATCCTCTCAATAATGTAAAATAATTTTAAATCCTCTCAATAATCTCAAATAATTTTAAATCCTCTAAATAATGTAAAATAATTTTAAATCCTCTCAATAATCTCAAATAATTTTAAATCCTCTCAATAATCTAAAATAATTTTAAATCCTCTCAATAATCTAAAATAATTTTAAATCCTCTAAATACTCTAAAATAATTTTAAATCCTCTCAATAATCTAAAATAATTTTAAATCCTCTCAATAATCTAAAATTATTTTAAATCCTCTAAATAATCTAAAATAATTTTAAATCCTCTCAATAATCTCAAATAATTTTAAATCCTCTAAATAATCTAAAATAATTTTAAATCCTCTCAATAATCTAAAATAATTTTAAATCCTCTCAATAATCTAAAATTATTTTAAATCCTCTAAATAATCTAAAATAATTTTAAATCCTCTCAATAATCTAAAATAATTTTAAATCCTCTCAATAATCTAAAATAATTTTAAATCCTCTCAATAATCTAAAATAATTTTAAATCCTCTCAATAATCTAAAATAATTTTAAATCCTCTCAATAATCTAAAATAATTTTAAATCCTCTCAATAATCTAAAATAATTTTAAATCCTCTCAATAATGTAAAATAATTTTAAATCCTCTAAATAATCTAAAATAATTTTAAATCCTCTCAATAATGTAAAATAATTTTAAATCCTCTCAATAATCTAAAATAATTTTAAATCCTCTCAATAATCTAAAATAATTTTAAATCCTCTCAATAATGTAAAATAATTTTAAATCCTCTCAATAATGTAAAATAATTTTAAATCCTCTCAATAATCTAAAATAATTTTAAATCCTCTCAATAATCTAAAATAATTTTAAATCCTCTCAATAATCTAAAATAATTTTAAATCCTCTCAATAATCTAAAATAATTTCAAATACTCTCAATAATCTAAAATAATTTTAAATCCTCTCAATAATCTAAAATAATTTTAAATCCTCTCAATAATCTAAAATAATTTTAAATCCTCACAATAATCTAAAATTATTTTAAATCCTCACAATAATCTAAAATAATTTTAAATCCTCTAAATAATCTAAAATAATTTTAAATCCTCTCAATAATCTAAAATAATTTTAAATCCTCTCAATAATCTAAAATAATTTTAAATCCTCTCAATAATCTAAAATAATTTTAAATCCTCTCAATAATCTAAAATAATTTTAAATCCTCTCAATAATCTAAAATAATTTCAAATCCTCTCAATAATCTAAAATAATTTTAAATCCTCTCAATAATCTAAAATAATTTCAAATCCTCTCAATAATGTAAAATAATTTTAAATCCTCTCAATAATCTAAAATAATTTTAAATCCTCTCAATAATGTAAAATAATTTTAAATCCTCTCAATAATCTAAAATAATTTTAAATCCTCTCAATAATCTAAAATAATTTTAAATCCTCTCAATAATCTAAAATAATTTTAAATCCTCTCAATAATGTAAAATAATTTTAAAGCCTCTCAATAATCTAAAATAATTTTTAATCCTCTCAATAATGTAAAATAATTTTAAATCCTCTCAATAATGTAAAATAATTTTAAATCCTCTCAATAATCTAAAATAATTTTAAATCCTCTCAATAATCTAAAAAATTTTAAATCCTCTCAATAATCTAAAATAATTTTAAATCCTCTCAATAATCTAAAATAATTTTAAATCCTCTCAATAATCTAAAATAATTTTAAATCCTCTCAATAATCTAAAATAATTTTAAATCCTCTCAATAATCTCAAATAATTTTAAATCCTCTCAATAATCTAAAATAATTTTAAATCCTCTCAATAATCTGAAATAATTTTAAATCCTCTCAATAATCTAAAATAATTTTAAATCCTCTAAATAATGTAAAAAAATTTCAAATCCTCTCAATAATCTAAAATAATTTTAAATCCTCTCAATAATCTCAAATAATTTTAAATCCTCTCAATAATCTCAAATAATTTTAAATCCTCTCAATAATCTAAAATAATTTTAAATCCTCTCAATAATCTAAAATAATTTTAAATCCTCTCAATAATCTAAAATAATTTTAAATCCTCTCAATAATCTAAAATAATTTTAAATCCTCTCAATAATCTAAAATAATTTTAAATCCTCTCAATAATCTAAAATAATTTTAAATCCTCTCAATAATCTAAAATAATTTTAAATCCTCTCAATAATCTAAAATAATTTTAAATCCTCACAATAATCTAAAATTATTTTAAATCCTCTAAATAATCTAAAATAATTTTAAATCCTCTCAATAATCTAAAATAATTTTAAATCCTCTCAATAATCTAAAATAATTTTAAATCCTCTCAATAATCTAAAATAATTTTAAATCCTCTCAATAATCTAAAATAATTTCAAATCCTCTCAATAATCTAAAATAATTTTAAATCCTCTCAATAATCTAAAATAATTTTAAATCCTCTCAATAATCTAAAATAATTTTAAATCCTCTAAATAATGTAAAATAATTTCAAATCCTCTCAATAATCTAAAATAATTTTAAATCCTCTCAATAATCTAAAATAATTTTAAATCCTCTCAATAATCTAAAATAATTTTAAATCCTCTCAATAATCTAAAATAATTTTAAATCCTCTCAATAATCTAAAATAATTTTAAATCCTCTCAATAATGTAAAATAATTTTAAATCCTCTCAATAATCTAAAATAATTTTAAATCCTCTAAATAATGTAAAATAATTTTAAATCCTCTCAATAATCTCAAATAATTTTAAATCCTCTCAATAATCTAAAATAATTTTAAATCCTCTCAATAATCTAAAATAATTTTAAATCCTCTCAATAATCTTAAATAATTTTAAATCCTCTCAATAATCTAAAATAATTTTAAATCCTCTCAATAATCTAAAATAATTTTAAATCCTCTCAATAATCTAAAATAATTTTAAATCCTCTCAATAATCTAAAATAATTTTAAATCCTCTCAATAATGTGAAATAATTTTAAATCCTCTCAATAATCTAAAATAATTTTAAATCCTCTCAATAATCTAAAATAATTTTAAATCCTCTAAATAATCTAAAATAATTTTAAATCCTCTCAATAATCTAAAATAATTTTAAATCCTCTCAATAATCTAAAATAATTTTAAATCCTCTCAATAATCTAAAATAATTTTAAATCCTCTCAATAATCTAAAATAATTTTAAATCCTCTCAATAATCTAAAATAATTTTAAATCCTCACAATAATCTAAAATTATTTTAAATCCTCTAAATAATCTAAAATAATTTTAAATCCTCTCAATAATCTAAAATAATTTTAAATCCTCTCAATAATCTAAAATAATTTTAAATCCTCTCAATAATCTAAAATAATTTTAAATCCTCTCAATAATCTAAAATAATTTCAAATCCTCTCAATAATCTAAAATAATTTTAAATCCTCTCAATAATCTAAAATAATTTTAAATCCTCTCAATAATCTAAAATAATTTTAAATCCTCTAAATAATGTAAAATAATTTCAAATCCTCTCAATAATCTAAAATAATTTTAAATCCTCTCAATAATCTAAAATAATTTTAAATCCTCTCAATAATCTAAAATAATTTTAAATCCTCTCAATAATCTAAAATAATTTTAAATCCTCTCAATAATCTAAAATAATTTTAAATCCTCTCAATAATGTAAAATAATTTTAAATCCTCTCAATAATCTAAAATAATTTTAAATCCTCTAAATAATGTAAAATAATTTTAAATCCTCTCAATAATCTCAAATAATTTTAAATCCTCTCAATAATCTAAAATAATTTTAAATCCTCTCAATAATCTAAAATAATTTTAAATCCTCTCAATAATCTTAAATAATTTTAAATCCTCTCAATAATCTAAAATAATTTTAAATCCTCTCAATAATCTAAAATAATTTTAAATCCTCTCAATAATCTAAAATAATTTTAAATCCTCTCAATAATCTAAAATAATTTTAAATCCTCTTAATAATGTGAAATAATTTTAAATCCTCTCAATAATCTAAAATAATTTTAAATCCTCTCAATAATCTAAAATAATTTTAAATCCTCTAAATAATCTAAAATAATTTTAAATCCTCTCAATAATCTAAAATAATTTTAAATCCTCTCAATAATCTAAAATAATTTTAAATCCTCTCAATAATCTAAAATAATTTTAAATCCTCTCAATAATCTAAAATAATTTTAAATCCTCTCAATAATCTAAAATAATTTTAAATCCTCTCAATAATGTAAAATGATTTTAAATCCTCTCAATAATCTAAAATAATTTTTAATCCTCTCAATAATCTAAAATAATTTTAAATCCTCTCAATAATGTAAAATAATTTTAAATCCTCTCAATAATCTAAAATAATTTTAAATCCTCTCAATAATCTAAAATAATTTTAAATCCTCTCAATAATCTAAAATAATTTTAAATCCTCTCAATAATCTAAAATAATTTTAAATCCTCTCAATAATCTAAAATAATTTCAAATACTCTCAATAATCTAAAATAATTTTAAATCCTCTCAATAATCTAAAATAATTTTAAATCCTCTCAATAATCTAAAATAATTTGAAATCCTCACAATAATCTAAAATTATTTTAAATCCTCACAATAATCTCAAATAATTTTAAATCCTCTCAATAATCTAAAATAATTTTAAATCCTCTCAATAATCTAAAATAATTTTAAATCCTCTAAATAATCTAAAATAATTTTAAATCCTCTCAATAATCTAAAATAATTTTAAATCCTCTCAATAATCTAAAATTATTTTAAATCCTCTAAATAATCTAAAATAATTTTAAATCCTCTCAATAATCTAAAATAATTTTAAATCCTCTCAATAATCTAAAATAATTTTAAATCCTCTCAATAATGTAAAATAATTTTTAATCCTCTCAATAATCTCAAATAATTTTAAATCCTCTCAATAATCTAAAATAATTTTAAATCCTCTCAATAATCTAAAATAATTTTAAATCCTCTCAATAATCTAAAATAATTTTAAATCCTCTCAATAATCTAAAATAATTTTAAATCCTCACAATAATCTAAAATTATTTTAAATCCTCTAAATAATCTAAAATAATTTTAAATCCTCTCAATAATCTAAAATAATTTTAAATCCTCTCAATAATCTAAAATAATTTTAAATCCTCTCAATAATCTAAAATAATTTTAAATCCTCTCAATAATCTAAAATAATTTCAAATCCTCTCAATAATCTAAAATAATTTTAAATCCTCTCAATAATCTAAAATAATTTTAAATCCTCTCAATAATCTGAAATAATTTTAAATCCTCTAAATAATGTAAAATAATTTCAAATCCTCTCAATAATCTAAAATAATTTTAAATCCTCTCAATAATCTAAAATAATTTTAAATCCTCTCAATAATCTAAAATAATTTTAAATCCTCTCAATAATCTAAAATAATTTTAAATCCTCTCAATAATCTAAAATAATTTTAAATCCTCTCAATAATGTAAAATAATTTTAAATCCTCTCAATAATCTAAAATAATTTTAAATCCTCTAAATAATGTAAAATAATTTTAAATCCTCTCAATAATCTCAAATAATTTTAAATCCTCTCAATAATCTAAAATAATTTTAAATCCTCTCAATAATCTAAAATAATTTTAAATCCTCTAAATAATCTAAAATAATTTTAAATCCTCTCAATAATCTAAAATAATTTTAAATCCTCTCAATAATCTAAAATTATTTTAAATCCTCTAAATAATCTAAAATAATTTTAAATCCTCTCAATAATCTCAAATAATTTTAAATCCTCTAAATAATCTAAAATAATTTTAAATCCTCTCAATAATCTAAAATAATTTTAAATCCTCTCAATAATCTAAAATTATTTTAAATCCTCTAAATAATCTAAAATAATTTTAAATCCTCTCAATAATCTAAAATAATTTTAAATCCTCTCAATAATCTAAAATAATTTTAAATCCTCTCAATAATCTAAAATAATTTTAAATCCTCTCAATAATCTAAAATAATTTTAAATCCTCTCAATAATCTAAAATAATTTTAAATCCTCTCAATAATCTAAAATAATTTTAAATCCTCTCAATAATCTAAAATAATTTTAAATCCTCTCAATAATCTAAAATAATTTTAAATCCTCTCAATAATGTGAAATAATTTTAAATCCTCTCAATAATCTAAAATAATTTTAAATCCTCTCAATAATCTAAAATAATTTTAAATCCTCTAAATAATCTAAAATAATTTTAAATCCTCTCAATAATCTAAAATAATTTTAAATCCTCTCAATAATCTAAAATAATTTTAAATCCTCTCAATAATCTAAAATAATTTTAAATCCTCTCAATAATCTAAAATAATTTTAAATCCTCTCAATAATCTAAAATAATTTTAAATCCTCTCAATAATGTAAAACAATTTTAAATCCTCTCAATAATCTAAAATAATTTTTAATCCTCTCAATAATCTAAAATAATTTTAAATCCTCTCAATAATGTAAAATAATTTTAAATCCTCTCAATAATCTAAAATAATTTTAAATCCTCTCAATAATCTAAAATAATTTTAAATCCTCTCAATAATCTAAAATAATTTTAAATCCTCTCAATAATCTAAAATAATTTTAAATCCTCTCAATAATCTAAAATAATTTCAAATACTCTCAATAATCTAAAATAATTTTAAATCCTCTCAATAATCTAAAATAATTTTAAATCCTCTCAATAATCTAAAATAATTTGAAATCCTCACAATAATCTAAAATTATTTTAAATCCTCACAATAATCTCAAATAATTTTAAATCCTCTCAATAATCTAAAATAATTTTAAATCCTCTCAATAATCTAAAATAATTTTAAATCCTCTAAATAATCTAAAATAATTTTAAATCCTCTCAATAATCTAAAATAATTTTAAATCCTCTCAATAATCTAAAATTATTTTAAATCCTCTAAATAATCTAAAATAATTTTAAATCCTCTCAATAATCTCAAATAATTTTAAATCCTCTAAATAATCTAAAATAATTTTAAATCCTCTCAATAATCTAAAATAATTTTAAATCCTCTCAATAATCTTAAATTATTTTAAATCCTCTAAATAATCTAAAATAATTTTAAATCCTCTCAATAATCTAAAATAATTTTAAATCCTCTCAATAATCTAAAATAATTTTAAATCCTCTCAATAATCTAAAATAATTTTAAATCCTCTTAATAATCTAAAATAATTTTAAATCCTCTCAATAATCTAAAATAATTTTAAATCCTCTCAATAATCTAAAATAATTTTAAATCCTCTCAATAATCTAAAATAATTTTAAATCCTCTCAATAATCTAAAATAATTTTAAATCCTCTCAATAATCTAAAATAATTTTAAATCCTCTCAATAATCTAAAATAATTTTAAATCCTCTCAATAATCTAAAATAATTTTAAATCCTCTCAATAATGTGAAATAATTTTAAATCCTCTCAATAATCTAAAATAATTTTAAATCCTCTAAATAATGTAAAATAATTTTAAATCCTCTCAATAATCTCAAATAATTTTAAATCCTCTCAATAATCTAAAATAATTTTAAATCCTCTCAATAATCTAAAATAATTTTAAATCCTCTAAATAATCTAAAATAATTTTAAATCCTCTCAATAATCTAAAATAATTTTAAATCCTCTCAATAATCTAAAATTATTTTAAATCCTCTAAATAATCTAAAATAATTTTAAATCCTCTCAATAATCTCAAATAATTTTAAATCCTCTAAATAATCTAAAATAATTTTAAATCCTCTCAATAATCTAAAATAATTTTAAATCCTCTCAATAATCTAAAATTATTTTAAATCCTCTAAATAATCTAAAATAATTTTAAATCCTCTCAATAATCTAAAATAATTTTAAATCCTCTCAATAATCTAAAATAATTTTAAATCCTCTCAATAATCTAAAATAATTTTAAATCCTCTCAATAATCTAAAATAATTTTAAATCCTCTCAATAATCTAAAATAATTTTAAATCCTCTCAATAATCTAAAATAATTTTAAATCCTCTCAATAATCTAAAATAATTTTAAATCCTCTCAATAATCTAAAATAATTTTAAATCCTCTCAATAATGTGAAATAATTTTAAATCCTCTCAATAATCTAAAATAATTTTAAATCCTCTCAATAATCTAAAATAATTTTAAATCCTCTAAATAATCTAAAATAATTTTAAATCCTCTCAATAATCTAAAATAATTTTAAATCCTCTCAATAATCTAAAATAATTTTAAATCCTCTCAATAATCTAAAATAATTTTAAATCCTCTCAATAATCTAAAATAATTTTAAATCCTCTCAATAATCTAAAATAATTTTAAATCCTCTCAATAATGTAAAATAATTTTAAATCCTCTCAATAATCTAAAATAATTTTTAATCCTCTCAATAATCTAAAATAATTTTAAATCCTCTCAATAATGTAAAATAATTTTAAATCCTCTCAATAATCTAAAATAATTTTAAATCCTCTCAATAATCTAAAATAATTTTAAATCCTCTCAATAATCTAAAATAATTTTAAATCCTCTCAATAATCTAAAATAATTTTAAATCCTCTCAATAATCTAAAATAATTTCAAATACTCTCAATAATCTAAAATAATTTTAAATCCTCTCAATAATCTAAAATAATTTTAAATCCTCTCAATAATCTAAAATAATTTGAAATCCTCACAATAATCTAAAATTATTTTAAATCCTCACAATAATCTCAAATAATTTTAAATCCTCTCAATAATCTAAAATAATTTTAAATCCTCTCAATAATCTAAAATAATTTTAAATCCTCTAAATAATCTAAAATAATTTTAAATCCTCTCAATAATCTAAAATAATTTTAAATCCTCTCAATAATCTAAAATTATTTTAAATCCTCTAAATAATCTAAAATAATTTTAAATCCTTTCAATAATCTCAAATAATTTTAAATCCTCTAAATAATCTAAAATAATTTTAAATCCTCTCAATAATCTAAAATAATTTTAAATCCTCTCAATAATCTTAAATTATTTTAAATCCTCTAAATAATCTAAAATAATTTTAAATCCTCTCAATAATCTAAAATAATTTTAAATCCTCTCAATAATCTAAAATAATTTTAAATCCTCTCAATAATCTAAAATAATTTTAAATCCTCTTAATAATCTAAAATAATTTTTAATCCTCTCAATAATCTAAAATAATTTTAAATCCTCTCAATAATCTAAAATAATTTTAAATCCTCTCAATAATCTAAAATAATTTTAAATCCTCTCAATAATCTAAAATAATTTTAAATCCTCTCAATAATCTAAAATAATTTTAAATCCTCTCAATAATCTAAAATAATTTTAAATCCTCTCAATAATCTAAAATAATTTTAAATCCTCTCAATAATGTGAAATAATTTTAAATCCTCTCAATAATCTAAAATAATTTTAAATCCTCTCAATAATCTAAAATAATTTTAAATCCTCTAAATAATCTAAAATAATTTTAAATCCTCTCAATAATCTAAAATAATTTTAAATCCTCTCAATAATCTAAAATAATTTTAAATCCTCTCAATAATCTAAAATAATTTTAAATCCTCTCAATAATCTAAAATAATTTTAAATCCTCTCAATAATCTAAAATAATTTTAAATCCTCTCAATAATGTAAAATAATTTTAAATCCTCTCAATAATCTAAAATAATTTTTAATCCTCTCAATAATCTAAAATAATTTTAAATCCTCTCAATAATGTAAAATAATTTTAAATCCTCTCAATAATCTAAAATAATTTTAAATCCTCTCAATAATCTAAAATAATTTTAAATCCTCTCAATAATCTAAAATAATTTTAAATCCTCTCAATAATCTAAAATAATTTTAAATCCTCTCAATAATCTAAAATAATTTCAAATACTCTCAATAATCTAAAATAATTTTAAATCCTCTCAATAATCTAAAATAATTTTAAATCCTCTCAATAATCTAAAATAATTTGAAATCCTCACAATAATCTAAAATTATTTTAAATCCTCACAATAATCTCAAATAATTTTAAATCCTCTCAATAATCTAAAATAATTTTAAATCCTCTCAATAATCTAAAATAATTTTAAATCCTCTAAATAATCTAAAATAATTTTAAATCCTCTCAATAATCTAAAATAATTTTAAATCCTCTCAATAATCTAAAATTATTTTAAATCCTCTAAATAATCTAAAATAATTTTAAATCCTCTCAATAATCTCAAATAATTTTAAATCCTCTAAATAATCTAAAATAATTTTAAATCCTCTCAATAATCTAAAATAATTTTAAATCCTCTCAATAATCTTAAATTATTTTAAATCCTCTAAATAATCTAAAATAATTTTAAATCCTCTCAATAATCTAAAATAATTTTAAATCCTCTCAATAATCTAAAATAATTTTAAATCCTCTCAATAATCTAAAATAATTTTAAATCCTCTTAATAATCTAAAATAATTTTTAATCCTCTCAATAATCTAAAATAATTTTAAATCCTCTCAATAATCTAAAATAATTTTAAATCCTCTCAATAATCTAAAATAATTTTAAATCCTCTCAATAATCTAAAATAATTTTAAATCCTCTCAATAATGTAAAATAATTTTAAATCCTCTCAATAATCTAAAATAATTTTAAATCCTCTCAATAATCTAAAATAATTTTAAATCCTCTAAATAATCTAAAATAATTTTAAATCCTCTCAATAATCTAAAATAATTTTAAATCCTCTCAATAATCTAAAATAATTTTAAATACTCTCAATAATCTAAAATAATTTTAAATCCTCTCAATAATCTAAAATAATTTTAAATCCTCTCAATAATCTAAAATAATTTTAAATCCTCTCAATAATGTAAAATAATTTTAAATCCTCTCAATAATCTAAAATAATTTTTAATCCTCTCAATAATCTAAAATAATTTTAAATCCTCTCAATAATGTAAAATAATTTTAAATCCTCTCAATAATCTAAAATAATTTTAAATCCTCTCAATAATGTAAAATAATTTTAAATCCTCTCAATAATGTAAAATAATTTTAAATCCTCTCAATAATCTAAAATAATTTTAAATCCTCTCAATAATCTAAAATAATTTTAAATCCTCTCAATAATCTAAAAATAATTTTAAATCCTCTCAATAATCTAAAATAATTTCAAATACTCTAAATAATCTAAAATAATTTTAAATCCTCTCAATAATCTAAAATAATTTTAAATCCTCTCAATAATCTAAAATAATTTTAAATCCTCACAATAATCTAAAATTATTTTAAATCCTCACAATAATCTAAAATTATTTTAAATCCTCTAAATAATCTAAAATAATTTTAAATCCTCTCAATAATCTAAAATAATTTTAAATCCTCTCAATAATCTAAAATAATTTTAAATCCTCTCAATAATCTAAAATAATTTTAAATCCTCTCAATAATCTAAAATAATTTTAAATCCTCTCAATAATCTAAAATAATTTCAAATACTCTCAATAATCTAAAATAATTTTAAATCCTCTCAATAATCTAAAATAATTTTAAATCCTCTCAATAATCTAAAATAATTTTAAATCCTCTCAATAATCTAAAATAATTTTAAATCCTCTCAATAATCTAAAATAATTTTAAATCCTCTCAATAATCTAAAATAATTTCAAATACTCTCAATAATCTAAAATAATTTTAAATCCTCTCAATAATCTAAAATAATTTTAAATCCTCTCAATAATCTAAAATAATTTAAAATCCTCACAATAATCTAAAATTATTTTAAATCCTCACAATAATCTAAAATAATTTTTAATCCTCTCAATAATCTAAAATAATTTTAAATCCTCTCAATAATGTAAAATAATTTTAAATCCTCTCAATAATCTAAAATAATTTTAAATCCTCTCAATAATGTAAAATAATTTTAAATCCTCTCAATAATGTAAAATAATTTTAAATCCTCTCAATAATCTAAAATAATTTTAAATCCTCCCAATAATCTAAAATAATTTTAAATCCTCTCAATAATCTAAAATAATTTTAAATCCTCTCAATAATCTAAAATAATTTCAAATACTCTAAATAATCTAAAATAATTTTAAATCCTCTCAATAATCTAAAATAATTTTAAATCCTCTCAATAATCTAAAATAATTTTAAATCCTCACAATAATCTAAAATTATTTTAAATCCTCACAATAATCTAAAATTATTTTAAATCCTCTAAATAATCTAAAATAATTTTAAATCCTCTCAATAATCTAAAATAATTTTAAATCCTCTCAATAATCTAAAATAATTTTAAATCCTCTCAATAATCTTAAATAATTTTAAATCCTCTCAATAATCTAAAATAATTTTAAATCCTCTCAATAATCTAAAATAATTTCAAATACTCTCAATAATCTAAAATAATTTTAAATCCTCTCAATAATCTAAAATAATTTTAAATCCTCTCAATAATCTAAAATAATTTTAAATCCTCTCAATAATCTAAAAATAATTTTAAATCCTCTCAATAATCTAAAATAATTTTAAATCCTCTCAATAATCTAAAATAATTTCAAATACTCTCAATAATCTAAAATAATTTTAAATCCTCTCAATAATCTAAAACAATTTTAAATCCTCTCAATAATCTAAAATAATTTTAAATCCTCACAATAATCTAAAATTATTTTAAATCCTCACAATAATCTAAAATTATTTTAAATCCTCTAAATAATCTAAAATAATTTTAAATCCTCTCAATAATCTAAAATAATTTTAAATCCTCTCAATAATCTAAAATAATTTTAAATCCTCTCAATAATCTAAAATAATTTTAAATCCTCTCAATAATCTAAAATAATTTTAAATCCTCTCAATAATCTAAAATAATTTTAAATCCTCTCAATAATCTAAAATAATTTCAAATACTCTCAATAATCTAAAATAATTTTAAATCCTCTCAATAATCTAAAATAATTTTAAATCCTCTCAATAATCTAAAATAATTTTAAATCCTCTCAATAATCTAAAATAATTTTAAATCCTCTCAATAATCTAAAATAATTTTAAATCCTCTCAATAATCTAAAATAATTTCAAATACTCTCAATAATCTAAAATAATTTTAAATCCTCTCAATAATCTAAAATAATTTTAAATCCTCTCAATAATCTAAAATAATTTTAAATCCTCACAATAATCTAAAATTATTTTAAATCCTCACAATAATCTAAAATAATTTTTAATCCTCTCAATAATCTAAAATAATTTTAAATCCTCTCAATAATGTAAAATAATTTTAAATCCTCTCAATAATCTAAAATAATTTTAAATCCTCTCAATAATGTAAAATAATTTTAAATCCTCTCAATAATGTAAAATAATTTTAAATCCTCTCAATAATCTAAAATAATTTTAAATCCTCCCAATAATCTAAAATAATTTTAAATCCTCTCAATAATCTAAAATAATTTTAAATCCTCTCAATAATCTAAAATAATTTCAAATACTCTAAATAATCTAAAATAATTTTAAATCCTCTCAATAATCTAAAATAATTTTAAATCCTCTCAATAATCTAAAATAATTTTAAATCCTCACAATAATCTAAAATTATTTTAAATCCTCACAATAATCTAAAATTATTTTAAATCCTCTAAATAATCTAAAATAATTTTAAATCCTCTCAATAATCTAAAATAATTTTAAATCCTCTCAATAATCTAAAATAATTTTAAATCCTCTCAATAATCTAAAATAATTTTAAATCCTCTCAATAATCTAAAATAATTTTAAATCCTCTCAATAATCTAAAATAATTTCAAATACTCTCAATAATCTAAAATAATTTTAAATCCTCTCAATAATCTAAAATAATTTTAAATCCTCTCAATAATGTAAAATAATTTTAAATCCTCACAATAATCTAAAATTATTTTAAATCCTCTAAATAATGTAAAATAATTTTAAATCCTCTCAATAATGTAAAATAATTTTAAATCCTCTCAATAATCTAAAATAATTTTAAATCCTCTCAATAATCTAAAATAATTTTAAATCCTCTCAATAATCTAAAATAATTTTAAATCCTCTCAATAATCTAAAATAATTTCAAATACTCTAAATAATCTAAAATAATTTTAAATCCTCTCAATAATCTAAAATAATTTTAAATCCTCTCAATAATCTAAAATAATTTTAAATCCTCACAATAATCTAAAATTATTTTAAATCCTCACAATTATCTAAAATTATTTTAAATCCTCTAAATAATCTAAAATAATTTTAAATCCTCTCAATAATCTAAAATAATTTTTAAATCCTCTCAATAATCTAAAATAATTTTAAATCCTCTCAATAATCTAAAATAATTTTAAATCCTCTCAATAATCTAAAATAATTTTAAATCCTCTCAATAATCTAAAATAATTTCAAATACTCTCAATAATCTAAAATAATTTTAAATCCTCTCAATAATCTAAAATAATTTTAAATCCTCTCAATAATCTAAAATAATTTTAAATCCTCTCAATAATCTAAAATAATTTAAATCCTCTCAATAATCTAAAATAATTTTAAATCCTCTCAATAATCTAAAATAATTTCAAATACTCTCAATAATCTAAAATAATTTTAAATCCTCTCAATAATCTAAAATAATTTTAAATCCTCTCAATAATCTAAAATAATTTTAAATCCTCACAATAATCTAAAATTATTTTAAATCCTCACAATAATCTAAAATAATTTTTAATCCTCTCAATAATCTAAAATAATTTTAAATCCTCTCAATAATGTAAAATAATTTTAAATCCTCTCAATAATCTAAAATAATTTTAAATCCTCTCAATAATGTAAAATAATTTTAAATCCTCTCAATAATGTAAAATAATTTAAATCCTCTTAATAATCTAAAATAATTTTAAATCCTCTAAATAATCTAAAATAATTTTAAATCCTCTCAATAATCTAAAATAATTTTAAATCCTCTCAATAATCTAAAATAATTTTAATACTCTAAATAATCTAAAATAATTTTAAATCCTCTCAATAATCTAAAATAATTTTAAATCCTCTCAATAATCTAAAATAATTTTAAATCCTCACAATAATCTAAAATTATTTTAAATCCTCACAATAATCTAAAATTATTTTAAATCCTCTAAATAATCTAAAATAATTTTAAATCCTCTCAATAATCTAAAATAATTTTAAATCCTCTCAATAATCTAAAATAATTTTAAATCCTCTCAATAATCTAAAATAATTTTAAATCCTCTCAATAATCTAAAATAATTTTAAATCCTCTCAATAATCTAAAATAATTTTAAATCCTCTCAATAATCTAAAATAATTTTAAATCCTCACAATAATCTAAAATTATTTAAAATCCTCTAAATAATCTGAATAATTTTAAATCCTCTCAATAATCTAAAATAATTTTAAATCCTCTCAATAATCTAAAATAATTTTAAATCCTCTCAATAATCTAAAATAATTTTAAATCCTCTCAATAATCTAAAATAATTTCAAATACTCTCAATAATCTAAAATAATTTTAAATCCTCTCAATAATCTAAAATAATTTAAAATCCTCTCAATAATCTAAAATAATTTTAAATCCTCTAAATAATGTAAAATAATTTCAAATCCTCTCAATAATCTAAAATAATTTTAAATCCTCTCAATAATCTAAAATAATTTTAAATCCTCTCAATAATCTAAAATAATTTTAAATCCTCTCAATAATCTAAAATAATTTTAAATCCTCTCAATAATCTAAAATAATTTTAAATCCTCTCAATAATGTAAAATAATTTTAAATCCTCTCAATAATGTAAAATAATTTCAAATCCTCTCAATAATGTAAAATAATTTTAAATCCTCTCAATAATCTAAAATAATTTTAAATCCTCTCAATAATGTAAAATAATTTTAAATCCTCTCAATAATCTAAAATAATTTTAAATCCTCTCAATAATCTAAAATAATTTTAAATCCTCTCAATAATCTAAAATAATTTTAAATCCTCTCAATAATGTAAAATAATTTTAAAGCCTCTCAATAATCTAAAATAATTTTTAATCCTCTCAATAATGTAAAATAATTTTAAATCCGCTCAATAATCTAAAATAATTTTAAATCCTCTCAATAATCTAAAATAATTTTAAATCCTCTCAATAATCTAAAATAATTTTAAATCCTCTCAATAATCTAAAATAATTTTAAATCCTCTCAATAATCTAAAATAATTTTAAATCCTCTCAATAATCTAAAATAATTTTAAATCCTCTCAATAATCTCAAATAATTTTAAATCCTCTCAATAATCTAAAATAATTTTAAATCCTCTCAATAATCTGAAATAATTTTAAATCCTCTCAATAATCTAAAATAATTTTAAATCCTCTAAATAATGTAAAAAAATTTCAAATCCTCTCAATAATCTAAAATAATTTTAAATCCTCTCAATAATGTAAAATAATTTTAAATCCTCTCAATAATCTAAAATAATTTTAAATCCTCTCAATAATCTAAAATAATTTTAAATCCTCTCAATAATCTAAAATATTTTTAAATCCTCTCAATAATCTAAAATAATTTTAAATCCTCTCAATAATCTAAAATAATTTTAAATCCTCTCAATAATCTAACATAATTTCAAATCCTCTCAATTATATAAAATAATTTTAAATCTTCTAAATTATATAAAATAATTTTTAATCTTCTCAATAATCTAAAATAATTTCAAATCCTCTCAATAATCTAAAATAATTTTAAATCCTCTCAATAATGTAAAATAATTTTAAATCCTCTCAATAATCTAAAATAATTTTAAATCCTCTCAATAATCTAAAATAATTTTAAATCCTCGCAATAATCTAAAATAATTTCAAATCCTCTCAATAATCTAAAATAATTTTAAATCCTCTCAATAATCTAAAATAATTTTAAATCCTCTCAATAATCTAAAATAATTTTAAATCCTCTCAATAATCTAACATAATTTTAAATCCTCTCAATAATCTAAAATAATTTTAAATCCTCACAATAATCTAAAATTATTTTAAATCCTCTAAATAATCTGAATAATTTTAAATCCTCTCAATAATCTAAAATAATTTTAAATCCTCTCAATAATCTAAAATAATTTTAAATCCTCTCAATAATCTAAAATAATTTTAAATCCTCTCAATAATCTAAAATAATTTCAAATACTCTCAATAATCTAAAATAATTTTAAATCCTCTCAATAATCTAAAATAATTTTAAATCCTCTCAATAATCTAAAATAATTTTAAATCCATTAAATAATGTAAAATAATTTCAAATCCTCTCAATAATCTAAAATAATTTTAAATCCTCTCAATAATCTAAAATAATTATAAATCCTCTCAATAATCTAAAATAATTTTTAATCCTCTCAATAATGTAAAATAATTTTAAATCCGCTCAATAATCTAAAATAATTTTAAATCCTCTCAATAATCTAAAATAATTTTAAATCCTCTCAATAATCTAAAATAATTTTAAATCCTCTCAATAATCTAAAATAATTTTAAATCCTCTCAATAATCTAAAATAATTTTAAATCCTCTCAATAATCTAAAATAATTTTAAATCCTCTCAATAATCTCAAATAATTTTAAATCCTCTCAATAATCTAAAATAATTTTAAATCCTCTCAATAATCTGAAATAATTTTAAATCCTCTCAATAATCTAAAATAATTTTAAATCCTCTAAATAATGTAAAAAAATTTCAAATCCTCTCAATAATCTAAAATAATTTTAAATCCTCTCAATAATGTAAAATAATTTTAAATCCTCTCAATAATCTAAAATAATTTTAAATCCTCTCAATAATCTAAAATAATTTTAAATCCTCTCAATAATCTAAAATAATTTTAAATCCTCTCAATAATCTAAAATAATTTTAAATCCTCTCAATAATCTAAAATAATTTTAAATCCTCTCAATAATCTAACATAATTTCAAATCCTCTCAATTATATAAAATAATTTTAAATCTTCTAAATTATATAAAATAATTTTTAATCTTCTCAATAATCTAAAATAATTTCAAATCCTCTCAATAATCTAAAATAATTTTAAATCCTCTCAATACTGTAAAATAATTTTAAATCCTCTCAATAATCTAAAATAATTTTAAATCCTCTCAATAATCTAAAATAATTTTAAATCCTCGCAATAATCTAAAATAATTTCAAATCCTCTCAATAATCTAAAATAATTTTAAATCCTCTCAATAATCTAAAATAATTTTAAATCCTCTCAATAATCTAAAATAATTTTAAATCCTCTCAATAATCTAACATAATTTTAAATCCTCTCAATAATCTAAAATAATTTTAAATCCTCACAATAATCTAAAATTATTTTAAATCCTCTAAATAATCTGAATAATTTTAAATCCTCTCAATAATCTAAAAATATTTTAAATCCTCTCAATAATCTAAAATAATTTTAAATCCTCTCAATAATCTAAAATAATTTTAAATCCTCTCAATAATCTAAAATAATTTCAAATACTCTCAATAATCTAAAATAATTTTAAATCCTCTCAATAATCTAAAATAATTTTAAATCCTCTCAATAATCTAAAATAATTTTAAATCCATTAAATAATGTAAAATAATTTCAAATCCTCTCAATAATCTAAAATAATTTTAAATCCTCTCAATAATCTAAAATAATTATAAATCCTCTCAATAATCTAAAATAATTTTAAATCCTCTCAATAATCTAAAATAATTTTAAATCCTCTCAATAATCTAAAATAATTTTAAATCCTCTCAATAATGTAAAATAATTTTAAATCCTCTCAATAATGTAAAATAATTTCAAATCCTCTCAATAATGTAAAATAATTTTAAATCCTCTCAATAATCTAAAATAATTTTAAATCCTCTCAATAATGTAAAATAATTTTAAATCCTCTCAATAATCTAAAATAATTTTAAATCCTCTCAATAATCTAAAATAATTTTAAATCCTCTCAATAATCTAAAATAATTTTAAATCCTCTCAATAATGTAAAATAATTTTAAAGCCTCTCAATAATCTAAAATAATTTTTAATCCTCTCAATAATGTAAAATAATTTTAAATCCTCTCAATAATGTAAAATAATTTTAAATCCGCTCAATAATCTAAAATAATTTTAAATCCTCTCAATAATCTAAAATAATTTTAAATCCTCTCAATAATCTAAAATAATTTTAAATCCTCTCAATAATCTAAAATAATTTTAAATCCTCTCAATAATCTAAAATAATTTTAAATCCTCTCAATAATCTAAAATAATTTTAAATCCTCTCAATAATCTCAAATAATTTTAAATCCTCTCAATAATCTAAAATAATTTTAAATCCTCTCAATAATCTGAAATAATTTTAAATCCTCTCAATAATCTAAAATAATTTTAAATCCTCTAAATAATGTAAAAAAATTTCAAATCCTCTCAATAATCTAAAATAATTTTAAATCCTCTCAATAATGTAAAATAATTTTAAATCCTCTCAATAATCTAAAATAATTTTAAATCCTCTAAATAATGTAAAATAATTTCAAATCCTCTCAATAATCTAAAATAATTTTAAATCCTCTCAATAATCTAAAATAATTTTAAATCCTCTCAATAATCTAAAATAATTTTAAATCCTCTCAATAATCTAAAATAATTTTAAATCCTCTCAATAATCTAAAATAATTTTAAATCCTCTCAATAATGTAAAATAATTTTAAATCCTCTCAATAATGTAAAATAATTTCAAATCCTCTCAATAATCTAAAATAATTTTAAATCCTCTCAATAATCTAAAATAATTTTAAATCCTCTCAATAATGTAAAATAATTTTAAATCCTCTCAATAATCTAAAATAATTTTAAATCCTCTCAATAATCTAAAATAATTTTAAATCCTCTCAATAATCTAAAATAATTTTAAATCCTCTCAATAATGTAAAATAATTTTAAAGCCTCTCAATAATCTAAAATAATTTTTAATCCTCTCAATAATGTAAAATAATTTTAAATCCGCTCAATAATCTAAAATAATTTTAAATCCTCTCAATAATCTAAAATAATTTTAAATCCTCTCAATAATCTAAAATAATTTTAAATCCTCTCAATAATCTAAAATAATTTTAAATCCTCTCAATAATCTAAAATAATTTTAAATCCTCTCAATAATCTAAAATAATTTTAAATCCTCTCAATAATCTAAATAATTTTAAATCCTCTCAATAATCTAAAATAATTTTAAATCCTCTCAATAATCTGAAATAATTTTAAATCCTCTCAATAATCTAAAATAATTTTAAATCCTCTAAATAATGTAAAAAAATTTCAAATCCTCTCAATAATCTAAAATAATTTTAAATCCTCTCAATAATGTAAAATAATTTTAAATCCTCTCAATAATCTAAAATAATTTTAAATCCTCTCAATAATCTAAAATAATTTTAAATCCTCTCAATAATCTAAAATAATTTTAAATCCTCTCAATAATCTAAAATAATTTTAAATCCTCTCAATAATCTAAAATAATTTTAAATCCTCTCAATAATCTAACATAATTTCAAATCCTCTCAATTATATAAAATAATTTTAAATCTTCTAAATTATATAAAATAATTTTTAATCTTCTCAATAATCTAAAATAATTTCAAATCCTCTCAATAATCTAAAATAATTTAAAATCCTCTCAATAATGTAAAATAATTTTAAATCCTCTCAATAATCTAAAATAATTTTAAATCCTCTCAATAATCTAAAATAATTTTAAATCCTCGCAATAATCTAAAATAATTTCAAATCCTCTCAATAATCTAAAATAATTTTAAATCCTCTCAATAATCTAAAATAATTTTAAATCCTCTCAATAATCTAAAATAATTTTAAATCCTCTCAATAATCTAACATAATTTTAAATCCTCTCAATAATCTAAAATAATTTTAAATCCTCACAATAATCTAAAATTATTTTAAATCCTCTAAATAATCTGAATAATTTTAAATCCTCTCAATAATCTAAAATAATTTTAAATCCTCTCAATAATCTAAAATAATTTTAAATCCTCTCAATAATCTAAAATAATTTTAAATCCTCTCAATAATCTAAAATAATTTCAAATACTCTCAATAATCTAAAATAATTTTAAATCCTCTCAATAATCTAAAATAATTTTAAATCCTCTCAATAATCTAAAATAATTTTAAATCCTCTAAATAATGTAAAATAATTTCAAATCCTCTCAATAATCTAAAAAAATTTTAAATCCTCTCAATAATCTAAAATAATTTTTAATCCTCTCAATAATCTAAAATAATTTTAAATCCTCTCAATAATCTAAAATAATTTTAAATCCTCTCAATAATCTAAAATAATTTTAAATCCTCTCAATAATGTAAAATAATTTTAAATCCTCTCAATAATGTAAAATAATTTCAAATCCTCTCAATAATGTAAAATAATTTTAAATCCTCTCAATAATCTAAAATAATTTTAAATCCTCTCAATAATGTAAAATAATTTTAAATCCTCTCAATAATCTAAAATAATTTTAAATCCTCTCAATAATATAAAATAATTTTAAATCCTCTCAATAATCTAAAATAATTTTAAATCCTCTCAATAATGTAAAATAATTTTAAAGCCTCTTAATAATCTAAAATAATTTTTAATCCTCTCAATAATGTAAAATAATTTTAAATCCTCTCAATAATGTAAAATAATTTTAAATCCGCTCAATAATCTAAAATAATTTTAAATCCTCTCAATAATATAAAATAATTTTAAATCCTCTCAATAATCTAAAATAATTTTAAATCCTCTCAATAATCTAAAATAATTTTAAATCCTCTCAATAATCTAAAATAATTTTAAATCCTCTCAATAATCTAAAATAATTTTAAATCCTCTCAATAATCTCAAATAATTTTAAATCCTCTCAATAATCTAAAATAATTTTAAATCCTCTCAATAATCTGAAATAATTTTAAATCCTCTCAATAATCTAAAATAATTTTAAATCCTCTAAATAATGTAAAAAAATTTCAAATCCTCTCAATAATCTAAAATAATTTTAAATCCTCTCAATAATGTAAAATAATTTTAAATCCTCTCAATAATCTCAAATAATTTTAAATCCTCTCAATAATCTAAAATAATTTTAAATCCTCTCAATAATCTAAAATAATTTTAAATCCTCTCAATAATCTAAAATAATTTTAAATCCTCTCAATAATCTAAAATAATTTTAAATCCTCTCAATAATCTAAAATAATTTTAAATCCTCTCAATAATCTAAAATAATTTTAAATCCTCTCAATAATCTAAAATAATTTTAAATCCTCTCAATAATCTAACATAATTTCAAATCCTCTCAATTATATAAAATAATTTTAAATCTTCTAAATTATATAAAATAATTTTTAATCTTCTCAATAATCTAAAATAATTTCAAATCCTCTCAATAATCTAAAATAATTTTAAATCCTCTCAATAATCTAAAATAATTTTAAATCCTCTCAATAATCTAAAATAATTTTAAATCCTCTCAATAATCTAAAATAATTTTAAATCCTCGCAATAATCTAAAATAATTTCAAGTCCTCTCAATAATCTAAAATAATTTTAAATCCTCTCAATAATCTAAAATAATTTTAAATCCTCTCAATAATCTAAAATAATTTTAAATCCTCTCAATAATCTAACATAATTTTAAATCCTCTCAATAATCTAAAATAATTTTAAATCCTCTCAATAATCTAAAATAATTTTAAATCCTCTCAATAATCTAAAATAATCTTAAATCCTCTCAATAATCTAAAATAATTTCAAATCCTCTCAATAATCTAAAATAATTTTTAATCTTCTCAATAATCTAAAATAATTTTAAATCCTCTCAATAATGTAAAATAATTTTAAATCCTCTCAATAATGTAAAATAATTTTAAATCCTCTCAATAATGTAAAATAATTTCAAATCCTCTCAATAATCTAAAATAATTTTAAATCCTCTCAATAATCTAAAATAATTTTAAATCCTCTCAATAATGTAAAATAATTTTAAATCCTCTCAATAATGTAAAATAATTTTAAATCCTCTCAATAATCTAAAATAATTTTAAATCCTCTCAATAATCTAAAATAATTTTAAATCCTCTCAATAATGTAAAATAATTTTAAATCCTCTCAATAATCTAAAATAATTTTTAATCCTCTCAATAATCTAAAATAATTTTAAATCCTCACAATAATCTAAAATTATTTTAAATCCTCACAATAATCTAAAATAATTTTTAATCCTCTCAATAATCTAAAATAATTTTAAATCCTCTCAATAATGTAAAATAATTTTAAATCCTCTCAATAATCTAAAATAATTTTAAATCCTCTCAATAATGTAAAATAATTTTAAATCCTCTCAATAATGTAAAATAATTTTAAATCCTCTCAATAATCTAAAATAATTTTAAATCCTCCCAATAATCTAAAATAATTTTAAATCCTCTCAATAATCTAAAATAATTTTAAATCCTCTCAATAATCTAAAATAATTTCAAATACTCTAAATAATCTAAAATAATTTTAAATCCTCTCAATAATCTAAAATAATTTTAAATCCTCTCAATAATCTAAAATAATTTTAAATCCTCACAATAATCTAAAATTATTTTAAATCCTCACAATAATCTAAAATTATTTTAAATCCTCTAAATAATCTAAAATAATTTTAAATCCTCTCAATAATCTAAAATAATTTTAAATCCTCTCAATAATCTAAAATAATTTTTAATCCTCTCAATAATGTAAAATAATTTTAAATCCTCTCAATAATGTAAAATAATTTTAAATCCGCTCAATAATCTAAAATAATTTTAAATCCTCTCAATAATATAAAATAATTTTAAATCCTCTCAATAATGTAAAATAATTTTAAATCCTCTCAATAATGTAAAATAATTTTAAATCCTCTCAATAATCTAAAAAAATTTTAAATCCTCTCAATAATCTACAATAATTTTAAATCCTCTCAATAATCTCAAATAATTTTAAATCCTCTCAATAATCTAAAATAATTTTAAATCCTCTCAATAATCTAAAATAATTTTAAATCCTCTCAATAATCTAACATAATTTCAAATCCTCTCAATTATATAAAATAATTTTAAATCTTCTAAATTATATAAAATAATTTTTAATCTTCTCAATAATCTAAAATAATTTCAAATCCTCTCAATAATCTAAAATAATTTTAAATCCTCTCAATAATCTAAAATAATTTTAAATCCTCTCAATAATCTAAAATAATTTTAAATCCTCTCAATAATCTAAAATAATTTTAAATCCTCGCAATAATCTAAAATAATTTCAAGTCCTCTCAATAATCTAAAATAATTTTAAATCCTCTCAATAATCTAAAATAATTTTAAATCCTCTCAATAATCTAAAATAATTTTAAATCCTCTCAATAATCTAACATAATTTTAAATCCTCTCAATAATCTAAAATAATTTTAAATCCTCTCAATAATCTAAAATAATTTTAAATCCTCTCAATAATCTAAAATAATCTTAAATCCTCTCAATAATCTAAAATAATTTCAAATCCTCTCAATAATCTAAAATAATTTTTAATCTTCTCAATAATCTAAAATAATTTTAAATCCTCTCAATAATGTAAAATAATTTTAAATCCTCTCAATAATGTAAAATAATTTCAAATCCTCTCAATAATCTAAAATAATTTTAAATCCTCTCAATAATCTAAAATAATTTTAAATCCTCTCAATAATGTAAAATAATTTTAAATCCTCTCAATAATGTAAAATAATTTTAAATCCTCTCAATAATCTAAAATAATTTTAAATCCTCTCAATAATCTAAAATAATTTTAAATCCTCTCAATAATGTAAAATAATTTTAAATCCTCTCAATAATCTAAAATAATTTTTAATCCTCTCAATAATCTAAAATAATTTTAAATCCTCACAATAATCTAAAATTATTTTAAATCCTCACAATAATCTAAAATAATTTTTAATCCTCTCAATAATCTAAAATAATTTTAAATCCTCTCAATAATGTAAAATAATTTTAAATCCTCTCAATAATCTAAAATAATTTTAAATCCTCTCAATAATGTAAAATAATTTTAAATCCTCTCAATAATGTAAAATAATTTTAAATCCTCTCAATAATCTAAAATAATTTTAAATCCTCCCAATAATCTAAAATAATTTTAAATCCTCTCAATAATCTAAAATAATTTTAAATCCTCTCAATAATCTAAAATAATTTCAAATACTCTAAATAATCTAAAATAATTTTAAATCCTCTCAATAATCTAAAATAATTTTAAATCCTCTCAATAATCTAAAATAATTTTAAATCCTCACAATAATCTAAAATTATTTTAAATCCTCACAATAATCTAAAATTATTTTAAATCCTCTAAATAATCTAAAATAATTTTAAATCCTCTCAATAATCTAAAATAATTTTAAATCCTCTCAATAATCTAAAATAATTTTTAATCCTCTCAATAATGTAAAATAATTTTAAATCCTCTCAATAATGTAAAATAATTTTAAATCCGCTCAATAATCTAAAATAATTTTAAATCCTCTCAATAATATAAAATAATTTTAAATCCTCTCAATAATGTAAAATAATTTTAAATCCTCTCAATAATGTAAAATAATTTTAAATCCTCTCAATAATCTAAAATAATTTTAAATCCTCTCAATAATCTACAATAATTTTAAATCCTCTCAATAATCTCAAATAATTTTAAATCCTCTCAATAATCTAAAATAATTTTAAATCCTCTCAATAATCTGAAATAATTTTAAATCCTCTCAATAATCTAAAATAATTTTAAATCCTCTAAATAATGTAAAAAAATTTCAAATCCTCTCAATAATCTAAAATAATTTTAAATCCTCTCAATAATGTAAAATAATTTTAAATCCTCTCAATAATCTCAAATAATTTTAAATCCTCTCAATAATCTAAAATAATTTTAAATCCTCTCAATAATCTAAAATAATTTTAAATCCTCTCAATAATCTACAATAATTTTAAATCCTCTCAATAATCTCAAATAATTTTAAATCCTCTCAATAATCTAAAATAATTTTAAATCCTCTCAATAATCTAAAATAATTTTAAATCCTCTCAATAATCTAACATAATTTCAAATCCTCTCAATTATATAAAATAATTTTAAATCTTCTAAATTATATAAAATAATTTTTAATCTTCTCAATAATCTAAAATAATTTCAAATCCTCTCAATAATCTAAAATAATTTTAAATCCTCTCAATAATCTAAAATAATTTTAAATCCTCTCAATAATCTAAAATAATTTTAAATCCTCTCAATAATCTAAAATAATTTTAAATCCTCGCAATAATCTAAAATAATTTCAAGTCCTCTCAATAATCTAAAATAATTTTAAATCCTCTCAATAATCTAAAATAATTTTAAATCCTCTCAATAATCTAAAATAATTTTAAATCCTCTCAATAATCTAACATAATTTTAAATCCTCTCAATAATCTAAAATAATTTTAAATCCTCTCAATAATCTAAAATAATTTTAAATCCTCTCAATAATCTAAAATAATCTTAAATCCTCTCAATAATCTAAAATAATTTCAAATCCTCTCAATAATCTAAAATAATTTTTAATCTTCTCAATAATCTAAAATAATTTTAAATCCTCTCAATAATGTAAAATAATTTTAAATCCTCTCAATAATGTAAAATAATTTTAAATCCTCTCAATAATGTAAAATAATTTCAAATCCTCTCAATAATCTAAAATAATTTTAAATCCTCTCAATAATCTAAAATAATTTTAAATCCTCTCAATAATGTAAAATAATTTTAAATCCTCTCAATAATGTAAAATAATTTTAAATCCTCTCAATAATCTAAAATAATTTTAAATCCTCTCAATAATCTAAAATAATTTTAAATCCTCTCAATAATGTAAAATAATTTTAAATCCTCTCAATAATCTAAAATAATTTTTAATCCTCTCAATAATCTAAAATAATTTTAAATCCTCACAATAATCTAAAATTATTTTAAATCCTCACAATAATCTAAAATAATTTTTAATCCTCTCAATAATCTAAAATAATTTTAAATCCTCTCAATAATGTAAAATAATTTTAAATCCTCTCAATAATCTAAAATAATTTTAAATCCTCTCAATAATGTAAAATAATTTTAAATCCTCTCAATAATGTAAAATAATTTTAAATCCTCTCAATAATCTAAAATAATTTTAAATCCTCCCAATAATCTAAAATAATTTTAAATCCTCTCAATAATCTAAAATAATTTTAAATCCTCTCAATAATCTAAAATAATTTCAAATACTCTAAATAATCTAAAATAATTTTAAATCCTCTCAATAATCTAAAATAATTTTAAATCCTCTCAATAATCTAAAATAATTTTAAATCCTCACAATAATCTAAAATTATTTTAAATCCTCACAATAATCTAAAATTATTTTAAATCCTCTAAATAATCTAAAATAATTTTAAATCCTCTCAATAATCTAAAATAATTTTAAATCCTCTCAATAATCTAAAATAATTTTTAATCCTCTCAATAATGTAAAATAATTTTAAATCCTCTCAATAATGTAAAATAATTTTAAATCCGCTCAATAATCTAAAATAATTTTAAATCCTCTCAATAATATAAAATAATTTTAAATCCTCTCAATAATGTAAAATAATTTTAAATCCTCTCAATAATGTAAAATAATTTTAAATCCTCTCAATAATCTAAAATAATTTTAAATCCTCTCAATAATCTACAATAATTTTAAATCCTCTCAATAATCTCAAATAATTTTAAATCCTCTCAATAATCTAAAATAATTTTAAATCCTCTCAATAATCTGAAATAATTTTAAATCCTCTCAATAATCTAAAATAATTTTAAATCCTCTAAATAATGTAAAAAAATTTCAAATCCTCTCAATAATCTAAAATAATTTTAAATCCTCTCAATAATGTAAAATAATTTTAAATCCTCTCAATAATCTCAAATAATTTTAAATCCTCTCAATAATCTAAAATAATTTTAAATCCTCTCAATAATCTAAAATAATTTTAAATCCTCTCAATAATCTAAAATAATTTTAAATCCTCTCAATAATCTAAAATAATTTTAAATCCTCTCAATAATCTAAAATAATTTTAAATCCTCTCAATAATCTAAAATAATTTTAAATCCTCTCAATAATCTAAAATAATTTTAAATCCTCTCAATAATCTAACATAATTTCAAATCCTCTCAATTATATAAAATAATTTTAAATCTTCTAAATTATATAAAATAATTTTTAATCTTCTCAATAATCTAAAATAATTTCAAATCCTCTCAATAATCTAAAATAATTTTAAATCCTCTCAATAATCTAAAATAATTTTAAATCCTCTCAATAATCTAAAATAATTTTAAATCCTCTCAATAATCTAAAATAATTTTAAATCCTCGCAATAATCTAAAATAATTTCAAATCCTCTCAAAATTCTAAAATAATTTTAAATCCTCTCAATAATCTAAAATAATTTTAAATCCTCTCAATAATCTAAAATAATTTTAAATCCTCTCAATAATCTAACATAATTTTAAATCCTCTCAATTATCTAAAATAATTTTAAATCCTCTCAATAATCTAAAATAATTTTAAATCCTCTCAATAATCTAAAATAATCTTAAATCCTCTCAATAATCTAAAATAATTTCAAATCCTCTCAATAATCTAAAATAATTTTTAATCTTCTCAATAATCTAAAATAATTTTAAATCCTCTCAATAATGTAAAATAATTTTAAATCCTCTCAATAATGTAAAATAATTTTAAATCCTCTCAATAATGTAAAATAATTTCAAATCCTCTCAATAATCTAAAATAATTTTAAATCCTCTCAATAATCTAAAATAATTTTAAATCCTCTCAATAATGTAAAATAATTTTAAATCCTCTCAATAATGTAAAATAATTTTAAATCCTCTCAATAATCTAAAATAATTTTAAATCCTCTCAATAATCTAAAATAATTTTAAATCCTCTCAATAATGTAAAATAATTTTAAATCCTCTCAATAATCTAAAATAATTTTTAATCCTCTCAATAATCTAAAATAATTTTAAATCCTCACAATAATCTAAAATTATTTTAAATCCTCACAATAATCTAAAATAATTTTTAATCCTCTCAATAATCTAAAATAATTTTAAATCCTCTCAATAATGTAAAATAATTTTAAATCCTCTCAATAATCTAAAATAATTTTAAATCCTCTCAATAATGTAAAATAATTTTAAATCCTCTCAATAATGTAAAATAATTTTAAATCCTCTCAATAATCTAAAATAATTTTAAATCCTCCCAATAATCTAAAATAATTTTAAATCCTCTCAATAATCTAAAATAATTTTAAATCCTCTCAATAATCTAAAATAATTTCAAATACTCTAAATAATCTAAAATAATTTTAAATCCTCTCAATAATCTAAAATAATTTTAAATCCTCTCAATAATCTAAAATAATTTTAAATCCTCACAATAATCTAAAATTATTTTAAATCCTCACAATAATCTAAAATTATTTTAAATCCTCTAAATAATCTAAAATAATTTTAAATCCTCTCAATAATCTAAAATAATTTTAAATCCTCTCAATAATCTATAATAATTTTAAATCCTCTCAATAATCTAAAATAATTTTAAATCCTCTCAATAATCTAAAATAATTTTAAATCCTCTCAACAATCTAAAATAATTTCAAATACTCTCAATAATCTAAAATAATTTTAAATCCTCTCAATAATCTCAAATAATTTTAAATCCTCTCAATAATCTAAAATAATTTTAAATCCTCTCAATAATCTAAAATAATTTTAAATCCTCTCAATAATCTAAAATAATTTTAAATCCTCTCAATAATCTAAAATAATTTCAAATACTCTCAATAATCTAAAATAATTTTAAATCCGCTCAATAATCTAAAATAATTTTAAATCCTCTCAAAAATCTAAAATAATTTTAAATCCTCACAATAATCTAAAATTATTTTAAATCCTCACAATAATCTAAAATTATTTTAAATCCTCTAAATAATCTAAAATAATTTTAAATCCTCTCAATAATCTAAAATAATTTTAAATCCTCTCAATAATCTAAAATAATTTTAAATCCTCTCAATAATCTAAAATAATTTTAAATCCTCTCAATAATCTAAAATAATTTTAAATCCTCTCAATAATCTAAAATAATTTCAAATACTCTCAATAATCTAAAATAATTTTAAATCCTCTCAATAATCTAAAATAATTTTAAATCCTCTCAATAATGTAAAATAATTTTAAATCCTCACAATAATCTAAAATTATTTTAAATCCTCTAAATAATGTAAAATAATTTTAAATCCTCTCAATAATGTAAAATAATTTTAAATCCTCTCAATAATCTAAAAAAATTTTAAATCCTCTCAATAATCTAAAATAATTTTAAATCCTCTCAATAATCTAAAATAATTTTAAATCCTCTCAATAATCTAAAATAATTTTAAATCCTCTCAATAATCTAAAATAATTTTAAATCCTCTCAATAATGTAAAATAATTTTAAATCCTCTCAATAATGTAAAATAATTTCAAATCCTCTCAATAATGTAAAATAATTTTAAATCCTCTCAATAATCTAAAATAATTTTAAATCCTCTCAATAATGTAAAATAATTTTAAATCCTCTCAATAATCTAAAATAATTTTAAATCCTCTCAATAATCTAAAATAATTTTAAATCCTCTCAATAATCTAAAATAATTTTAAATCCTCTCAATAATGTAAAATAATTTTAAAGCCTCTCAATAATCTAAAATAATTTTTAATCCTCTCAATAATGTAAAATAATTTTAAATCCTCTCAATAATGTAAAATAATTTTAAATCCGCTCAATAATCTAAAATAATTTTAAATCCTCTCAATAATCTAAAAATAATTTTAAATCCTCTCAATAATCTAAAATAATTTAAATCCTCTCAATAATCTAAAATAATTTTAAATCCTCTCAATAATCTAAAATAATTTAAATCCTCTCAATAATCTAAAATAATTTTAAATCCTCTCAATAATCTCAAATAATTTTAAATCCTCTCAATAATCTAAAATAATTTTAAATCCTCTCAATAATCTGAAATAATTTAAATCCTCTCAATAATCTAAAATAATTTTAAATCCTCTAAATAATGTAAAAAAATTTCAAATCCTCTCAATAATCTAAAATAATTTTAAATCCTCTCAATAATGTAAAATAATTTTAAATCCTCTCAATAATCTCAAATAATTTTAAATCCTCTCAATAATCTAAAATAATTTTAAATCCTCTCAATAATCTAAAATAATTTTAAATCCTCTCAATAATCTACAATAATTTTAAATCCTCTCAATAATCTCAAATAATTTTAAATCCTCTCAATAATCTAAAATAATTTTAAATCCTCTCAATAATCTAAAATAATTTTAAATCCTCTCAATAATCTAACATAATTTCAAATCCTCTCAATTATATAAAATAATTTTAAATCTTCTAAATTATATAAAATAATTTTTAATCTTCTCAATAATCTAAAATAATTTCAAATCCTCTCAATAATCTAAAATAATTTTAAATCCTCTCAATAATCTAAAATAATTTTAAATCCTCTCAATAATCTAAAATAATTTTAAATCCTCTCAATAATCTAAAATAATTTTAAATCCTCGCAATAATCTAAAATAATTTCAAGTCCTCTCAATAATCTAAAATAATTTTAAATCCTCTCAATAATCTAAAATAATTTTAAATCCTCTCAATAATCTAAAATAATTTTAAATCCTCTCAATAATCTAACATAATTTTAAATCCTCTCAATAATCTAAAATAATTTTAAATCCTCTCAATAATCTAAAATAATTTTAAATCCTCTCAATAATCTAAAATAATCTTAAATCCTCTCAATAATCTAAAATAATTTCAAATCCTCTCAATAATCTAAAATAATTTTTAATCTTCTCAATAATCTAAAATAATTTTAAATCCTCTCAATAATGTAAAATAATTTTAAATCATCTCAATAATGTAAAATAATTTTAAATCCTCTCAATAATGTAAAATAATTTCAAATCCTCTCAATAATCTAAAATAATTTTAAATCCTCTCAATAATCTAAAATAATTTTAAATCCTCTCAATAATGTAAAATAATTTTAAATCCTCTCAATAATGTAAAATAATTTTAAATCCTCTCAATAATCTAAAATAATTTTAAATCCTCTCAATAATCTAAAATAATTTTAAATCCTCTCAATAATGTAAAATAATTTTAAATCCTCTCAATAATCTAAAATAATTTTTAATCCTCTCAATAATCTAAAATAATTTTAAATCCTCACAATAATCTAAAATTATTTTAAATCCTCACAATAATCTAAAATAATTTTTAATCCTCTCAATAATCTAAAATAATTTTAAATCCTCTCAATAATGTAAAATAATTTTAAATCCTCTCAATAATCTAAAATAATTTTAAATCCTCTCAATAATGTAAAATAATTTTAAATCCTCTCAATAATGTAAAATAATTTTAAATCCTCTCAATAATCTAAAATAATTTTAAATCCTCCCAATAATCTAAAATAATTTTAAATCCTCTCAATAATCTAAAATAATTTTAAATCCTCTCAATAATCTAAAATAATTTCAAATACTCTAAATAATCTAAAATAATTTTAAATCCTCTCAATAATCTAAAATAATTTCAAATACTCTCAATAATCTAAAATAATTTTAAATCCGCTCAATAATCTAAAATAATTTTAAATCCTCTCAAAAATCTAAAATAATTTTAAATCCTCACAATAATCTAAAATTATTTTAAATCCTCACAATAATCTAAAATTATTTTAAATCCTCTAAATAATCTAAAATAATTTTAAATCCTCTCAATAATCTAAAATAATTTTAAATCCTCTCAATAATCTAAAATAATTTTAAATCCTCTCAATAATCTAAAATAATTTTAAATCCTCTCAATAATCTAAAATAATTTTAAATCCTCTCAATAATCTAAAATAATTTCAAATACTCTCAATAATCTAAAATAATTTTAAATCCTCTCAATAATCTAAAATAATTTTAAATCCTCTCAATAATGTAAAATAATTTTAAATCCTCACAATAATCTAAAATTATTTTAAATCCTCTAAATAATGTAAAATAATTTTAAATCCTCTCAATAATGTAAAATAATTTTAAATCCTCTCAATAATCTAAAAAAATTTTAAATCCTCTCAATAATCTAAAATAATTTTAAATCCTCTCAATAATCTAAAATAATTTTAAATCCTCTCAATAATCTAAAATAATTTTAAATCCTCTCAATAATCTAAAATAATTTTAAATCCTCTCAATAATGTAAAATAATTTTAAATCCTCTCAATAATGTAAAATAATTTCAAATCCTCTCAATAATGTAAAATAATTTTAAATCCTCTCAATAATCTAAAATAATTTTAAATCCTCTCAATAATGTAAAATAATTTTAAATCCTCTCAATAATCTAAAATAATTTTAAATCCTCTCAATAATCTAAAATAATTTTAAATCCTCTCAATAATCTAAAATAATTTTAAATCCTCTCAATAATGTAAAATAATTTTAAAGCCTCTCAATAATCTAAAATAATTTTTAATCCTCTCAATAATGTAAAATAATTTTAAATCCTCTCAATAATGTAAAATAATTTTAAATCCGCTCAATAATCTAAAATAATTTTAAATCCTCTCAATAATCTAAAATAATTTTAAATCCTCTCAATAATCTAAAATAATTTTAAATCCTCTCAATAATCTAAAATAATTTTAAATCCTCTCAATAATCTAAAATAATTTTAAATCCTCTCAATAATCTAAAATAATTTTAAATCCTCTCAATAATCTCAAATAATTTTAAATCCTCTCAATAATCTAAAATAATTTTAAATCCTCTCAATAATCTGAAATAATTTTAAATCCTCTCAATAATCTAAAATAATTTTAAATCCTCTAAATAATGTAAAAAAATTTCAAATCCTCTCAATAATCTAAAATAATTTTAAATCCTCTCAATAATGTAAAATAATTTTAAATCCTCTCAATAATCTCAAATAATTTTAAATCCTCTCAATAATCTAAAATAATTTTAAATCCTCTCAATAATCTAAAATAATTTTAAATCCTCTCAATAATCTACAATAATTTTAAATCCTCTCAATAATCTCAAATAATTTTAAATCCTCTCAATAATCTAAAATAATTTTAAATCCTCTCAATAATCTAAAATAATTTTAAATCCTCTCAATAATCTAACATAATTTCAAATCCTCTCAATTATATAAAATAATTTTAAATCTTCTAAATTATATAAAATAATTTTTAATCTTCTCAATAATCTAAAATAATTTCAAATCCTCTCAATAATCTAAAATAATTTTAAATCCTCTCAATAATCTAAAATAATTTTAAATCCTCTCAATAATCTAAAATAATTTTAAATCCTCTCAATAATCTAAAATAATTTTAAATCCTCGCAATAATCTAAAATAATTTCAAGTCCTCTCAATAATCTAAAATAATTTTAAATCCTCTCAATAATCTAAAATAATTTTAAATCCTCTCAATAATCTAAAATAATTTTAAATCCTCTCAATAATCTAACATAATTTTAAATCCTCTCAATAATCTAAAATAATTTTAAATCCTCTCAATAATCTAAAATAATTTTAAATCCTCTCAATAATCTAAAATAATCTTAAATCCTCTCAATAATCTAAAATAATTTCAAATCCTCTCAATAATCTAAAATAATTTTTAATCTTCTCAATAATCTAAAATAATTTTAAATCCTCTCAATAATGTAAAATAATTTTAAATCATCTCAATAATGTAAAATAATTTTAAATCCTCTCAATAATGTAAAATAATTTCAAATCCTCTCAATAATCTAAAATAATTTTAAATCCTCTCAATAATCTAAAATAATTTTAAATCCTCTCAATAATGTAAAATAATTTTAAATCCTCTCAATAATGTAAAATAATTTTAAATCCTCTCAATAATCTAAAATAATTTTAAATCCTCTCAATAATCTAAAATAATTTTAAATCCTCTCAATAATGTAAAATAATTTTAAATCCTCTCAATAATCTAAAATAATTTTTAATCCTCTCAATAATCTAAAATAATTTTAAATCCTCACAATAATCTAAAATTATTTTAAATCCTCACAATAATCTAAAATAATTTTTAATCCTCTCAATAATCTAAAATAATTTTAAATCCTCTCAATAATGTAAAATAATTTTAAATCCTCTCAATAATCTAAAATAATTTTAAATCCTCTCAATAATGTAAAATAATTTTAAATCCTCTCAATAATGTAAAATAATTTTAAATCCTCTCAATAATCTAAAATAATTTTAAATCCTCCCAATAATCTAAAATAATTTTAAATCCTCTCAATAATCTAAAATAATTTTAAATCCTCTCAATAATCTAAAATAATTTCAAATACTCTAAATAATCTAAAATAATTTTTAAATCCTCTCAATAATCTAAAATAATTTTAAATCCTCTCAATAATCTAAAATAATTTTAAATCCTCACAATAATCTAAAATTATTTTAAATCCTCACAATAATCTAAAATTATTTTAAATCCTCTAAATAATCTAAAATAATTTTAAATCCTCTCAATAATCTAAAATAATTTTAAATCCTCTCAATAATCTAAAATAATTTTTAATCCTCTCAATAATGTAAAATAATTTTAAATCCTCTCAATAATGTAAAATAATTTTAAATCCGCTCAATAATCTAAAATAATTTTAAATCCTCTCAATAATATAAAATAATTTTAAATCCTCTCAATAATGTAAAATAATTTTAAATCCTCTCAATAATGTAAAATAATTTTAAATCCTCTCAATAATCTAAAATAATTTTAAATCCTCTCAATAATCTACAATAATTTTAAATCCTCTCAATAATCTCAAATAATTTTAAATCCTCTCAATAATCTAAAATAATTTTAAATCCTCTCAATAATCTGAAATAATTTTAAATCCTCTCAATAATCTAAAATAATTTTAAATCCTCTAAATAATGTAAAAAAATTTCAAATCCTCTCAATAATCTAAAATAATTTTAAATCCTCTCAATAATGTAAAATAATTTTAAATCCTCTCAATAATCTCAAATAATTTTAAATCCTCTCAATAATCTAAAATAATTTTAAATCCTCTCAATAATCTAAAATAATTTTAAATCCTCTCAATAATCTAAAATAATTTTAAATCCTCTCAATAATCTAAAATAATTTTAAATCCTCTCAATAATCTAAAATAATTTTAAATCCTCTCAATAATCTAAAATAATTTTAAATCCTCTCAATAATCTAAAATAATTTTAAATCCTCTCAATAATCTAACATAATTTCAAATCCTCTCAATTATATAAAATAATTTTAAATCTTCTAAATTATATAAAATAATTTTTAATCTTCTCAATAATCTAAAATAATTTCAAATCCTCTCAATAATCTAAAATAATTTTAAATCCTCTCAATAATCTAAAATAATTTTAAATCCTCTCAATAATCTAAAATAATTTTAAATCCTCTCAATAATCTAAAATAATTTTAAATCCTCGCAATAATCTAAAATAATTTCAAATCCTCTCAAAATTCTAAAATAATTTTAAATCCTCTCAATAATCTAAAATAATTTTAAATCCTCTCAATAATCTAAAATAATTTTAAATCCTCTCAATAATCTAACATAATTTTAAATCCTCTCAATTATCTAAAATAATTTTAAATCCTCTCAATAATCTAAAATAATTTTAAATCCTCTCAATAATCTAAAATAATCTTAAATCCTCTCAATAATCTAAAATAATTTCAAATCCTCTCAATAATCTAAAATAATTTTTAATCTTCTCAATAATCTAAAATAATTTTAAAATCCTCTCAATAATGTAAAATAATTTTAAATCCTCTCAATAATGTAAAATAATTTTAAATCCTCTCAATAATGTAAAATAATTTCAAATCCTCTCAATAATCTAAAATAATTTTAAATCCTCTCAATAATCTAAAATAATTTTAAATCCTCTCAATAATGTAAAATAATTTTAAATCCTCTCAATAATGTAAAATAATTTTAAATCCTCTCAATAATCTAAAATAATTTTAAATCCTCTCAATAATCTAAAATAATTTTAAATCCTCTCAATAATGTAAAATAATTTTAAATCCTCTCAATAATCTAAAATAATTTTTAATCCTCTCAATAATCTAAAATAATTTTAAATCCTCACAATAATCTAAAATTATTTTAAATCCTCACAATAATCTAAAATAATTTTTAATCCTCTCAATAATCTAAAATAATTTTAAATCCTCTCAATAATGTAAAATAATTTTAAATCCTCTCAATAATCTAAAATAATTTTAAATCCTCTCAATAATGTAAAATAATTTTAAATCCTCTCAATAATGTAAAATAATTTTAAATCCTCTCAATAATCTAAAATAATTTTAAATCCTCCCAATAATCTAAAATAATTTTAAATCCTCTCAATAATCTAAAATAATTTTAAATCCTCTCAATAATCTAAAATAATTTCAAATACTCTAAATAATCTAAAATAATTTTAAATCCTCTCAATAATCTAAAATAATTTTAAATCCTCTCAATAATCTAAAATAATTTTAAATCCTCACAATAATCTAAAATTATTTTAAATCCTCACAATAATCTAAAATTATTTTAAATCCTCTAAATAATCTAAAATAATTTTAAATCCTCTCAATAATCTAAAATAATTTTAAATCCTCTCAATAATCTATAATAATTTTAAATCCTCTCAATAATCTAAAATAATTTTAAATCCTCTCAATAATCTAAAATAATTTTAAATCCTCTCAACAATCTAAAATAATTTCAAATACTCTCAATAATCTAAAATAATTTTAAATCCTCTCAATAATCTCAAATAATTTTAAATCCTCTCAATAATCTAAAATAATTTTAAATCCTCTCAATAATCTAAAATAATTTTAAATCCTCTCAATAATCTAAAATAATTTTAAATCCTCTCAATAATCTAAAATAATTTCAAATACTCTCAATAATCTAAAATAATTTTAAATCCGCTCAATAATCTAAAATAATTTTAAATCCTCTCAAAAATCTAAAATAATTTTAAATCCTCACAATAATCTAAAATTATTTTAAATCCTCACAATAATCTAAAATTATTTTAAATCCTCTAAATAATCTAAAATAATTTTAAATCCTCTCAATAATCTAAAATAATTTTAAATCCTCTCAATAATCTAAAATAATTTTAAATCCTCTCAATAATCTAAAATAATTTTAAATCCTCTCAATAATCTAAAATAATTTTAAATCCTCTCAATAATCTAAAATAATTTCAAATACTCTCAATAATCTAAAATAATTTTAAATCCTCTCAATAATCTAAAATAATTTTAAATCCTCTCAATAATGTAAAATAATTTTAAATCCTCACAATAATCTAAAATTATTTTAAATCCTCTAAATAATGTAAAATAATTTTAAATCCTCTCAATAATGTAAAATAATTTTAAATCCTCTCAATAATCTAAAAAAATTTTAAATCCTCTCAATAATCTAAAATAATTTTAAATCCTCTCAATAATCTAAAATAATTTTAAATCCTCTCAATAATCTAAAATAATTTTAAATCCTCTCAATAATCTAAAATAATTTTAAATCCTCTCAATAATGTAAAATAATTTTAAATCCTCTCAATAATGTAAAATAATTTCAAATCCTCTCAATAATGTAAAATAATTTTAAATCCTCTCAATAATCTAAAATAATTTTAAATCCTCTCAATAATGTAAAATAATTTTAAATCCTCTCAATAATCTAAAATAATTTTAAATCCTCTCAATAATCTAAAATAATTTTAAATCCTCTCAATAATCTAAAATAATTTTAAATCCTCTCAATAATGTAAAATAATTTTAAAGCCTCTCAATAATCTAAAATAATTTTTAATCCTCTCAATAATGTAAAATAATTTTAAATCCTCTCAATAATGTAAAATAATTTTAAATCCGCTCAATAATCTAAAATAATTTTAAATCCTCTCAATAATCTAAAATAATTTTAAATCCTCTCAATAATCTAAAATAATTTTAAATCCTCTCAATAATCTAAAATAATTTTAAATCCTCTCAATAATCTAAAATAATTTTAAATCCTCTCAATAATCTAAAATAATTTTAAATCCTCTCAATAATCTCAAATAATTTTAAATCCTCTCAATAATCTAAAATAATTTTAAATCCTCTCAATAATCTGAAATAATTTTAAATCCTCTCAATAATCTAAAATAATTTTAAATCCTCTAAATAATGTAAAAAAATTTCAAATCCTCTCAATAATCTAAAATAATTTTAAATCCTCTCAATAATGTAAAATAATTTTAAATCCTCTCAATAATCTAAAATAATTTTAAATCCTCTCAATAATCTAAAATAATTTTAAATCCTCTCAATAATCTAAAATAATTTTAAATCCTCTCAATAATCTAACATAATTTCAAATCCTCTCAATTATATAAAATAATTTTAAATCTTCTAAATTATATAAAATAATTTTTAATCTTCTCAATAATCTAAAATAATTTCAAATCCTCTCAATAATCTAAAATAATTTTAAATCCTCTCAATAATGTAAAATAATTTTAAATCCTCTCAATAATCTAAAATAATTTTAAATCCTCTCAATAATCTAAAATAATTTTAAATCCTCGCAATAATCTAAAATAATTTCAAATCCTCTCAATAATCTAAAATAATTTTAAATCCTCTCAATAATCTAAAATAATTTTAAATCCTCTCAATAATCTAAAATAATTTTAAATCCTCTCAATAATCTAACATAATTTTAAATCCTCTCAATAATCTAAAATAATTTTATAATCCTCTCAATAATCTCAAATAATTTTAAATCCTCTCAATAATCTAAAATAATCTTAAATCCTCTCAATGATCTAAAATAATTTCAAATCCTCTCAATAATCTAAAATAATTTTTAATCTTCTCAATAATCTAAAATAATTTTAAATCCTCTCAATAATGTAAAATAATTTTAAATCCTCTCAATAATGTAAAATAATTTTAAATCCTCTCAATAATGTAAAATAATTTCAAATCCTCTCAATAATCTAAAATAATTTTAAATCCTCTCAATAATCTAAAATAATTTTAAATCCTCTCAATAATGTAAAATAATTTTAAATCCTCTCAATAATGTAAAATAATTTTAAATCCTCTCAATAATCTAAAATAATTTTAAATCCTCTCAATAATCTAAAATAATTTTAAATCCTCTCAATAATGTAAAATAATTTTAAATCCTCTCAATAATCTAAAATAATTTTTAATCCTCTCAATAATCTAAAATAATTTTAAATCCTCACAATAATCTAAAATTATTTTAAATCCTCACAATAATCTTAAATAATTTTTAATCCTCTCAATAATCTAAAATAATTTTAAATCCTCTCAATAATGTAAAATAATTTTAAATCCTCTCAATAATCTAAAATAATTTTAAATCCTCTCAATAATGTAAAATAATTTTAAATCCTCTCAATAATCTAAAATAATTTTAAATCCTCTCAATAATCTAAAATAATTTTAAATCCTCCCAATAATCTAAAATAATTTTAAATCCTCTCAATAATCTAAAATAATTTTAAATCCTCTCAATAATCTAAAATAATTTCAAATACTCTAAATAATCTAAAATAATTTTAAATCCTCTCAATAATCTAAAATAATTTTAAATCCTCTCAATAATCTAAAATAATTTTAAATCCTCACAATAATCTAAAATTATTTTAAATCCTCACAATAATCTAAAATTATTTTAAATCCTCTAAATAATCTAAAATAATTTTAAATCCTCTCAATAATCTAAAATAATTTTAAATCCTCTCAATAATCTAAAATAATTTTAAATCCTCTCAATAATCTAAAATAATTTTAAATCCTCTCAATAATCTAAAATAATTTCAAATCCTCTCAATAATCTAAAATAATTTCAAATACTCTCAATAATCTAAAATAATTTTAAATCCTCTCAATAATCTAAAATAATTTTAAATACTCTCAATAATCTAAAATAATTTTAAATCCTCTCAATAATCTAAAATAATTTTAAATCCTCTCAATAATCTAAAATAATTTTAAATCCTCTCAATAATCTAAAATAATTTCAAATACTCTCAATAATCTAAAATAATTTTAAATCCTCTCAATAATCTAAAATAATTTTAAATCCTCTCAATAATCTAAAATAATTTTAAATCCTCACAATAATCTAAAATTATTTTAAATCCTCACAATAATCTAAAATTATTTTAAATCCTCTAAATAATCTAAAATAATTTTAAATCCTCTCAATAATCTAAAATAATTTTAAATCCTCTCAATAATCTAAAATAATTTTAAATCCTCTCAATAATCTAAAATAATTTTAAATCCTCTCAATAATCTAAAATAATTTTAAATCCTCTCAATAATCTAAAATAATTTCAAATACTCTCAATAATCTAAAATAATTTTAAATCCTCTCAATAATCTAAAATAATTTTAAATCCTCTCAATAATGTAAAATAATTTTAAATCCTCACAATAATCTAAAATTATTTTAAATCCTCTAAATAATGTAAAATAATTTTAAATCCTCTCAATAATGTAAAATAATTTTAAATCCTCTCAATAATCTAAAATAATTTTAAATCCTCTCAATAATCTTAAATAATTTTAAATCCTCTCAATAATCTAAAATAATTTTAAATCCTCTCAATAATCTAAAATAATTTCAAATACTCTAAATAATCTAAAATAATTTTAAATCCTCTCAATAATCTAAAATAATTTTAAATCCTCTCAATAATCTAAAATAATTTTAAATCCTCACAATAATCTAAAATTATTTTAAATCCTCACAATTATCTAAAATTATTTTAAATCCTCTAAATAATCTAAAATAATTTTAAATCCTCTCAATAATCTAAAATAATTTTAAATCCTCTCAATAATCTAAAATAATTTTAAATCCTCTCAATAATCTAAAATAATTTTAAATCCTCTCAATAATCTAAAATAATTTTAAATCCTCTCAATAATCTAAAATAATTTCAAATACTCTCAATAATCTAAAATAATTTTAAATCCTCTCAATAATCTAAAATAATTTTAAATCCTCTCAATAATCTAAAATAATTTTAAATCCTCTCAATAATCTAAAATAATTTTAAATCCTCTCAATAATCTAAAATAATTTTAAATCCTCGCAATAATCTAAAATAATTTCAAATCCTCTCAATAATCTAAAATAATTTTAAATCCTCTCAATAATCTAAAATAATTTTAAATCCTCTCAATAATCTAAAATAATTTTAAATCCTCTCAATAATCTAACATAATTTTAAATCCTCTCAATAATCTAAAATAATTTTAAATCCTCTCAATAATCTCAAATAATTTTAAATCCTCTCAATAATCTAAAATAATCTTAAATCCTCTCAATAATCTAAAATAATTTCAAATCCTCTCAATAATCTAAAATAATTTTTAATCTTCTCAATAATCTAAAATAATTTTAAATCCTCTCAATAATGTAAAATAATTTTAAATCCTCTCAATAATGTAAAATAATTTTAAATCCTCTCAATAATGTAAAATAATTTCAAATCCTCTCAATAATCTAAAATAATTTTAAATCCTCTCAATAATCTAAAATAATTTTAAATCCTCTCAATAATCTAAAATAATTTTAAATCCTCTCAATAATGTAAAATAATTTTAAATCCTCTCAATAATCTAAAATAATTTTAAATCCTCTCAATAATCTAAAATAATTTTAAATCCTCTCAATAATGTAAAATAATTTTAAATCCTCTCAATAATCTAAAATAATTTTTAATCCTCTCAATAATCTAAAATAATTTTAAATCCTCACAATAATCTAAAATTATTTTAAATCCTCACAATAATCTTAAATAATTTTTAATCCTCTCAATAATCTAAAATAATTTTAAATCCTCTCAATAATGTAAAATAATTTTAAATCCTCTCAATAATCTAAAATAATTTTAAATCCTCTCAATAATGTAAAATAATTTTAAATCCTCTCAATAATGTAAAATAATTTTAAATCCTCTCAATAATCTAAAATAATTTTAAATCCTCCCAATAATCTAAAATAATTTTAAATCCTCTCAATAATCTAAAATAATTTTAAATCCTCTCAATAATCTAAAATAATTTCAAATACTCTAAATAATCTAAAATAATTTTAAATCCTCTCAATAATCTAAAATAATTTTAAATCCTCTCAATAATCTAAAATAATTTTAAATCCTCACAATAATCTAAAATTATTTTAAATCCTCACAATAATCTAAAATTATTTTAAATCCTCTAAATAATCTAAAATAATTTTAAATCCTCTCAATAATCTAAAATAATTTTAAATCCTCTCAATAATCTAAAATAATTTTAAATCCTCTCAATAATCTAAAATAATTTTAAATCCTCTCAATAATCTAAAATAATTTCAAATCCTCTCAATAATCTAAAATAATTTCAAATACTCTCAATAATCTAAAATAATTTTAAATCCTCTCAATAATCTAAAATAATTTTAAATACTCTCAATAATCTAAAATAATTTTAAATCCTCTCAATAATCTAAAATAATTTTAAATCCTCTCAATAATCTAAAATAATTTTAAATCCTCTCAATAATCTAAAATAATTTCAAATACTCTCAATAATCTAAAATAATTTTAAATCCTCTCAATAATCTAAAATAATTTTAAATCCTCTCAATAATCTAAAATAATTTTAAATCCTCACAATAATCTAAAATTATTTTAAATCCTCACAATAATCTAAAATTATTTTAAATCCTCTAAATAATCTAAAATAATTTTAAATCCTCTCAATAATCTAAAATAATTTTAAATCCTCTCAATAATCTAAAATAATTTTAAATCCTCTCAATAATCTAAAATAATTTTAAATCCTCTCAATAATCTAAAATAATTTCAAATACTCTCAATAATCTAAAATAATTTTAAATCCTCTCAATAATCTAAAATAATTTTAAATCCTCTCAATAATGTAAAATAATTTTAAATCCTCACAATAATCTAAAATTATTTTAAATCCTCTAAATAATGTAAAATAATTTTAAATCCTCTCAATAATGTAAAATAATTTTAAATCCTCTCAATAATCTAAAATAATTTTAAATCCTCTCAATAATCTTAAATAATTTTAAATCCTCTCAATAATCTAAAATAATTTTAAATCCTCTCAATAATCTAAAATAATTTCAAATACTCTAAATAATCTAAAATAATTTTAAATCCTCTCAATAATCTAAAATAATTTTAAATCCTCTCAATAATCTAAAATAATTTTAAATCCTCACAATAATCTAAAATTATTTTAAATCCTCACAATTATCTAAAATTATTTTAAATCCTCTAAATAATCTAAAATAATTTTAAATCCTCTCAATAATCTAAAATAATTTTAAATCCTCTCAATAATCTAAAATAATTTTAAATCCTCTCAATAATCTAAAATAATTTTAAATCCTCTCAATAATCTAAAATAATTTTAAATCCTCTCAATAATCTAAAATAATTTCAAATACTCTCAATAATCTAAAATAATTTTAAATCCTCTCAATAATCTAAAATAATTTTAAATCCTCTCAATAATCTAAAATAATTTTAAATCCTCTCAATAATCTAAAATAATTTTAAATCCTCTCAATAATCTAAAATAATTTTGAATCCTCTCAATAATCTAAAATAATTTCAAATACTCTCAATAATCTAAAATAATTTTAAATCCTCTCAATAATCTAAAATAATTTTAAATCCTCTCAATAATCTAAAATAATTTTAAATCCTCACAATAATCTAAAATTATTTTAAATCCTCACAATAATCTAAAATAATTTTTAATCCTCTCAATAATCTAAAATAATTTTAAATCCTCTCAATAATGTAAAATAATTTTAAATCCTCTCAATAATCTAAAATAATTTTAAATCCTCTCAATAATGTAAAATAATTTTAAATCCTCTCAATAATGTAAAATAATTTTAAATCCTCTCAATAATCTAAAATAATTTTAAATCCTCTCAATAATCTAAAATAATTTTAAATCCTCTCAATAATCTAAAATAATTTTAAATCCTCTCAATAATCTAAAATAATTTCAAATACTCTAAATAATCTAAAATAATTTTAAATCCTCTCAATAATCTAAAATAATTTTAAATCCTCTCAATAATCTAAAATAATTTTAAATCCTCACAATAATCTAAAATTATTTTAAATCCTCACAATAATCTAAAATTATTTTAAATCCTCTAAATAATCTAAAATAATTTTAAATCCTCTCAATAATCTAAAGTAATTTTAAATCCTCTCAATAATCTAAAATAATTTTAAATCCTCTCAATAATCTAAAATAATTTTAAATCCTCTCAATAATCTAAAATAATTTCAAATACTCTCAATAATCTAAAATAATTTTAAATCCTCTCAATAATCTAAAATAATTTTAAATCCTCTCAATAATCTAAAATAATTTTAAATCCTCTCAATAATCTAAAATAATTTTAAATCCTCTCAATAATCTAAAATAATTTTAAATCCTCTCAATAATCTAAAATAATTTCAAATACTCTCAATAATCTAAAATAATTTTAAATCCTCTCAATAATCTAAAATAATTTTAAATCCTCTCAATAATCTAAAATAATTTTAAATCCTCACAATAATCTAAAATTATTTTAAATCCTCACAATAATCTAAAATAATTTTAAATCCTCTAAATAATCTAAAATAATTTTAAATCCTCTCAATAATCTAAAATAATTTTAAATCCTCTCAATAATCTAAAATAATTTTAAATCCTCTCAATAATCTAAAATAATTTTAAATCCTCTCAATAATCTAAAATAATTTTAAATCCTCTCAATAATCTAAAATAATTTCAAATACTCTCAATAATCTAAAATAATTTTAAATCCTCTCAATAATCTAAAATAATTTTAAATCCTCTCAATAATCTAAAATAATTTTAAATCCTCACAATAATCTAAAATTATTTTAAATCCTCTAAATAATCTGAATAATTTTAAATCCTCTCAATAATCTAAAATAATTTTAAATCCTCTCAATAATCTAAAATAATTTTAAATCCTCTCAATAATCTAAAATAATTTTCAATCCTCTCAATAATCTAAAATAATTTCAAATACTCTCAATAATCTAAAATAATTTTAAATCCTCTCAATAATCTAAAATAATTTTAAATCCTCTCAATAATCTAAAATAATTTTAAATCCTCTAAATAATGTAAAATAATTTCAAATCCTCTCAATAATCTAAAATAATTTTAAATCCTCTCAATAATCTAAAATAATTTTAAATCCTCTCAATAATCTAAAATAATTTTAAATCCTCTCAATAATCTAAAATAATTTTAAATCCTCTCAATAATCTAAAATAATTTTAAATCCTCTCAATAATGTAAAATAATTTTAAATCCTCTCAATAATGTAAAATAATTTCAAATCCTCTCAATAATGTAAAATAATTTTAAATCCTCTCAATAATCTAAAATAATTTTAAATCCTGTCAATAATGTAAAATAATTTTAAATCCTCTCAATAATCTAAAATAATTTTAAATCCTCTCAATAATCTAAAATAATTTTAAATCCTCTCAATAATCTAAAATAATTTTAAATCCTCTCAATAATGTAAAATAATTTTAAAGCCTCTCAATAATCTAAAATAATTTTTAATCCTCTCAATAATGTAAAATAATTTTAAATCCGCTCAATAATCTAAAATAATTTTAAATCCTCTCAATAATCTAAAATAATTTTAAATCCTCTCAATAATCTAAAATAATTTTAAATCCTCTCAATAATCTAAAATAATTTTAAATCCTCTCAATAATCTAAAATAATTTTAAATCCTCTCAATAATCTCAAATAATTTTAAATCCTCTCAATAATCTAAAATAATTTTAAATCCTCTCAATAATCTGAAATAATTTTAAATCCTCTCAATAATCTAAAATAATTTTAAATCCTCTAAATAATGTAAAAAAATTTCAAATCCTCTCAATAATCTAAAATAATTTTAAATCCTCTCAATAATGTAAAATAATTTTAAATCCTCTCAATAATCTAAAATAATTTTAAATCCTCTCAATAATCTAAAATAATTTTAAATCCTCTCAATAATCTAAAATAATTTTAAATCCTCTCAATAATCTAAAATAATTTTAAATCCTCTCAATAATCTAAAATAATTTTAAATCCTCTCAATAATCTAACATAATTTCAAATCCTCTCAATTATATAAAATAATTTTAAATCTTCTAAATTATATAAAATAATTTTTAATCTTCTCAATAATCTAAAATAATTTCAAATCCTCTCAATAATCTAAAATAATTTAAAATCCTCTCAATAATGTAAAATAATTTTAAATCCTCTCAATAATCTAAAATAATTTTAAATCCTCTCAATAATCTAAAATAATTTTAAATCCTCGCAATAATCTAAAATAATTTCAAATCCTCTCAATAATCTAAAATAATTTTAAATCCTCTCAATAATCTAAAATAATTTTAAATCCTCTCAATAATCTAAAATAATTTTAAATCCTCTCAATAATCTAACATAATTTTAAATCCTCTCAATAATCTAAAATAATTTTAAATCCTCACAATAATCTAAAATTATTTTAAATCCTCTAAATAATCTGAATAATTTTAAATCCTCTCAATAATCTAAAATAATTTTAAATCCTCTCAATAATCTAAAATAATTTTAAACTCTCTCAATAATCTAAAATAATTTTAAATCCTCTCAATAATCTAAAATAATTTCAAATACTCTCAATAATCTAAAATAATTTTAAATCCTCTCAATAATCTAAAATAATTTTAAATCCTCTCAATAATCTAAAATAATTTTAAATCCTCTAAATAATGTAAAATAATTTCAAATCCTCTCAATAATCTAAAAAAATTTTAAATCCTCTCAATAATCTAAAATAATTTTAAATCCTCTCAATAATCTAAAATAATTTTAAATCCTCTCAATAATCTAAAATAATTTTAAATCCTCTCAATAATCTAAAATAATTTTAAATCCTCTCAATAATGTAAAATAATTTTAAATCCTCTCAATAATGTAAAATAATTTCAAATCCTCTCAATAATGTAAAATAATTTTAAATCCTCTCAATAATCTAAAATAATTTTAAATCCTCTCAATAATGTAAAATAATTTTAAATCCTCTCAATAATCTAAAATAATTTTAAATCCTCTCAATAATCTAAAATAATTTTAAATCCTCTCAATAATCTAAAATAATTTTAAATCCTCTCAATAATGTAAAATAATTTTAAAGCCTCTCAATAATCTAAAATAATTTTTAATCCTCTCAATAATGTAAAATAATTTTAAATCCTCTCAATAATGTAAAATAATTTTAAATCCGCTCAATAATCTAAAATAATTTTAAATCCTCTCAATAATCTAAAATAATTTTAAATCCTCTCAATAATCTAAAATAATTTTAAATCCTCTCAATAATCTAAAATAATTTTAAATCCTCTCAATAATCTAAAATAATTTTAAATCCTCTCAATAATCTAAAATAATTTTAAATCCTCTCAATAATCTCAAATAATTTTAAATCCTCTCAATAATCTAAAATAATTTTAAATCCTCTCAATAATCTGAAATAATTTTAAATCCTCTCAATAATCTAAAATAATTTTAAATCCTCTAAATAATGTAAAAAAATTTCAAATCCTCTCAATAATCTAAAATAATTTTAAATCCTCTCAATAATGTAAAATAATTTTAAATCCTCTCAATAATCTCAAATAATTTTAAATCCTCTCAATAATCTAAAATAATTTTAAATCCTCTCAATAATCTAAAATAATTTTAAATCCTCTCAATAATCTCAAATAATTTTAAATCCTCTCAATAATCTAAAATAATTTTAAATCCTCTCAATAATCTAAAATAATTTTAAATCCTCTCAATAATCTAAAATAATTTTAAATCCTCTCAATAATCTAAAATAATTTTAAATCCTCTCAATAATCTAACATAATTTAAAATCCTCTCAATTATATAAAATAATTTTAAATCTTCTAAATTATATAAAATAATTTTTAATCTTCTCAATAATCTAAAATAATTTCAAATCCTCTCAATAATCTAAAATAATTTTAAATCCTCTCAATAATGTAAAATAATTTTAAATCCTCTCAATAATCTAAAATAATTTTAAATCCTCTCAATAATCTAAAATAATTTTAAATCCTCGCAATAATCTAAAATAATTTCAAATCCTCTCAATAATCTAAAATAATTTTAAATCCTCTCAATAATCTAAAATAATTTTAAATCCTCTCAATAATCTAAAATAATTTTAAATCCTCTCAATAATCTAACATAATTTTAAATCCTCTCAATAATCTAAAATAATTTTAAATCCTCTCAATAATCTAAAATAATTTTAAATCCTCTCAATAATCTAAAATAATCTTAAATCCTCTCAATAATCTAAAATAATTTCAAATCCTCTCAATAATCTAAAATAATTTTAAATCCTCTCAATAATGTAAAATAATTTTAAATCCTCTCAATAATCTAAAATAATTTTAAATCCTCTCAATAATCTAAAATAATTTTAAATCCTCGCAATAATCTAAAATAATTTCAAATCCTCTCAATAATCTAAAATAATTTTAAATCCTCTCAATAATCTAAAATAATTTTTAATCCTCTCAATAATCTAAAATAATTTTAAATCCTCTCAATAATCTAACATAATTTTAAATCCTCTCAATAATCTAAAATAATTTTAAATCCTCACAATAATCTAAAATTATTTTAAATCCTCTAAATAATCTAAAATAATTTTAAATCCTCTCAATAATCTAAAATAATTTTAAATCCTCTCAATAATCTAAAATAATTTTAAATCCTCTCAATAATCTAAAATAATTTTAAATCCTCTCAATAATCTAAAATAATTTTAAATCCTCTCAATAATCTAAAATAATTTCAAATACTCTCAATAATCTAAAATAATTTTAAATCCTCTCAATAATCTAAAATAATTTTAAATCCTCTCAATAATCTAAAATAATTTTAAATCCTCTCAATAATCTAAAATAATTTTAAATCCTCTCAATAATCTAAAATAATTTTAAATCCTCTCAATAATCTAAAATAATTTCAAATACTCTCAATAATCTAAAATAATTTTAAATCCTCTCAATAATCTAAAATAATTTTAAATCCTCTCAATAATCTAAAATAATTTTAAATCCTCACAATAATCTAAAATTATTTTAAATCCTCACAATAATCTAAAATTATTTTAAATCCTCTAAATAATCTAAAATAATTTTAAATCCTCTCAATAATCTAAAATAATTTTAAATCCTCTCAATAATCTAAAATAATTTTAAATCCTCTCAATAATCTAAAATAATTTTAAATCCTCTCAATAATCTAAAATAATTTTAAATCCTCTCAATAATCTAAAATAATTTCAAATACTCTCAATAATCTAAAATAATTTTAAATCCTCTCAATAATCTAAAATAATTTTAAATCCTCTCAATAATCTAAAATAATTTTAAATCCTCACAATAATCTTAAATTATTTTAAATCCTCTAAATAATCTGAATAATTTTAAATCCTCTCAATAATCTAAAATAATTTTAAATCCTCTCAATAATCTAAAATAATTTTAAATCCTCTCAATAATCTAAAATAATTTTAAATCCTCTCAATAATCTAAAATAATTTCAAATACTCTCAATAATCTAAAATAATTTTAAATCCTCTCAATAATCTAAAATAATTTTAAATCCTCTCAATAATCTAAAATAATTTTAAATCCTCTAAATAATGTAAAATAATTTCAAATCCTCTCAATAATCTAAAATAATTTTAAATCCTCTCAATAATCTAAAATAATTTTAAATCCTCTCAATAATCTAAAATAATTTTAAATCCTCTCAATAATCTAAAATAATTTTAAATCCTCTCAATAATCTAAAATAATTTTAAATCCTCTCAATAATGTAAAATAATTTTAAATCCTCTCAATAATGTAAAATAATTTCAAATCCTCTCAATAATGTAAAATAATTTTAAATCCTCTCAATAATCTAAAATAATTTTAAATCCTCTCAATAATGTAAAATAATTTTAAATCCTCTCAATAATCTAAAATAATTTTAAATCCTCTCAATAATCTAAAATAATTTTAAATCCTCTCAATAATCTAAAATAATTTTAAATCCTCTCAATAATGTAAAATAATTTTAAAGCCTCTCAATAATCTAAAATAATTTTTAATCCTCTCAATAATGTAAAATAATTTTAAATCCGCTCAATAATCTAAAATAATTTTAAATCCTCTCAATAATCTAAAATAATTTTAAATCCTCTCAATAATCTAAAATAATTTTAAATCCTCTCAATAATCTAAAATAATTTTAAATCCTCTCAATAATCTAAAATAATTTTAAATCCTCTCAATAATCTCAAATAATTTTAAATCCTCTCAATAATCTAAAATAATTTTAAATCCTCTCAATAATCTGAAATAATTTTAAATCCTCTCAATAATCTAAAATAATTTTAAATCCTCTAAATAATGTAAAAAAATTTCAAATCCTCTCAATAATCTAAAATAATTTTAAATCCTCTCAATAATGTAAAATAATTTTAAATCCTCTCAATAATCTAAATTAATTTTAAATCCTCTCAATAATCTAAAATAATTTTAAATCCTCTCAATAATCTAAAATAATTTTAAATCCTCTCAATAATCTAAAATAATTTTAAATCCTCTCAATAATCTAAAATAATTTTAAATCCTCTCAATAATCTAACATAATTTCAAATCCTCTCAATTATATAAAATAATTTTAAATCTTCTAAATTATATAAAATAATTTTTAATCTTCTCAATAATCTAAAATAATTTCAAATCCTCTCAATAATCTAAAATAATTTTAAATCCTCTCAATAATGTAAAATAATTTTAAATCCTCTCAATAATCTAAAATAATTTTAAATCCTCTCAATAATCTAAAATAATTTTAAATCCTCGCAATAATCTAAAATAATTTCAAATCCTCTCAATAATCTAAAATAATTTTAAATCCTCTCAATAATCTAAAATAATTTTAAATCCTCTCAATAATCTAAAATAATTTTAAATCCTCTCAATAATCTAACATAATTTTAAATCCTCTCAATAATCTAAAATAATTTTAAATCCTCACAATAATCTAAAATTATTTTAAATCCTCTAAATAATCTGAATAATTTTAAATCCTCTCAATAATCTAAAATAATTTTAAATCCTCTCAATAATCTAAAATAATTTTAAATCCTCTCAATAATCTAACATAATTTTAAATCCTCTCAATAATCTAAAATAATTTCAAATACTCTCAATAATCTAAAATAATTTTAAATCCTCTCAATAATCTAAAATAATTTTAAATCCTCTCAATAATCTAAAATAATTTTAAATCCTCTAAATAATGTAAAATAATTTCAAATCCTCTCAATAATCTAAAATAATTTTAAATCCTCTCAATAATCTAAAATAATTTTAAATCCTCTCAATAATCTGAAATAATTTTAAATCCTCTCAATAATCTAAAATAATTTTAAATCCTCTCAATAATCTAAAATAATTTTAAATCCTCTCAATAATGTAAAATAATTTTAAATCCTCTCAATAATGTAAAATAATTTCAAATCCTCTCAATAATGTAAAATAATTTTAAATCCTCTCAATAATCTAAAATAATTTTAAATCCTCTCAATAATGTAAAATAATTTTAAATCCTCTCAATAATCTAAAATAATTTTAAATCCTCTCAATAATCTAAAATAATTTTAAATCCTCTCAATAATCTAAAATAATTTTAAATCCTCTCAATAATGTAAAATAATTTTAAAGCCTCTCAATAATCTAAAATAATTTTTAATCCTCTAAATAATGTAAAATAATTTTAAATCCTCTCAATAATCTAAAATAATTTTAAATCCGCTCAATAATCTAAAATAATTTTAAATCCTCTCAATAATCTAAAATAATTTTAAATCCTCTCAATAATGTAAAATAATTTTAAATCCTCTCAATAATGTAAAATAATTTCAAATCCTCTCAATAATGTAAAATAAATTTTAAATCCTCTCAATAATCTAAAATAATTTTAAATCCTCTCAATAATGTAAAATAATTTTAAATCCTCTCAATAATCTAAAATAATTTTAAATCCTCTCAATAATCTAAAATAATTTTAAATCCTCTCAATAATCTAAAATAATTTTAAATCCTCTCAATAATGTAAAATAATTTTAAAGCCTCTCAATAATCTAAAATAATTTTTAATCCTCTCAATAATGTAAAATAATTTTAAATCCGCTCAATAATCTAAAATAATTTTAAATCCTCTCAATAATCTAAAATAATTTTAAATCCTCTCAATAATCTAAAATAATTTTAAATCCTCTCAATAATCTAAAATAATTTTAAATCCTCTCAATAATCTAAAATAATTTTAAATCCTCTCAATAATCTCAAATAATTTTAAATCCTCTCAATAATCTAAAATAATTTTAAATCCTCTCAATAATCTGAAAAAATTTTAAATCCTCTCAATAATCTAAAATAATTTTAAATCCTCTAAATAATGTAAAAAAATTTCAAATCCTCTCAATAATCTAAAATAATTTTAAATCCTCTCAATAATGTAAAATAATTTTAAATCCTCTCAATAATCTAAAATAATTTTAAATCCTCTCAATAATCTAAAATAATTTTAAATCCTCTCAATAATCTAAAATAATTTTAAATCCTCTCAATAATCTAAAATAATTTTAAATCCTCTCAATAATCTAAAATAATTTTAAATCCTCTCAATAATCTAACATAATTTCAAATCCTCTCAATTATATAAAATAATTTTAAATCTTCTAAATTATATAAAACAATTTTTAATCTTCTCAATAATCTAAAATAATTTCAAATCCTCTCAATAATCTAAAATAATTTTAAATCCTCTCAATAATGTAAAATAATTTTAAATCCTCTCAATAATCTAAAATAATTTTTAAATCCTCTCAATAATCTAAAATAATTTTAAATCCTCGCAATAATCTAAAATAATTTCAAATCCTCTCAATAATCTAAAATAATTTTAAATCCTCTCAATAATCTAAAATAATTTTAAATCCTCTCAATAATCTAAAATAATTTTAAATCCTCTCAATAATCTAACATAATTTTAAATCCTCTCAATAATCTAAAATAATTTTAAATCCTCACAATAATCTAAAATTATTTTAAATCCTCTAAATAATCTGAATAATTTTAAATCCTCTCAATAATCTAAAATAATTTTAAATCCTCTCAATAATCTAAAATAATTTTAAATCCTCTCAATAATCTAACATAATTTTAAATCCTCTCAATAATCTAAAATAATTTCAAATACTCTCAATAATCTAAAATAATTTTAAATCCTCTCAATAATCTAAAATAATTTTAAATCCTCTCAATAATCTAAAATAATTTTAAATCCTCTAAATAATGTAAAATAATTTCAAATCCTCTCAATAATCTAAAATAATTTTAAATCCTCTCAATAATCTAAAATAATTTTAAATCCTCTCAATAATCTGAAATAATTTTAAATCCTCTCAATAATCTAAAATAATTTTAAATCCTCTCAATAATCTAAAATAATTTTAAATCCTCTCAATAATGTAAAATAATTTTAAATCCTCTCAATAATGTAAAATAATTTCAAATCCTCTCAATAATGTAAAATAATTTTAAATCCTCTCAATAATCTAAAATAATTTTAAATCCTCTCAATAATGTAAAATAATTTTAAATCCTCTCAATAATCTAAAATAATTTTAAATCCTCTCAATAATCTAAAATAATTTTAAATCCTCTCAATAATCTAAAATAATTTTAAATCCTCTCAATAATGTAAAATAATTTTAAAGCCTCTCAATAATCTAAAATAATTTTTAATCCTCTAAATAATGTAAAATAATTTTAAATCCTCTCAATAATCTAAAATAATTTTAAATCCGCTCAATAATCTAAAATAATTTTAAATCCTCTCAATAATCTAAAATAATTTTAAATCCTCTCAATAATCTAAAATAATTTTAAATCCTCTCAATAATCTAAAATAATTTTAAATCCTCTCAATAATCTAAAATAATTTTAAATCCTCTCAATAATCTAAAATAATTTTAAATCCTCTCAATAATCTCAAATAATTTTAAATCCTCTCAATAATCTCAAATAATTTTAAATCCTCTCAATAATCTAAAATAATTTTAAATCCTCTCAATAATCTAAAATAATTTTAAATCCTCTCAATAATCTAAAATAATTTTAAATCCTCTCAATAATCTAAAATAATTTTAAATCCTCTCAATAATCTAACATAATTTAAAATCCTCTCAATTATATAAAATAATTTTAAATCTTCTAAATTATATAAAATAATTTTTAATCTTCTCAATAATCTAAAATAATTTCAAATCCTCTCAATAATCTAAAATAATTTTAAATCCTCTCAATAATGTAAAATAATTTTAAATCCTCTCAATAACTAAAATAATTTTAAATCCTCTCAATAATCTAAAATAATTTTAAATCCTCGCAATAATCTAAAATAATTTCAAATCCTCTCAATAATCTAAAATAATTTAAATCCTCTCAATAATCTAAAATAATTTTAAATCCTCTCAATAATCTAAAATAATTTTAAATCCTCTCAATAATCTAACATAATTTTAAATCCTCTCAATAATCTAAAATACTTTTAAATCCTCTCAATAATCTAAAATAATTTTAAATCCTCTCAATAATCTAAAATAATCTTAAATCCTCTCAATAATCTAAAATAATTTCAAATCCTCTCAATAATCTAAAATAATTTTAAATCCTCTCAATAATGTAAAATAATTTTAAATCCTCTCAATAATCTAAAATAATTTTAAATCCTCTCAATAATCTAAAATAATTTTAAATCCTCGCAATAATCTAAAATAATTTCAAATCCTCTCAATAATCTAAAATAATTTTAAATCCTCTCAATAATCTAAAATAATTTTAAATCCTCTCAATAATCTAAAATAATTTTAAATCCTCTCAATAATCTAACATAATTTTAAATCCTCTCAATAATCTAAAATAATTTTAAATCCTCACAATAATCTAAAATTATTTTAAATCCTCTAAATAATCTGAATAATTTTAAATCCTCTCAATAATCTAAAATAATTTTAAATCCTCTCAATAATCTAAAATAATTTTAAATCCTCTCAATAATCTAAAATAATTTTAAATCCTCTCAATAATCTAAAATAATTTCAAATACTCTCAATAATCTAAAATAATTTTAAATCCTCTCAATAATCTAAAATAATTTTAAATCCTCTCAATAATCTAAAATAATTTTAAATCCTCTAAATAATGTAAAATAATTTCAAATCCTCTCAATAATCTAAAAAAATTTTAAATCCTCTCAATAATCTAAAATAATTTTAAATCCTCTCAATAATCTAAAATAATTTTAAATCCTCTCAATAATCTAAAATAATTTTAAATCCTCTCAATAATCTAAAATAATTTTAAATCCTCTCAATAATCTAAAATAATTTTAAATCCTCTCAATAATGTAAAATAATTTCAAATCCTCTCAATAATGTAAAATAATTTTAAATCCTCTCAATAATCTAAAATAATTTTAAATCCTCTCAATAATGTAAAATAATTTTAAATCCTCTCAATAATCTAAAATAATTTTAAATCCTCTCAATAATCTAAAATAATTTTAAATCCTCTCAATAATCTAAAATAATTTTAAATCCTCTCAATAATGTAAAATAATTTTAAAGCCTCTCAATAATCTAAAATAATTTTTAATCCTCTCAATAATGTAAAATAATTTTAAATCCTCTCAATAATGTAAAATAATTTTAAATCCGCTCAATAATCTAAAATAATTTTAAATCCTCTCAATAATCTAAAATAATTTTAAATCCTCTCAATAATCTAAAATAATTTTAAATCCTCTCAATAATCTAAAATAATTTTAAATCCTCTCAATAATCTAAAATAATTTTAAATCCTCTCAATAATCTAAAATAATTTTAAATCCTCTCAATAATCTCAAATAATTTTAAATCCTCTCAATAATCTAAAATAATTTTAAATCCTCTCAATAATCTGAAATAATTTTAAATCCTCTCAATAATCTAAAATAATTTTAAATCCTCTAAATAATGTAAAAAAATTTCAAATCCTCTCAATAATCTAAAATAATTTTAAATCCTCTCAATAATGTAAAATAATTTTAAATCCTCTCAATAATCTCAAATAATTTTAAATCCTCTCAATAATCTAAAATAATTTTAAATCCTCTCAATAATCTAAAATAATTTTAAATCCTCTAAATAATGTAAAATAATTTTAAATCCTCTCAATAATCTCAAATAATTTTAAATCCTCTCAATAATCTAAAATAATTTTAAATCCTCTCAATAATCTAAAATAATTTTAAATCCTCTCAATAATCTAAAATAATTTTAAATCCTCTCAATAATCTAAAATAATTTTAAATCCTCACAATAATCTAAAATTATTTTAAATCCTCTAAATAATCTAAAATAATTTTAAATCCTCTCAATAATCTAAAATAATTTTAAATCCTCTCAATAATCTAAAATAATTTTAAATCCTCTCAATAATCTAAAATAATTTTAAATCCTCTCAATAATCTAAAATAATTTCAAATCCTCTCAATAATCTAAAATAATTTTAAATCCTCTCAATAATCTAAAATAATTTTAAATCCTCTCAATAATCTAAAATAATTTTAAATCCTCTAAATAATGTAAAATAATTTCAAATCCTCTCAATAATCTAAAATAATTTTAAATCCTCTCAATAATCTAAAATAATTTTAAATCCTCTCAATAATCTAAAATAATTTTAAATCCTCTCAATAATCTAAAATAATTTTAAATCCTCTCAATAATCTAAAATAATTTTAAATCCTCTCAATAATGTAAAATAATTTTAAATCCTCTCAATAATCTAAAATAATTTTAAATCCTCTAAATAATGTAAAATAATTTTAAATCCTCTCAATAATCTCAAATAATTTTAAATCCTCTCAATAATTTAAAATAATTTTAAATCCTCTCAATAATCTAAAATAATTTTAAATCCTCTAAATAATCTAAAATAATTTTAAATCCTCTCAATAATCTAAAATAATTTTAAATCCTCTCAATAATCTAAAATTATTTTAAATCCTCTAAATAATCTAAAATAATTTTAAATCCTCTCAATAATCTAACATAATTTTAAATCCTCTCAATAATCTAAAATAATTTTAAATCCTCTCAATAATCTAAAATAATTTTAAATCCTCTCAATAATCTAAAATAATCTTAAATCCTCTCAATAATCTAAAATAATTTCAAATCCTCTCAATAATCTAAAATAATTTTTAATCTTCTCAATAATCTAAAATAATTTTAAATCCTCTCAATAATGTAAAATAATTTTAAATCCTCTCAATAATGTAAAATAATTTTAAATCCTCTCAATAATGTAAAATAATTTCAAATCCTCTCAATAATCTAAAATAATTTTAAATCCTCTCAATAATCTAAAATAATTTTAAATCCTCTCAATAATCTAAAATAATTTTAAATCCTCTCAATAATCTAAAATAATTTTAAATCCTCTCAATAATCTAAAATAATTTTAAATCCTCTCAATAATCTAAAATAATTTTAAATCCTCTCAATAATGTAAAATAATTTTAATCCTCTCAATAATCTAAAATAATTTTTAATCCTCTCAATAATCTAAAATAATTTTAAATCCTCTCAATAATGTAAAATAATTTTAAATCCTCTCAATAATCTAAAATAATTTTAAATCCTCTCAATAATCTAAAATAATTTTAAATCCTCTCAATAATCTAAAATAATTTTAAATCCTCTCAATAATCTAAAATAATTTTAAATCCTCACAATAATCTAAAATTATTTTAAATCCTCTAAATAATCTCAAATAATTTTAAATCCTCTCAATAATCTAAAATAATTTTAAATCCTCTCAATAATCTAAAATAATTTTAAATCCTCTCAATAATCTAAAATAATTTTAAATCCTCTCAATAATCTAAAATAATTTCAAATCCTCTCAATAATCTAAAATAATTTTAAATCCTCTCAATAATCTAAAATAATTTTAAATCCTCTCAATAATCTAAAATAATTTTAAATCCTCTAAATAATGTAAAATAATTTCAAATCCTCTCAATAATCTAAAATAATTTTAAATCCTCTCAATAATCTAAAATAATTTTAAATCCTCTCAATAATCTAAAATAATTTTAAATCCTCTAAATAATCTAAAATAATTTTAAATCTACTCAATAATCTAAAATAATTTTAAATCCTTCAATAATCTAAAATAATTTTAAATCCTCTCAATAATCTAAAATAATTTTAAATCCTCTCAATAATCTAAAATAATTTTAAATCCTCTAAATAATCTAAAATAATTTTAAATCCTCTCAATAATCTAAAATAATTTTAAATTATCTCAATAATGTAAAATAATTTTAAATCCTCTCAATAATGTAAAATAATTTCAAATCCTCTCAATAATCTAAAATAATTTTTAATCCTCTCAATAATCTAAAATAATTTTAAATCCTCTCAATAATGTAAAATAATTTTAAATCCACTCAATAATCTAAAATAATTTTAAATCCTCTCAATAATCTAAAATAATTTTAAATCCTCTCAATAATCTAAAATAATTTTAAATCCTCTCAATAATCTAAAATAATTTTAAATCCTCTCAATAATCTAAAATAATTTTTAATCCTCTCAATAATCTAAAATAATTTTAAATCCTCTCAATAATGTAAAATAATTTTAAATCCTCTCAATAATCTAAAATAATTTTAAATCCTCTCAATAATCTAAAATAATTGTAAATCCTCTCAATAATCTAAAATAATTTAAAATCCTCTCAATAATCTAAAATAATTTTAAATCCTCTCAATAATCTTAAATACTTTTAAATCCTCCCAATAATCTAAAATAATTTTGAATCCTCTCAATAATCTTAAATACTTTTAAATCCTCTCAATAATCTAAAATAATTTTAAATCCTCTCAATAACCTAAAATACTTTTAAATCCTCTCAATAATCTAAAATAATTTTAAATCCTCTCAATAATCTAAAATAATTTCAAATCCTCTCAATAATCTAAAATAATTTTAAATCCTCTCAATAATCTAAAATAATTTTACATCCTCTCAATAATCTTAAATACTTTTAAATCCTCTCAATAATCTAAAATAATTTTAAATCCTATCAATAAACTCAAATAATTTTAAATCCTCTTAATTATATTAAAATAATTGTAAATCCTCTCAATAATCTCAAATAATTTTAAATCCTCTAAATAATCTAAAATAATTTTAAGTCCTCTCAATAATCTAAAACAATTGTAAAACCTCTCAATAATCTAAAATAATTTTAAATCCTCTCAACAATCTTAAATAATTTTAAATCCTCTCAATAATCTAACATAATTTTAAATCCTCTCAATAATCTCAAATAATTTAAAATCCTCTCAATAATCTAACATAATTTTAAATCCTCTAAATAATCTAAAATAATTTTAAATCCTCTAAATAATCTAAAATAATTTTAAATCCTCTCAATAATCTAAAAAAATTTTAAATCCTCTCAATAATCTAAAATAATATTTAATCCTCTCAATAATCTAAAATAATTAAAAATCCTCTTAATAATCTAAAATAATTTTAAATCCTCTCAATAATCTAAAATAATTTTAAATCCTCTCAATAATCTCAAATAATTTTAAATCCTCTCAATAATCTAAAATAATTGTAAATCCTCTCAATAATCTAAAATAATTTAAAATCCTCTCAATAATCTAAAATAATTTTAAATCCTCTCAATAATCTAAAATAATTTTTAATCCTCTCAATAATCTAAAATAATTTTTAAATCCTCTCAATAATCTAAAATAATTTTAAATCCTCTCAATAATCTAAAATAATTTTAAATCCTCTCAATAATCTAAAATAATTTTAAATCCTCTCAATAATCTAAAATAATGTAAAATCCTCTCAATAATCTAAAATAATTTTTAATCCTCTCAATAATCTAAAATAATTTTAAATCCTCTCAATAATCTCAAATAATTTTAAATCCTCTCAATAATCTAAAATAATTTAAAATCCTTTCAATAATCTAAAATAATTGTAAAACCTCTCAATAATCTAAAATAATTTAAAATCCTCTCAACAATCTTAAAATAATTTTAAATCCTATCAATAATCTAACATAATTTTAAATCCTCTCAATAATCTCAAATAATTTTAAATCCTCTCAATAATCTAAAATAATTAAAAATCCTATCAATAATCTCAAAATAATTTTAAATCCTCTAAATAGTCTAAAATAATTGTAAATCCTCTCAATAATCTAAAATAATTTTAAATCCTCTCAATAATCTAAAATAATTTTAAATCCTCTCAATAATCTTAAATACTTTTAAATCCTCTCAATAATCTAAAATAATTTTAAATCCTCTCAATAATCTTTAATACTTTTAAATCCTCTCAATAATCTAAAATAATTTTAAATCCTCTCAATAATCTAAAATACTTTTAAATCCTCCCAATAATCTAAAATAATTTTAAATCCTCTAAATAATCTAAAATAATTTCAAATCCTCTCAATAATCTAAAATAATTTTAAATCCTCTCAATAATCTAAAAATAATTTTACATCCTCTCAGATAATCTTAAATACTTTTAAATCCTCTCAATAATCTAAAATAATTATAAATCCTATCAATAATCTCAAATAATTTTAAATCCTCTCAATTATATACAATAATTTCAAATCCTCTCAATAATCTAAAATAAATTTTAAATCCTCTAAATAATCTAAAATAATTTTAAGTCCTCTCAATAATCTAAAATAATTTTAAATCCTCTCAACAATCTTAAATAATTTTAAATCCTCTCAATAATCTTAAATAATTTTAAATCCTCTCAATAATCTAAAATAATTTTAAATCCTCTCAACAATCTTAAATAATTTTAAATCCTCTCAATAATCTAACATAATTTTAAATCCTCTCAATAATCTCAAATAATTTTAAATCCTCTCAATAATCTAACATAATTTTAAATCCTCTCAAAAATCTAAAATAATTTTAAATCCTCTAAATAATCTAAAATAATTTTAAATCCTCTCAATAATCTAAAAAAATTTTAAATCCTCTCAATAATCTCAAATAATTTTAAATCCTCTCAATAATCTAAAATAATTTTAAATCCTCTCAATAATCTAAAAATAATTTTAAATCCTCTCAATAATCTAAAATAATTTTAAATCCTCTCAATAATCTCAAATAATTTTAAATCCTCTCAATAATCTAAAATAATTTTAAATCCTCTCACTAATCTCAAATAATTGTAAATCCTCTCAATAATCTAAAATAATTTTAAATCCTCTCAATAATCTAACATAATTTTAAATCCTCTCAAAAATCTAAAATAATTTTAAATCCTCTAAATAATCTAAAATAATTTTAAATCCTCTCAATAATCTAAAAAAATTTTAAATCCTCTCAATAATCTCAAATAATTTTAAATCCTCTCAATAATCTAAAATAATTTTAAATCCTCTCAATAATCTAAAATAATTTTAAATCCTCTCAATAATCTAAAATAATTTTAAATCCTCTCAATAATCTCAAATAATTTTAAATCCTCTCAATAATCTAAAATAATTTTAAATCCTCTCACTAATCTCAAATAATTGTAAATCCTCTAAATAATCTAAAATAATTTTAAATCCTCTCAATAATCTAAAATAATTTAAAATCCTCTCAATAATCTAAAATAATTTTAAATCCTCTCAATAATCTCAAATAATTTTAAATCCTCTCAATAATCTAAAATAATTGTAAATCCTCTCAATAATCTAAAATAATTTAAAATCCTCTCAATAATCTCAAATAATTTTAAATCCTCTCAATAATCTAAAATAATTTAAAATCCTCTCAATAATCTAAAATAATTTTAAATCCTCTAAATAATCTAAAATAATTTTAAATCCTCTCAATAATCTAAAATAATTTTAAATCCTCTCAATAATCTCAAATAATTTTTAATCCTCTAAATAATCTAAAATAATTTTAAATCCTCTCAATAATCTAAAATAATTTTAAATCCTCTCAATAATCTAAAATAATTTTAAATCCTCTCAATAATCTAACATAATTTCAAATCCTCTCAATTATATAAAATAATTTTAAATCTTCTAAATTATATAAAATAATTTTTAATCTTCTCAATAATCTAAAATAATTTCAAATCCTCTCAATAATCTAAAATAATTTTAAATCCTCTCAATAATGTAAAATAATTTTAAATCCTCTCAATAATCTAAAATAATTTTAAATCCTCTCAATAATCTAAAATAATTTTAAATCCTCGCAATAATCTAAAATAATTTCAAATCCTCTCAATAATCTAAAATAATTTTAAATCCTCTCAATAATCTAAAATAATTTTAAATCCTCTCAATAATCTAAAATAATTTTAAATCCTCTCAATAATCTAACATAATTTTAAATCCTCTCAATAATCTAAAATAATTTTAAATCCTCTCAATAATCTAAAATAATTTTAAATCCTCTCAATAATCTAAAATAATCTTAAATCCTCTCAATAATCTAAAATAATTTCAAATCCTCTCAATAATCTAAAATAATTTTTAATCTTCTCAATAATCTAAAATAATTTTAAATCCTCTCAATAATGTAAAATAATTTTAAATCCTCTCAATAATGTAAAATAATTTTAAATCCTCTCAATAATCTAAAATAATTTCAAATCCTCTCAATAATCTAAAATAATTTTAAATCCTCTCAATAATCTAAAATAATTTTAAATCCTCTCAATAATGTAAAATAATTTTAAATCCTCTCAATAATGTAAAATAATTTTAAATCCTCTCAATAATCTAAAATAATTTTAAATCCTCTCAATAATCTAAAATAATTTTAAATCCTCTCAATAATGTAAAATAATTTTAAATCCTCTCAATAATCTAAAATAATTTTTAATCCTCTCAATAATCTAAAATAATTTTAAATCCTCTCAATAATCTAAAATAATTTTAAATCCTCTCAATAATCTAAAATAATTTTAAATCCTCTCAATAATCTAAAATAATTTTAAATCCTCTCAATAATCTAAAATAATTTTAAATCCTCTAAATAATGTAAAATAATTTCAAATCCTCTCAATAATCTAAAATAATTTTAAATCCTCTCAATAATCTAAAATAATTTTAAATCCTCTCAATAATCTCAAATAATTTTAAATCCTCTCAATAATCTAAAATAATTTTAAATCCTCTCACTAATCTCAAATAATTGTAAATCCTCTCAATAATCTAAAATAATTTTAAATCCTCTCAATAATCTAAAATAATTTAAAATCCTCTCAATAATCTAA
>NC_136484.1:2407213-2497213 GCF_053919585.1 Euprymna scolopes
AATAATTTTAAATCCTCTCAATAATCTAAAATAATTTTAAATCCTCTCAATAATCTCAAATAATTTTAAATCCTCTCAATAATCTAAAATAATTGTAAAATCCTCTCAATAATCTAAAATAATTTAAAATCCTCTCAATAATCTAAAATAATTTTAAATCCTCTCAATAATCTAAAATAATTTTAAATCCTCTCAATAATCTAAAATAATTTTAAATCCTCTCAATAATCTAAAATAATTTTAAATCCTCTCAATAATCTAAAATAATTTTAAATCCTCTCAATAATCTAAAATAATTTTAAATCCTCTCAATAATCTAAAATAATGTTAAATCCTCTCAATAATCTAAAATAATTTTAAATCCTCTCAATAATCTAAAATAATTTTAAATCCTCTCAATAATCTCAAATAATTTTAAATCCTCTCAATAATCTAAAATAATTTAAAATCCTCTCAATAATCTAAAATAATTGTAAAACCTCTCAATAATCTAAAATAATTTAAAATCCTCTCAACAATCTTAAATAATTTTAAATCCTATCAATAATCTAACATAATTTTAAATCCTCTCAATAATCTCAAATAATTTTAAATCCTCTCAATAATCTAAAATAATTAAAAATCCTATCAATAATCTCAAATAATTTTAAATCCTCTAAATAGTCTAAAATAATTGTAAATCCTCTCAATAATCTAAAATAATTTTAAATCCTCTCAATAATCTAAAATAATTTTAAATCCTCTCAATAATCTTAAATACTTTTAAATCCTCTCAATAATCTAAAATAATTTTAAATCCTCTCAATAATCTTAAATACTTTTAAATCCTCTCAATAATCTAAAATAATTTTAAATCCTCTCAATAATCTAAAATACTTTTAAATCCTCCCAATAATCTAAAATAATTTTAAATCCTCTAAATAATCTAAAATAATTTCAAATCCTCTCAATAATCTAAAATAATTTTAAATCCTCTCAATAATCTAAAATAATTTTACATCCTCTCAATAATCTTAAATACTTTTAAATCCTCTCAATAATCTAAAATAATTATAAATCCTATCAATAATCTCAAATAATTTTAAATCCTCTCAATTATATAAAATAATTTCAAATCCTCTCAATAATCTAAAATAATTTTAAATCCTCTAAATAATCTAAAATAATTTTAAGTCCTCTCAATAATCTAAAATAATTTTAAATCCTCTCAACAATCTTAAATAATTTTAAATCCTCTCAATAATCTTAAATAATTTTAAATCCTCTCAATAATCTAAAATAATTTTAAATCCTCTCAACAATCTTAAATAATTTTAAATCCTCTCAATAATCTAACATAATTTTAAATCCTCTCAATAATCTCAAATAATTTTAAATCCTCTCAATAATCTAACATAATTTTAAATCCTCTCAAAAATCTAAAATAATTTTAAATCCTCTAAATAATCTAAAATAATTTTAAATCCTCTCAATAATCTAAAAAAATTTTAAATCCTCTCAATAATCTCAAATAATTTTAAATCCTCTCAATAATCTAAAATAATTTTAAATCCTCTCAATAATCTAAAATAATTTTAAATCCTCTCAATAATCTAAAATAATTTTAAATCCTCTCAATAATCTCAAATAATTTTAAATCCTCTCACTAATCTCAAATAATTGTAAATCCTCTCAATAATCTAAAATAATTTTAAATCCTCTCAATAATCTAAAATAATTTAAAATCCTCTCAATAATCTAAAATAATTTTAAATCCTCTCAATAATCTAAAATAATTTTAAATCCTCTCACTAATCTAAAATAATTGTAAATCCTCTCAATAATCTAAAATAATTTAAAATCCTCTCAATAATCTCAAATAATTTTAAATCCTCTCAATAATCTAAAATAATTTAAAATCCTCTCAATAATCTAAAATAATTTAAAATCCTCTCAATAATCTAAAATAATTTTAAATCCTCTCAATAATCTAAAATAATTTTAAATCCTCTCAATAATCTCAAATAATTTTTAATCCTCTCAATAATCTAAACTAATTTAAAATCCTCTCAATAATCTAAAATAATTTTTAATCCTCTCAATAATCTAAAATAATTTTTAATCCTCTCAATAATCTCAAATAATTTTAAATCCTCTCACTAATCTCAAATAATTGTAAATCCTCTCAATAATATTAAATAATTTTAAATCCTCTCAATAATCTAACATAATTTTAAATCCTCTCAATAATCTCAAATAATTTTAAATCCTCTCAATAATCTAACATAATTTAAAATCCTCTCAATAATCTAAAATAATTTTAAATCCTCTAAATAATCTAAAATAATTTTAAATCCTCTCAATAATCTAAAAAAATTTTAAATCCTCTCAATAATCTAAAATAATTTTAAATCCTCTCAATAATCTAAAATAATTTAAAATCCTCTCAATAATCTAAAATAATTTTAAATCCTCTCAATAATCTAAAATAATTTTAAATCCTCTCAATAATCTCAAATAATTTTAAATCCTCTCAATAATCTAAAAATAATTGTAAATCCTCTCAATAATCTAAAATAATTTAAAATCCTCTCAATAATCGTAAAATAATTTTAAATCCTCTCAATAATCTAAAATAATTTTAAATCCTCTCAATAATCTAAAATAATTTTAAATCCTCTCAATAATCTAAAATAATTTTAAATCCTCTCAATAATCTAAAATAATTTTAAATCCTCTCAATAATCTCAAATAATTTGTAAATCCTCTCAATAATCTAAAATAATTTTAAATCCTCTCAATAATCTAAAATAATTGTAAAACCTCTCAATAATCTAAAATAATTTTAAATCCTCTCAACAATCTTAAATAATTTTAAATCCTCTCAATAATCTAACATAATTTTAAATCCTCTCAATAATCTCAAATAATTTTAAATCCTCTCAATAATCTAAAATAATTAAAAATCCTATCAATAATCTCAAATAATTTTAAATCCTCTAAATAGTCTAAAATAATTGTAAATCCTCTCAATAATCTAAAATAATTTTAAATCCTCTCAATAATCTAAAATAATTTTAAATCCTCTCAATAATCTTAAATACTTTTAAATCCTCTCAATAATCTAAAATAATTTTAAATCCTCTCAATAATCTTAAATACTTTTATATCCTCTCAATAATCTTAAATACTTTTAAATCCTCCCAATAATCTAAAATAATTTTAAATCCTCTCAATAATCTAAAATAATTTTAAATCCTCTCAATAATCTAAAATAATTTTAAATCCTCTCAATAATCTCAAATAATTTTAAATCCTCTCACTAATCTCAAATAATTGTAAATCCTCTCAATAATCTAAAATAATTTTAAATCCTCTCAATAATCTAAAATAATTTAAAATCCTCTCAATAATCTAAAATAATTTTAAATCCTCTCAATAATCTAAAATAATTTTAAATCCTCTCACTAATCTCAAATAATTGTAAATCCTCTCAATAATCTAAAATAATTTAAAATCCTCTCAATAATCTCAAATAATTTTAAATCCTCTCAATAATCTAAAATAATTTAAAATCCTCTCAATAATCTAAAATAATTTAAAATCCTCTCAATAATCTAAAATAATTTTAAATCCTCTCAATAATCTAAAATAATTTTAAATCCTCTCAATAATCTCAAATAATTTTAAATCCTCTCAATAATCTAAACTAATTTAAAATCCTCTCAATAATCTAAAATAATTTTTAATCCTCTCAATAATCTAAAATAATTTTTAATCCTCTCAATAATCTCAAATAATGTTAAATCCTCTCACTAATCTCAAATAATTGTAAATCCTCTCAATAATATTAAATAATTTTAAATCCTCTCAATAATCTAACATAATTTTAAATCCTCTCAATAATCCCAAATAATTTTAAATCCTCTCAATAAACTAACATAATTTTAAATCCTCTCAATAATCTAAAATAATTTCAAATCCTCTAAATAATCTAAAATAATTTTAAATCCTCTCAATAATCTAAAAAATTTTTAAATCCTCTCAATAATCTAAAATAATTTTAAATCCTCTCAATAATCTAAAATAATTTAAAATCCTCTCAATAATCTAAAATAATTTTAAATCCTCTCAATAATCTAAAATAATTTTAAATCCTCTCAATAATCTCAAATAATTTTAAATCCTCTCAATAATCTAAAATAATTGTAAATCCTCTCAATAATCTAAAATAATTTAAAATCCTCTCAATAATCTAAAATAATTTTAAATCCTCTCAATAATCTAAAATAATTTTAAATCCTCTCAATAATCTAAAATAATTTTAAATCCTCTCAATAATCTAAAATAATTTTAAATCCTCTCAATAATCTAAAATAATTTTAAATCCTCTCAATAATCTAAAATAATTTTAAATCCTCTCAATAATCTAAAATAATTTTAAATCCTCTAAATAATCTAAAATAATTTTAAATCCTCTCAATAATCTAAAATAATTTTAAATCCTCTCAATAATCTCAAATAATTTTAAATCCTCTCAATAATCTAAAATAATTTTAAATCCTCTCAATAATCTAAAATAATTGTAAAACCTCTCAATAATCTAAAATAATTTAAAATCCTCTCAACAATCTTAAATAATTTTAAATCCTCTCAATAATCTAAAATAATTTTAAATCCTCTCAATAATCTCAAATAATTTTAAATCCTCTCAATAATCTAAAATAATTTTAAATCCTCTCAATAATCTAAAATAATTTTAAATCCTCTCAATAATCTAAAATAATTTTAAATCCTCACAATAATCTAAAATTATTTTAAATCCTCTAAATAATCTAAAATAATTTTAAATCCTCTCAATAATCTAAAATAATTTTAAATCCTCTCAATAATCTAAAATAATTTTAAATCCTCTCAATAATCTAAAATAATTTTAAATCCTCTCAATAATCTAAAATAATTTCAAATCCTCTCAATAATCTAAAATAATTTTAAATCCTCTCAATAATCTAAAATAATTTTAAATCCTCTCAATAATCTAAAATAATTTTAAATCCTCTAAATAATGTAAAATAATTTCAAATCCTCTCAATAATCTAAAATAATTTTAAATCCTCTCAATAATCTAAAATAATTTTAAATCCTCTCAATAATCTAAAATAATTTTAAATCCTCTCAATAATCTAAAATAATTTTAAATCCTCTCAATAATCTAACATAATTTTAAATCCTCTCAATAATGTAAAATAATTTTAAATCCTCTCAATAATCTAAAATAATTTTAAATCCTCTAAATAATGTAAAATAATTTTAAATCCTCTCAATAATCTCAAATAATTTTAAATCCTCTCAATAATTTAAAATAATTTTAAATCCTCTCAATAATCTAAAATAATTTTAAATCCTCTAAATAATCTAAAATAATTTTAAATCCTCTCAATAATCTAAAATAATTGTAAAACCTCTCAATAATCTAAAATAATTTAAAATCCTCTCAACAATCTTAAATAATTTTAAATCCTCTCAATAATCTAAAATAATTTTAAATCCTCTCAATAATCTCAAATAATTTTAAATCCTCTCAATAATCTAAAATAATTTTAAATCCTCTCAATAATCTAAAATTATTTTAAATCCTCTAAATAATCTAAAATAATTTTAAATCCTCTCAATAATCTCAAATAATTTTAAATCCTCTAAATAATCTAAAATAATTTTAAATCCTCTCAATAATCTAACATAATTTTAAATCCTCTCAATAATCTAAAATTATTTTAAATCCTCTAAATAATCTAAAATAATTTTAAATCCTCTCAATAATCTAAAATAATTTTAAATCCTCTCAATAATCTAAAATAATTTTAAATCCTCTCAATAATCTAAAATAATTTTAAATCCTCTCAATAATCTAAAATAATTTTAAATCCTCTCAATAATCTAAAATAATTTTAAATCCTCTCAATAATCTAAAATAATTTTAAATCCTCTCAATAATCTAAAATAATTTTAAATCCTCTCAATAATCTAAAATAATTTTAAATCCTCTCAATAATGTGAAATAATTTTAAATCCTCTCAATAATCTAAAATAATTTTAAATCCTCTCAATAATCTAAAATAATTTTAAATCCTCTAAATAATCTAAAATAATTTTAAATCCTCTCAATAATCTAAAATAATTTTAAATCCTCTCAATAATCTAAAATAATTTTAAATCCTCTCAATAATCTAAAATAATTTTAAATCCTCTCAATAATCTAAAATAATTTTAAATCCTCTCAATAATCTAAAATAATTTTTAATCCTCTCAATAATCTAAAATAATTTTAAATCCTCTCAATAATGTAAAATAATTTTAAATCCTCTCAATAATCTAAAATAATTTTAAATCCTCTCAATAATCTAAAATAATTTTAAATCCTCTCAATAATCTAAAATAATTTTAAATCCTCTCAATAATCTAAAATAATTTTTAATCCTCTCAATAATCTAAAATAATTTCAAATACTCTCAATAATCTAAAATAATTTTAAATCCTCTCAATAATCTAAAATAATTTTAAATCCTCTCAATAATCTAAAATAATTTGAAATCCTCACAATAATCTAAAATTATTTTAAATCCTCACAATAATCTCAAATAATTTTAAATCCTCTCAATAATCTAAAATAATTTTAAATCCTCTCAATAATCTAAAATAATTTTAAATCCTCTAAATAATCTAAAATAATTTTAAATCCTCTCAATAATCTAAAATAATTTTAAATCCTCTCAATAATCTAAAATTATTTTAAATCCTCTAAATAATCTAAAATAATTTTAAATCCTCTCAATAATCTCAAATAATTTCAAATCCTCTCAATAATCTAAAATAATTTTAAATCCTCTCAATAATGTAAAATAATTTTAAATCCTCTCAATAATCTCAAATAATTTTAAATCCTCTCAATAATCTAAAATAATTTTAAATCCTCTCAATAATCTAAAATAATTTTAAATCCTCTAAATAATGTAAAATAATTTTAAATCCTCTCAATAATCTCAAATAATTTTAAATCCTCTCAATAATCTAAAATAATTTTAAATCCTCTCAATAATCTAAAATAATTTTAAATCCTCTCAATAATCTAAAATAATTTTAAATCCTCTCAATAATCTAAAATAATTTTAAATCCTCACAATAATCTAAAATTATTTTAAATCCTCTAAATAATCTAAAATAATTTTAAATCCTCTCAATAATCTAAAATAATTTTAAATCCTCTCAATAATCTAAAATAATTTTAAATCCTCTCAATAATCTAAAATAATTTTAAATCCTCTCAATAATCTAAAATAATTTCAAATCCTCTCAATAATCTAAAATAATTTTAAATCCTCTCAATAATCTAAAATAATTTTAAATCCTCTCAATAATCTAAAATAATTTTAAATCCTCTAAATAATGTAAAATAATTTCAAATCCTCTCAATAATCTAAAATAATTTTAAATCCTCTCAATAATCTAAAATAATTTTAAATCCTCTCAATAATCTAAAATAATTTTAAATCCTCTCAATAATCTAAAATAATTTTAAATCCTCTCAATAATCTAAAATAATTTTAAATCCTCTCAATAATGTAAAATAATTTTAAATCCTCTCAATAATCTAAAATAATTTTAAATCCTCTAAATAATGTAAAATAATTTTAAATCCTCTCAATAATCTCAAATAATTTTAAATCCTCTCAATAATTTAAAATAATTTTAAATCCTCTCAATAATCTAAAATAATTTTAAATCCTCTAAATAATCTAAAATAATTTTAAATCCTCTCAATAATCTAAAATAATTTTAAATCCTCTCAATAATCTAAAATTATTTTAAATCCTCTAAATAATCTAAAATAATTTTAAATCCTCTCAATAATCTCAAATAATTTTAAATCCTCTAAATAATCTAAAATAATTTTTAATCCTCTCAATAATCTAAAATAATTTTAAATCCTCTAAATAATCTAAAATAATTTTAAATCCTCTCAATAATCTAAAATAATTTTAAATCCTCTCAATAATCTCAAATAATTTTAAATCCTCTCAATAATCTAAAATAATTTTAAATCCTCTCAATAATCTAAAATAATTGTAAAACCTCTCAATAATCTAAAATAATTTAAAATCCTCTCAACAATCTTAAATAATTTTAAATCCTCTCAATAATCTAAAATAATTTTAAATCCTCTCAATAATCTCAAATAATTTTAAATCCTCTCAATAATCTAAAATAATTTTAAATCCTCTCAATAATCTAAAATTATTTTAAATCCTCTAAATAATCTAAAATAATTTTAAATCCTCTCAATAATCTCAAATAATTTTAAATCCTCTAAATAATCTAAAATAATTTTAAATCCTCTCAATAATCTAACATAATTTTAAATCCTCTCAATAATCTAAAATTATTTTAAATCCTCTAAATAATCTAAAATAATTTTAAATCCTCTCAATAATCTAAAATAATTTTAAATCCTCTCAATAATCTAAAATAATTTTAAATCCTCTCAATAATCTAAAATAATTTTAAATCCTCTCAATAATCTAAAATAATTTTAAATCCTCTCAATAATCTAAAATAATTTTAAATCCTCTCAATAATCTAAAATAATTTTAAATCCTCTCAATAATCTAAAATAATTTTAAATCCTCTCAATAATCTAAAATAATTTTAAATCCTCTCAATAATGTGAAATAATTTTAAATCCTCTCAATAATCTAAAATAATTTTAAATCCTCTCAATAATCTAAAATAATTTTAAATCCTCTAAATAATCTAAAATAATTTTAAATCCTCTCAATAATCTAAAATAATTTTAAATCCTCTCAATAATCTAAAATAATTTTAAATCCTCTCAATAATCTAAAATAATTTTAAATCCTCTCAATAATCTAAAATAATTTTAAATCCTCTCAATAATCTAAAATAATTTTTAATCCTCTCAATAATCTAAAATAATTTTAAATCCTCTCAATAATGTAAAATAATTTTAAATCCTCTCAATAATCTAAAATAATTTTAAATCCTCTCAATAATCTAAAATAATTTTAAATCCTCTCAATAATCTAAAATAATTTTAAATCCTCTCAATAATCTAAAATAATTTTTAATCCTCTCAATAATCTAAAATAATTTCAAATACTCTCAATAATCTAAAATAATTTTAAATCCTCTCAATAATCTAAAATAATTTTAAATCCTCTCAATAATCTAAAATAATTTGAAATCCTCACAATAATCTAAAATTATTTTAAATCCTCACAATAATCTCAAATAATTTTAAATCCTCTCAATAATCTAAAATAATTTTAAATCCTCTCAATAATCTAAAATAATTTTAAATCCTCTAAATAATCTAAAATAATTTTAAATCCTCTCAATAATCTAAAATAATTTTAAATCCTCTCAATAATCTAAAATTATTTTAAATCCTCTAAATAATCTAAAATAATTTTAAATCCTCTCAATAATCTCAAAGAATTTCAAATCCTCTCAATAATCTAAAATAATTTTAAATCCTCTCAATAATGTAAAATAATTTTAAATCCTCTCAATAATCTCAAATAATTTTAAATCCTCTCAATAATCTAAAATAATTTTAAATCCTCTCAATAATCTAAAATAATTTTAAATCCTCTAAATAATGTAAAATAATTTTAAATCCTCTCAATAATCTCAAATAATTTTAAATCCTCTCAATAATCTAAAATAATTTTAAATCCTCTCAATAATCTAAAATAATTTTAAATCCTCTCAATAATCTAAAATAATTTTAAATCCTCTCAATAATCTAAAATAATTTTAAATCCTCACAATAATCTAAAATTATTTTAAATCCTCTAAATAATCTAAAATAATTTTAAATCCTCTCAATAATCTAAAATAATTTTAAATCCTCTCAATAATCTAAAATAATTTTAAATCCTCTCAATAATCTAAAATAATTTTAAATCCTCTCAATAATCTAAAATAATTTCAAATCCTCTCAATAATCTAAAATAATTTTAAATCCTCTCAATAATCTAAAATAATTTTAAATCCTCTCAATAATCTAAAATAATTTTAAATCCTCTAAATAATGTAAAATAATTTCAAATCCTCTCAATAATCTAAAATAATTTTAAATCCTCTCAATAATCTAAAATAATTTTAAATCCTCTCAATAATCTAAAATAATTTTAAATCCTCTCAATAATCTAAAATAATTTTAAATCCTCTCAATAATCTAAAATAATTTTAAATCCTCTCAATAATGTAAAATAATTTTAAATCCTCTCAATAATCTAAAATAATTTTAAATCCTCTAAATAATGTAAAATAATTTTAAATCCTCTCAATAATCTCAAATAATTTTAAATCCTCTCAATAATTTAAAATAATTTTAAATCCTCTCAATAATCTAAAATAATTTTAAATCCTCTAAATAATCTAAAATAATTTTAAATCCTCTCAATAATCTAAAATAATTTTAAATCCTCTCAATAATCTAAAATTATTTTAAATCCTCTAAATAATCTAAAATAATTTTAAATCCTCTCAATAATCTCAAATAATTTTAAATCCTCTAAATAATCTAAAATAATTTTTAATCCTCTCAATAATCTAAAATAATTTTAAATCCTCTCAATAATCTAAAATTATTTTAAATCCTCTAAATAATCTAAAATAATTTTAAATCCTCTCAATAATCTAAAATAATTTTAAATCCTCTCAATAATCTAAAATAATTTTAAATCCTCTCAATAATCTAAAATAATTTTAAATCCTCTCAATAATCTAAAATAATTTTAAATCCTCTCAATAATCTAAAATAATTTTAAATCCTCTCAATAATCTAAAATAATTTTAAATCCTCTCAATAATCTAAAATAATTTTAAATCCTCTCAATAATGTGAAATAATTTTAAATCCTCTCAATAATCTAAAATAATTTTAAATCCTCTCAATAATCTAAAATAATTTTAAATCCTCTAAATAATCTAAAATAATTTTAAATCCTCTCAATAATCTAAAATAATTTTAAATCCTCTCAATAATCTAAAATAATTTTAAATCCTCTCAATAATCTAAAATAATTTTAAATCCTCTCAATAATCTAAAATAATTTTAAATCCTCTCAATAATCTAAAATAATTTTAAATCCTCTCAATAATGTAAAATAATTTTAAATCCTCTCAATAATCTAAAATAATTTTTAATCCTCTCAATAATCTAAAATAATTTTAAATCCTCTCAATAATGTAAAATAATTTTAAATCCTCTCAATAATCTAAAATAATTTTAAATCCTCTCAATAATCTAAAATAATTTTAAATCCTCTCAATAATCTAAAATAATTTTAAATCCTCTCAATAATCTAAAATAATTTTAAATCCTCTCAATAATCTAAAATAATTTCAAATACTCTCAATAATCTAAAATAATTTTAAATCCTCTCAATAATCTAAAATAATTTTAAATCCTCTCAATAATCTAAAATAATTTGAAATCCTCACAATAATCTAAAATTATTTTAAATCCTCACAATAATCTCAAATAATTTTAAATCCTCTCAATAATCTAAAATAATTTTTAAATCCTCTCAATAATCTAAAATAATTTTAAATCCTCTAAATAATCTAAAATAATTTTAAATCCTCTAATAATCTAAAATAATTTTAAATCCTCTCAATAATCTAAAAATTATTTTAAATCCTCTAAATAATCTAAAATAATTTTAAATCCTCTCAATAATCTCAAATAATTTTAAATCCTCTAAATAATCTAAAATAATTTTAAATCCTCTCAATAATCTAAAATAATTTTTAATCCTCTCAATAATCTTAAATTATTTTAAATTCCTCTAAATAATCTAAAATAATTTTAAATCCTCTCAATAATCTAAAATAATTTTAAATCCTCTCAATAATCTAAAATAATTTTAAATCCTCTCAATAATCTAAAATAATTTTAAATCCTCTCAATAATCTAAAATAATTTTAAATCCTCTCAATAATCTAAAATAATTTTAAATCCTCTCAATAATCTAAAATAATTTTAAATCCTCTCAATAATCTAAAATAATTTTAAATCCTCTCAATAATCTAAAATAATTTTTAAATCCTCTCAATAATGTAAAGTAATTTTAAATCCTCTCAATAATCTAAAATAATTTTAAATCCTCTCAATAATCTAAAATAATTTTAAATCCTCTAAATAATCTAAAATAATTTTAAATCCTCTCAATAATCTAAAATAATTTTAAATCCTCTCAATAATCTAAAATAATTTTAAATACTCTCAATAATCTAAAATAATTTTTAAATCCTCTCAATAATCTAAAATAATTTTAAATCCTCTCAATAATCTAAAATAATTTTAAATCCTCTCAATAATGTAAAATAATTTTAAATCCTCTCAATAATCTAAAATAATTTTTAATCCTCTCAATAATCTAAAATAATTTTAAATCCTCTCAATAATGTAAAATAATTTTAAATCCATCTCAATAATCTAAAATAATTTTAAATCCTCTCAATAATGTAAAATAATTTTAAATCCTCTCAATAATGTAAAATAATTTTAAATCCTCTCAATAATGTAAAATAATTTTAAATCCTCTCAATAATGTAAAATAATTTTAAATCCTCTCAATAATCTCAAATAATTTTAAATCCTCTCAATAATCTAAAATAATTTCAAATACTCTAAATAATCTAAAATAATTTTAAATCCTCTCAATAATCTAAAATAATTTTAAATCCTCTCAATAATCTAAAATAATTTTAAATCCTCTCAATAATCTAAAATAATTTTAAATCCTCTCAATAATCTAAAAATAATTTCAAATACTCTCAATAATCTAAAATAATTTTAAATCCTCTCAATAATCTAAAATAATTTTAAATCCTCTCAATAATCTAAAATAATTTTAAATCCTCACAATAATCTAAAATTATTTTAAATCATCTAAATAATCTGAATAATTTTAAATCCTCTCAATAATCTAAAATAATTTTAAATCCTCTCAATAATCTAAAATAATTTTAAATCCTCTCAATAATCTAAAATAATTTTAAATCCTCTCAATAATCTAAAATAATTTCAAATACTCTCAATAATCTAAAATAATTTTAAATCCTCTCAATAATCTAAAATAATTTTAAATCCTCTCAATAATCTAAAATAATTTTAAATCCTCTAAATAATGTAAAATAATTTCAAATCCTCTCAATAATCTAAAATAATTTTTAAATCCTCTCAATAATCTAAAATAATTTTAAATCCTCTCAATAAATCTAAAATAATTTTAAATCCTCTCAATAATCTAAAATAATTTTAAATCCTCTCAATAATCTAAAATAATTTTAAATCCTCTCAATAATGTAAAATAATTTTAAATCCTCTCAATAATGTAAAATAATTTCAAATCCTCTCAATAATGTAAAATAATTTTAAATCCTCTCAATAATCTAAAAATAATTTTAAATCCTCTCAATAATGTAAAATAATTTTAAATCCTCTCAATAATCTAAAATAATTTTAAATCCTCTCAATAATCTAAAATAATTTTAAATCCTCTCAATAATCTAAAATAATTTTAAATCCTCTCAATAATGTAAAATAATTTTAAAGCCTCTCAATAATCTAAAATAATTTTTAATCCTCTCAATAATGTAAAATAATTTTAAATCCTCTCAATAATGTAAAATAATTTTAAATCCGCTCAATAATCTAAAATAATTTTAAATCCTCTCAATAATCTAAAATAATTTTAAATCCTCTCAATAATCTAAAATAATTTTAAATCCTCTCAATAATCTAAAATAATTTTAAATCCTCTCAATAATCTAAAATAATTTTAAATCCTCTCAATAATCTAAAATAATTTTAAATCCTCTCAATAATCTCAAATAATTTTAAATCCTCTCAATAATCTAAAATAATTTTAAATCCTCTCAATAATCTAAAATAATTTTAAATCCTCTCAATAATCTAAAATAATTTTAAATCCTCTCAATAATCTAAAATAATTTTAAATCCTCTCAATAATCTAAAATAATTTTAAATCCTCTCAATAATCTAAAATAATTTTAAATCCTCTCAATAATCTAAAATAATTTTAAATCCTCTCAATAATCTAACATAATTTCAAATCCTCTCAATTATATAAAATAATTTTAAATCTTCTAAATTATATAAAATAATTTTTAATCTTCTCAATAATCTAAAATAATTTCAAATCCTCTCAATAATCTAAAATAATTTTAAATCCTCTCAATAATGTAAAATAATTTTAAATCCTCTCAATAATCTAAAATAATTTTAAATCCTCTCAATAATCTAAAATAATTTTAAATCCTCGCAATAATCTAAAATAATTTCAAATCCTCTCAATAATCTAAAATAATTTTAAATCCTCTCAATAATCTAAAATAATTTTAAATCCTCTCAATAATGTAAAATAATTTTAAATCCTCTCAATAATCTAAAATAATTTTAAATCCTCTCAATAATCTAAAATAATTTTTAATCCTCTAAATAATCTAAAATTATTTTAAATCCTCACAATAATCTCAAATAATTTTAAATCCTCTCAATAATCTAAAATAATTTTAAATCCTCTCAATAATCTAAAATAATTTTAAATCCTCTAAATAATCTAAAATAATTTTAAATCCTCTCAATAATCTAAAATAATTTTAAATCCTCTCAATAATGTAAAATAATTTTAAATCCTCTCAATAATCTAAAATAATTTTTAATCCTCTCAATAATCTAAAATAATTTTAAATCCTCTCAATAATGTAAAATAATTTTAAATCCTCTCAATAATCTAAAATAATTTTAAATCCTCTCAATAATGTAAAATAATTTTAAATCCTCTCAATAATGTAAAATAATTTTAAATCCTCTCAATAATCTAAAATAATTTTAAATCCTCTCAATAATCTAAAATAATTTTAAATCCTCTCAATAATCTAAAATAATTTTAAATCCTCTCAATAATCTAAAATAATTTCAAATACTCTAAATAATCTAAAATAATTTTAAATCCTCTCAATAATCTAAAAGAATTTTAAATCCTCTCAATAATCTAAAATAATTTTAAATCCTCACAATAATCTAAAATTATTTTAAATCCTCACAATAATCTAAAATTATTTTAAATCCTCTAAATAATCTAAAATAATTTTAAATCCTCTCAATAATCTAAAATAATTTTAAATCCTCTCAATAATCTAAAATAATTTTAAATCCTCTCAATAATCTAAAATAATTTTAAATCCTTTCAATAATCTCAAATAATTTTAAATCCTCTCAATAATCTAAAATAATTTCAAATACTCTCAATAATCTAAAATAATTTTAAATCCTCTCAATAATCTAAAATAATTTTAAATCCTCTCAATAATCTAAAATTATTTTAAATCCTCTCAATAATCTAAAATAATTTTAAATCCTCTCAATAATCTAAAATAATTTTAAATCCTCTCAATAATCTAAAATAATTTCAAATAATCTCAATAATCTAAAATAATTTTAAATCCTCTCAATAATCTAAAATAATTTTAAATCCTCTCAATTATCTAAAATAATTTTAAATCCTCACAATAATCTAAAATTATTTTAAATCCTCACAATAATCTAAAATTATTTTAAATCCTCTCAATAATCTCAAATAATTTTAAATCCTCTCAATAATCTAAAATAATTTTAAATCCTCTCAATAATCTAAAATAATTTTAAATCCTCTCAATAATCTAAAATAATTTTAAATCCTCTCAATAATCTAAAATAATTTTAAATCCTCTCAATAATCTAAAATAATTTCAAATACTCTCAATAATCTAAAATAATTTTAAATCCTCTCAATAATCTAAAATAATATTAAATCCTCTCAATAATCTAAAATAATTTTAAATCCTCACAATAATCTAAAATTATTTTAAATCCTCTAAATAATCTGAATAATTTTAAATCCTCTCAATAATCTAAAATAATTTTAAATCCTCTCAATAATCTAAAATAATTTTAAATCCTCTCAATAATCTAAAATAATTTTAAATCCTTTCAATAATCTAAAATAATTTCAAATACTCTCAATAATCTAAAATAATTTTAAATGCTCTCAATAATCTAAAATAATTTTAAATCCTCTCAATAATCTAAAATAATTTTAAATCCTCTAAATAATGTAAAATAATTTCAAATCCTCTCAATAATCTAAAATAATTTTAAATCCTCTCAATAATCTAAAATAATTTTAAATCCTCTCAATAATCTAAAATAATTTTAAATCCTCTCAATAATCTAAAATAATTTTAAATCCTCTCAATAATCTAAAATAATTTTAAATCCTCTCAATAATGTAAAATAATTTTAAATCCTCTCAATAATGTAAAATAATTTCAAATCCTCTCAATAATGTAAAATAATTTTAAATCCTCTCAATAATCTAAAATAATTTTAAATCCTCTCAATAATGTAAAATAATTTTAAATCCTCTCAATAATCTAAAATAATTTTAAATCCTCTCAATAATCTAAAATAATTTTAAATCCTCTCAATAATATAAAATAATTTTAAATCCTCTCAATAATGTAAAATAATTTTAAAGCCTCTCAATAATCTAAAATAATTTTTAATCCTCTCAATAATGTAAAATAATTTTAAATCCTCTCAATAATGTAAAATAATTTTAAATCCGCTCAATAATCTAAAATAATTTTAAATCCTCTCAATAATCTAAAATAATTTTAAATCCTCTCAATAATCTAAAATAATTTTAAATCCTCTCAATAATCTAAAATAATTTTAAATCCTCTCAATAATCTAAAATAATTTTAAATCCTCTCAATAATCTAAAATAATTTTAAATCCTCTCAATAATCTCAAATAATTTTAATTCCTCTCAATAATCTAAAATAATTTTAAATCCTCTCAATAATCTGAAATAATTTTAAATCCTCTCAATAATCTAAAATAATTTTAAATCCTCTAAATAATGTAAAAAAATTTCAAATCCTCTCAATAATCTAAAATAATTTTAAATCCTCTCAATAATGTAAAATAATTTTAAATCCTCTCAATAATCTCAAATAATTTTAAATCCTCTCAATAATCTAAAATAATTTTAAATCCTCTCAATAATCTAAAATAATTTTAAATCCTCTCAATAATCTAAAATAATTTTAAATCCTCTCAATAATCTAAAATAATTTTAAATCCTCTCAATAATCTAAAATAATTTTAAATCCTCTCAATAATCTAAAATAATTTTAAATCCTCTCAATAATCTAACATAATTTCAAATCCTCTAAATTATATAAAATAATTTTAAATCTTCTAAATTATATAAAATAATTTTTAATCTTCTCAATAATCTAAAATAATTTCAAATCCTCTCAATAATCTAAAATAATTTTAAATCCTCTCAATAATGTAAAATAATTTTAAATCCTCTCAATAATCTAAAATAATTTTAAATCCTCTCAATAATCTAAAATAATTTTAAATCCTCGCAATAATCTAAAATAATTTCAAATCCTCTCAATAATCTAAAATAATTTTAAATCCTCTCAATAATCTAAAATAATTTTAAATCCTCTCAATAATCTAAAATAATTTTAAATCCTCTCAATAATCTAACATAATTTTAAATCCTCTCAATAATCTAAAATAATTTTAAATCCTCACAATAATCTAAAATTATTTTAAATCCTCTAAATAATCTGAATAATTTTAAATCCTCTCAATAATCTAAAATAATTTTTAAATCCTCTCAATAATCTAAAATAATTTTAAATCCTCTCAATAATCTAAAATAATTTTAAATCCTCTCAATAATCTAAAATAATTTCAAATACTCTCAATAATCTAAAATAATTTTAAATCCTCTCAATAATCTAAAATAATTTTAAATCCTCTCAATAATCTAAAATAATTTTAAATCCTCTAAATAATGTAAAATAATTTCAAATCCTCTCAATAATCTAAAATGATTTTAAATCCTCTCAATAATCTAAAATAATTTTAAATCCTCTCAATAATCTAAAATAATTTTAAATCCTCTCAATAATGTAAAATAATTTTAAATCCTCTCAATAATGTAAAATAATTTCAAATCCTCTCAATAATGTAAAATAATTTTAAATCCTCTCAATAATCTAAAATAATTTTAAATCCTCTCAATAATGTAAAATAATTTTAAATCCTCTCAATAATCTAAAATAATTTTAAATCCTCTCAATAATCTAAAATAATTTTAAATCCTCTCAATAATCTAAAATAATTTTAAATCCTCTCAATAATGTAAAATAATTTTAAAGCCTCTCAATAATCTAAAATAATTTTTAATCCTCTCAATAATGTAAAATAATTTTAAATCCTCTCAATAATGTAAAATAATTTTAAATCCGCTCAATAATCTAAAATAATTTTAAATCCTCTCAATAATGTAAAATAATTTTAAATCCTCTCAATAATCTAAAATAATTTTAAATCCTCTCAATAATCTAAAATAATTTTAAATCCTCTCAATAATCTAAAATAATTTTAAATCCTCTCAATAATCTAAAATAATTTTAAATCCTCTCAATAATCTCAAATAATTTTAAATCCTCTCAATAATCTAAAATAATTTTAAATCCTCTCAATAATCTGAAATAATTTTAAATCCTCTCAATAATCTAAAATAATTTTAAATCCTCTAAATAATGTAAAAAAATTTCAAATCCTCTCAATAATCTAAAATAATTTTAAATCCTCTCAATAATGTAAAATAATTTTAAATCCTCTCAATAATCTCAAATAATTTTAAATCCTCTCAATAATCTAAAATAATTTTAAATCCTCTCAATAATCTAAAATAATTTTAAATCCTCTCAATAATCTAAAATAATTTTAAATCCTCTCAATAATCTAAAATAATTTTAAATCCTCTCAATAATCTAAAATAATTTTAAATCGTCTCAATAATCTAAAATAATTTTAAATCCTCTCAATAATCTAAAATAATTTTAAATCCTCTCAATAATCTAAAATAATTTTAAATCCTCTCAATAATCTAACATAATTTTAAATCCTCTCAATAATCTAAAATAATTTTAAATCCTCTCAATAATCTAAAATAATTTTAAATCCTCTCAATAATCTAAAATAATCTTAAATCCTCTCAATAATCTAAAATAATTTCAAATCCTCTCAATAATCTAAAATAATTTTTAATCTTCTCAATAATCTAAAATAATTTTAAATCCTCTCAATAATGTAAAATAATTTTAAATCCTCTCAATAATCTAAAATAATTTTAAATTCTACTCAATAATGTAAAATAATTTCAAATCCTCTCAATAATCTAAAATAATTTTAAATCCTCTCAATAATCTAAAATAATTTTAAATCCTCTCAATAATGTAAAATAATTTTAAATCCTCTCAATAATGTAAAATAATTTTAAATCCTCTCAATAATCTAAAATAATTTTAAATCCTCTCAATAATCTAAAATAATTTTAAATCCTCTAAATAATGTAAAATAATTTTAAATCCTCTCAATAATCTAAAATAATTTTTAATCCTCTCAATAATCTAAAATAATTTTAAATCCTCTCAATAATGTAAAATAATTTTAAATCCTCTCAATAATCTAAAATAATTTTAAATCCTCTCAATAATCTAAAATAATTTTAAATCCTCTCAATAATCTAAAATAATTTTAAATCCTCTCAATAATCTAAAATAATTTTAAATCCTCACAATAATCTAAAATTATTTTAAATCCTCTAAATAATCTCAAATAATTTTAAATCCTCTCAATAATCTAAAATAATTTTAAATCCTCTCAATAATCTAAAATAATTTTAAATCCTCTCAATAATCTAAAATAATTTTAAATCCTCTCAATAATCTAAAATAATTTCAAATCCTCTCAATAATCTAAAATAATTTTAAATCCTCTCAATAATCTAAAATAATTTTAAATCCTCTCAATAATCTAAAATAATTTTAAATCCTCTAAATAATGTAAAATAATTTCAAATCCTCTCAATAATCTAAAATAATTTTAAATCCTCTCAATAATCTAAAATAATTTTAAATCCTCTCAATAATCTAAAATAATTTTAAATCCTCTCAATAATCTAAAATAATTTTAAATCCTCTCAATAATCTAAAATAATTTTAAATCCTTCAATAATCTAAAATAATTTTAAATCCTCTCAATAATCTAAAATAATTTTAAATCCTCTCAATAATCTAAAATAATTTTAAATCCTCTAAATAATCTAAAATAATTTTAAATCCTCTCAATAATCTAAAATAATTTTAAATTATCTCAATAATGTAAAATAATTTTAAATCCTCTCAATAATGTAAAATAATTTCAAATCCTCTCAATAATCTAAAATAATTTTTAATCCTCTCAATAATCTAAAATAATTTTAAATCCTCTCAATAATGTAAAATAATTTTAAATCCTCTCAATAATCTAAAATAATTTTAAATCCTCTCAATAATCTAAAATAATTTTAAATCCTCTCAATAATCTAAAATAATTTTAAATCCTCTCAATAATGTAAAATAATTTTAAATCCTCTCAATAATCTAAAATAATTTTTAATCCTCTCAATAATCTAAAATAATTTTAAATCCTCTCAATAATGTAAAATAATTTTAAATCCTCTCAATAATCTAAAATAATTTTAAATCCTCTCAATAATCTAAAATAATTGTAAATCCTCTCAATAATCTAAAATAATTTAAAATCCTCTCAATAATCTAAAATAATTTTAAATCCTCTCAATAATCTTAAATACTTTTAAATCCTCCCAATAATCTAAAATAATTTTGAATCATCTCAATAATCTTAAATACTTTTAAATCCTCTCAATAATCTAAAATAATTTTAAATCCTCTCAATAACCTAAAATACTTTTAAATCCTCTCAATAATCTAAAATAATTTTAAATCCTCTCAATAATCTAAAATAATTTCAAATCCTCTCAATAATCTAAAATAATTTTAAATCCTCTCAATAATATAAAATAATTTTACATCCTCTCAATAATCTTAAATACTTTTAAATCCTCTCAATAATCTAAAATAATTTTAAATCCTATCAATAAACTCAAATAATTTTAAATCCTCTTAATTATATTAAAATAATTGTAAATCCTCTCAATAATCTCAAATAATTTTAAATCCTCTAAATAATCTAAAATAATTTTAAGTCCTCTCAATAATCTAAAACAATTGTAAAACCTCTCAATAATCTAAAATAATTTTAAATCCTCTCAACAATCTTAAATAATTTTAAATCCTCTCAATAATCTAACATAATTTTAAATCCTCTCAATAATCTCAAATAATTTAAAATCCTCTCAATAATCTAACATAATTTTAAATCCTCTCAATAATCTAAAATAATTTTAAATCCTCTAAATAATCTAAAATAATTTTAAATCCTCTCAATAATCTAAAAAAATTTTAAATCCTCTCAATAATCTAAAATAATTTTAAATCCTCTCAATAATCTAAAATAATTAAAAATCCTCTTAATAATCTAAAATAATTTTAAATCCTCTCAATAATCTAAAATACTTTTAAATCCTCTCAATAATCTCAAATAATTTTAAATCCTCTCAATAATCTAAAATAATTGTAAATCCTCTCAATAATCTAAAATAATTTAAAATCCTCTCAATAATCTAAAATCATTTTAAATCCTCTCAATAATCTAAAATAATTTTAAATCCTCTCAATAATCTAAAATAATTTTAAATCCTCTCAATAATCTAAAATAATTTTAAATCCTCTCAATAATCTAAAATAATTTTAAATCCTCTCAATAATCTAAAATAATTTTAAATCCTCTCAATAATCTAAAATAATTTTAAATCCTCTCAATAATCTAAAATAATTTTAAATCCTCTCAATAATCTAAAATAATTTTAAATCCTCTCAATAATCTCAAATAATTTTAAATCCTCTCAATAATCTAAAATAATTTAAAATCCTCTCAATAATCTAAAATAATTGTAAAACCTCTCAATAATCTAAAATAATTTAAAATCCTCTCAACAATCTTAAATAATTTTAAATCCTATCAATAATCTAACATAATTTTAAATCCTCTCAATAATCTCAAATAATTTTAAATCCTCTCAATAATCTAAAATAATTAAAAATCCTATCAATAATCTCAAATAATTTTAAATCCTCTAAATAGTCTAAAATAATTGTAAATCCTCTCAATAATCTAAAATAATTTTAAATCCTCTCAATAATCTAAAATAATTTTAAATCCTCTCAATAATCTTAAATATTTTAAATCCTCTCAATAATCTAAAATAATTTTAAATCCTCTCAATAATCTTAAATACTTTTAAATCATCTCAATAATCTAAAATAATTTTAAATCTTCTCAATAATCTAAAATACTTTTAAATCCTCCCAATAATCTAAAATAATTTTAAATCCTCTAAATAATCTAAAATAATTTCAAATCCTCTCAATAATCAAAAATAATTTTAAATCCTCTCAATAATCTAAAATTATTTTACATCCTCTCAATAATCTTAAATACTTTTAAATCCTCTCAATAATCTAAAATAATTATAAATCCTATCAATAATCTCAAATAATTTTAAATCCTCTCAATCATATAAAATAATTTCAAATCCTCTCAATAATCTAAAATAATTTTAAATCCTCTAAATAATCTAAAATAATTTTAAGTCCTCTCAATAATCTAAAATAATTTTAAATCCTCTCAACAATCTTAAATAATTTTAAATCCTCTCAATAATCTTAAATAATTTTAAATCCTCTCAATAATCTAAAATAATTTTAAATCCTCTCAACAATCTTAAATAATTTTAAATCCTCTCAATAATCTAACATAATTTTAAATCCTCTCAATAATCTCAAATAATTTTAAATCCTCTCAATAATCTAACATAATTTTAAATCCTCTCAAAAATCTAAAATAATTTTTAATCCTCTAAATAATCTAAAATAATTTTAAATCCTCTCAATAATCTAAAAAAATTTTAAATCCTCTCAATAATCTCAAATAATTTTAAATCCTCTCAATAATCTAAAATAATTTTAAATCCTCTCAATAATCTAAAATAATTTTAAATCCTCTCAATAATCTAAAATAATTTTAAATCCTCTCAATAATCTCAAATAATTTTAAATCCTCTCACTAATCTCAAATAATTGTAAATCCTCTCAATAATCTAAAATAATTTTAAATCCTCTCAATAATCTAAAATAATTTAAAATCCTCTCAATAATCTAAAATAATTTTAAATCCTCTCAATAATCTAAAATAATTTTAAATCCTCTCACTAATCTAAAATAATTGTAAATCCTCTCAATAATCTAAAATAATTTAAAATCCTCTCAATAATCTCAAATAATTTTAAATCCTCTCAATAATCTCAAATAATTTTTAATCCTCTCAATAATCTAAACTAATTTAAAATCCTCTCAATAATCTAAAATAATTTTTAATCCTCTCAATAATCTAAAATAATTTTTAATCCTCTCAATAATCTCAAATAATTTTAAATCCTCTCACTAATCTCAAATAATTGTAAATCCTCTCAATAATCTAAAATAATTTTAAGTCCTCTCAATAATCTAAAATAATTGTAAAACCTCTCAATAATCTTAAATAATTTTAAATCCTCTCAATAATCTAACATAATTTTAAATCCTCTCAATAATCTAAAATAATTTTAAATCCTCTAAATAATCTAAAATAATTTTAAATCCTCTCAATAATCTAAAAAAATTTTAAATCCTCTCAATAATCTAAAATAATTTTAAATCCTCTCAATAATCTAAAATAATTTAAAATCCTCTCAATAATCTAAAATAATTTTAAATCCTCTCAATAATCTAAAATAATTTTAAATCCTCTCAATAATCTCAAATAATTTTAAATCCTCTCAATAATCTAAAATAATTGTAAATCCTCTCAATAATCTAAAATAATTTAAAATCCTCTCAATAATCGTAAATAATTTTAAATCCTCTCAATAATCTAAAATAATTTTAAATCCTCTCAATAATCTAAAATAATTTTAAATCCTCTCAATAATCTAAAATAATTTTAAATCCTCTCAATAATCTAAAATAATTTTAAATCCTCTCAATAATCTCAAATAATTGTAAATCCTCTCAATAATCTAAAATAATTTTAAATCCTCTCAATAATCTAAAATAATTGTAAAACCTCTCAATAATCTAAAATAATTTAAAATCCTCTCAACAATCTTAAATAATTTTAAATCCTCTCAATAATCTAAAATAATTTAAAATCCTCTCAATAATCTCAAATAATTTTAAATCCTCTCAATAATCTAAAATAATTAAAAATCCTATCAATAATCTCAAATAATTTTAAATCCTCTAAATAGTCTAAAATAATTGTAAATCCTCTCAATAATCTAAAATAATTTTAAATCCTCTCAATAATCTAAAATAATTTTAAATCCTCTCAATAATCTTAAATACTTTTAAATCCTCTCAATAATCTAAAATAATTTTAAATCCTCTCAATAATCTTAAATACTTTTAAATCCTCTCAATAATCTAAAATACTTTTAAATCCTCCCAATAATCTAAAATAATTTTAAATCCTCTCAATAATCTAAAATAATTTTAAATCCTCTCAATAATCTAAAATAATTTTAAATCCTCTCAATAATCTCAAATAATTTTAAATCCTCTCACTAATCTCAAATAATTGTAAATCCTCTCAATAATCTAAAATAATTTTAAATCCTCTCAATAATCTAAAAATAATTTAAAATCCTCTCAATAATCTAAAATAATTTTAAATCCTCTCAATAATCTAAAATAATTTTAAATCCTCTCACTAATCTCAAATAATTGTAAATCCTCTCAATAATCTAAAATAATTTAAAATCCTCTCAATAATCTCAAATAATTTTAAATCCTCTCAATAATCTAAAATAATTTAAAATCCTCTCAATAATCTAAAATAATTTAAAATCCTCTCAATAATCTAAAATAATTTTAAATCCTCTCAATAATCTAAAATAATTTTAAATCCTCTCAATAATCTCAAATAATTTTTAATCCTCTCAATAATCTAAACTAATTTAAAATCCTCTCAATAATCTAAAATAATTTTTAATCCTCTCAATAATCTAAAATAATTTTTAATCCTCTCAATAATCTCAAATAATTTTAAATCCTCTCACTAATCTCAAATAATTGTAAATCCTCTCAATAATATTAAATAATTTTAAATCCTCTCAATAATCTAACATAATTTTAAATCCTCTCAATAATCTCAAATAATTTTAAATCCTCTCAATAATCTAACATAATTTTAAATCCTCTCAATAATCTAAAATAATTTCAAATCCTCTAAATAATCTAAAATAATTTTAAATCCTCTCAATAATCTAAAAAATTTTTAAATCCTCTCAATAATCTAAAATAATTTTAAATCCTCTCAATAATCTAAAATAATTTAAAATCCTCTCAATAATCTAAAATAATTTTAAATCCTCTCAATAATCTAAAATAATTTTAAATCCTCTCAATAATCTCAAATAATTTTAAATCCTCTCAATAATCTAAAATAATTTTAAATCCTCTCAATAATGTAAAATAATTTTAAATCCTCTCAATAATCTAAAATAATTTTAAATCCTCTCAATAATCTAAAATAATTTTAAATCCTCGCAATAATCTAAAATAATTTCAAATCCTCTCAATAATCTAAAATAATTTTAAATCCTCTCAATAATCTAAAATAATTTTAAATCCTCTCAATAATCTAAAATAATTTTAAATCCTCTCAATAATCTAACATAATTTTAAATCCTCTCAATAATCTAAAATAATTTTAAATCCTCTCAATAATCTAAAATAATTTTAAATCCTCTCAATAATCTAAAATAATCTTAAATCCTCTCAATAATCTAAAATAATTTCAAATCCTCTCAATAATCTAAAATAATTTTAAATCCTCTCAATAATGTAAAATAATTTTAAATCCTCTCAATAATCTAAAATAATTTTAAATCCTCTCAATAATCTAAAATAATTTTAAATCCTCGCAATAATCTAAAATAATTTCAAATCCTCTCAATAATCTAAAATAATTTTAAATCCTCTCAATAATCTAAAATAATTTTAAATCCTCTCAATAATCTAAAATAATTTTAAATCCTCTCAATAATCTAACATAATTTTAAATCCTCTCAATAATCTAAAATAATTTTAAATCCTCACAATAATCTAAAATTATTTTAAATCCTCTAAATAATCTGAATAATTTTTAAATCCTCTCAATAATCTAAAATAATTTTAAATCCTCTCAATAATCTAAAATAATTTTAAATCCTCTCAATAATCTAAAATAATTTTAAATCCTCTCAATAATCTAAAATAATTTCAAATACTCTCAATAATCTAAAATAATTTTAAATCCTCTCAATAATCTAAAATAATTTTAATCCTCTCAATAATCTAAAATAATTTTAAATCCTCTAAATAATGTAAAATAATTTCAAATCCTCTCAATAATCTAAAAAAATTTTAAATCCTCTCAATAATCTAAAATAATTTTAAATCCTCTCAATAATCTAAAATAATTTTAAATCCTCTCAATAATCTAAAATAATTTTAAATCCTCTCAATAATCTAAAATAATTTTAAATCCTCTCAATAATGTAAAATAATTTTAAATCCTCTCAATAATGTAAAATAATTTCAAATCCTCTCAATAATGTAAAATAATTTTAAATCCTCTCAATAATCTAAAATAATTTTAAATCCTCTCAATAATGTAAAATAATTTTAAATCCTCTCAATAATCTAAAATAATTTTAAATCCTCTCAATAATCTAAAATAATTTTAAATCCTCTCAATAATCTAAAATAATTTTAAATCCTCTCAATAATGTAAAATAATTTTAAAGCCTCTCAATAATCTAAAATAATTTTTAATCCTCTCAATAATGTAAAATAATTTTAAATCCTCTCAATAATGTAAAATAATTTTAAATCCGCTCAATAATCTAAAATAATTTTAAATCCTCTCAATAATCTAAAATAATTTTAAATCCTCTCAATAATCTAAAATAATTTTAAATCCTCTCAATAATCTAAAATAATTTTAAATCCTCTCAATAATCTAAAATAATTTTAAATCCTCTCAATAATCTAAAATAATTTTAAATCCTCTCAATAATCTCAAATAATTTTAAATCCTCTCAATAATCTAAAATAATTTTAAATCCTCTCAATAATCTGAAATAATTTTAAATCCTCTCAATAATCTAAAATAATTTTAAATCCTCTAAATAATGTAAAAAAATTTCAAATCCTCTCAATAATCTAAAATAATTTTAAATCCTCTCAATAATGTAAAATAATTTTAAATCCTCTCAATAATCTCAAATAATTTTAAATCCTCTCAATAATCTAAAATAATTTTAAATCCTCTCAATAATCTAAAATAATTTTAAATCCTCTCAATAATCTAAAATAATTTTAAATCCTCTCAATAATCTAAAATAATTTTAAATCCTCTCAATAATCTAAAATAATTTTAAATCCTCTCAATAATCTAAACTAATTTCAAATCCTCTCAATAATCTAAAATAATTTTAAATCCTCTCAATAATCTAACATAATTTCAAATCCTCTCAATAATGTAAAATAATTTTAAATCCTCTCAATAATCTAAAATAATTTTAAATCCTCTCAATAATCTAAAATAATTTTAAATCCTCGCAATAATCTAAAATAATTTCAAATCCTCTCAAGAATCTAAAATAATTTTAAATCCTCTCAATAATCTAAAATAATTTTAAATCCTCTCAATAATCTAAAATAATTTTAAATCCTCTCAATAATCTAACATAATTTTAAATCCTCTCAATAATCTAAAATAATTTTAAATCCTCTCAATAATCTAAAATAATTTTAAATCCTCTCAATAATCTAAAATAATCTTAAATCCTCTCAATAATCTAAAATAATTTCAAATCCTCTCAATAATCTAAAATAATTTTTAATCTTCTCAATAATCTAAAATAATTTTAAATCCTCTCAATAATGTAAAATAATTTTAAATCCTCTCAATAATGTAAAATAATTTTAAATCCTCTCAATAATGTAAAATAATTTCAAATCCTCTCAATAATCTAAAATAATTTTAAATCCTCTCAATAATCTAAAATAATTTTAAATCCTCTCAATAATCTAAAATAATTTTAAATCCTCTCAATAATGTAAAATAATTTTAAATCCTCTCAATAATCTAAAATAATTTTAAATCCTCTCAATAATCTAAAATAATTTTAAATCCTCTCAATAATGTAAAATAATTTTAAATCCTCTCAATAATCTAAAATAATTTTTAATCCTCTCAATAATCTAAAATAATTTTAAATCCTCTCAATAATGTAAAATAATTTTAAATCCTCTCAATAATCTAAAATAATTATAAATCCTATCAATAATCTCAAATAATTTTAAATCCTCTCAATCATATAAAATAATTTCAAATCCTCTCAATAATCTAAAATAATTTTAAATCCTCTAAATAATCTAAAATAATTTTAAGTCCTCTCAATAATCTAAAATAATTTTAAATCCTCTCAACAATCTTAAATAATTTTAAATCCTCTCAATAATCTTAAATAATTTTAAATCCTCTCAATAATCTAAAATAATTTTAAATCCTCTCAACAATCTTAAATAATTTTAAATCCTCTCAATAATCTAACATAATTTTAAATCCTCTCAATAATCTCAAATAATTTTAAATCCTCTCAATAATCTAACATAATTTTAAATCCTCTCAAAAATCTAAAATAATTTTTAATCCTCTAAATAATCTAAAATAATTTTAAATCCTCTCAATAATCTAAAAAAATTTTAAATCCTCTCAATAATCTCAAATAATTTTAAATCCTCTCAATAATCTAAAATAATTTTAAATCCTCTCAATAATCTAAAATAATTTTAAATCCTCTCAATAATCTAAAATAATTTTAAATCCTCTCAATAATCTCAAATAATTTTAAATCCTCTCACTAATCTCAAATAATTGTAAATCCTCTCAATAATCTAAAATAATTTTAAATCCTCTCAATAATCTAAAATAATTTAAAATCCTCTCAATAATCTAAAATAATTTTAAATCCTCTCAATAATCTAAAATAATTTTAAATCCTCTCACTAATCTAAAATAATTGTAAATCCTCTCAATAATCTAAAATAATTTAAAATCCTCTCAATAATCTCAAATAATTTTAAATCCTCTCAATAATCTAAAATAATTTAAAATCCTCTCAATAATCTAAAATAATTTAAAATCCTCTCAATAATCTAAAATAATTTTAAATCCTCTCAATAATCTAAAATAATTTTAAATCCTCTCAATAATCTCAAATAATTTTTAATCCTCTCAATAATCTAAACTAATTTAAAATCCTCTCAATAATCTAAAATAATTTTTAATCCTCTCAATAATCTAAAATAATTTTTAATCCTCTCAATAATCTCAAATAATTTTAAATCCTCTCACTAATCTCAAATAATTGTAAATCCTCTCAATAATCTAAAATAATTTTAAGTCCTCTCAATAATCTAAAATAATTGTAAAACCTCTCAATAATCTTAAATAATTTTAAATCCTCTCAATAATCTAACATAATTTTAAATCCTCTCAATAATCTAAAATAATTTTAAATCCTCTAAATAATCTAAAATAATTTTAAATCCTCTCAATAATCTAAAAAAATTTTAAATCCTCTCAATAATCTAAAATAATTTTAAATCCTCTCAATAATCTAAAATAATTTAAAATCCTCTCAATAATCTAAAATAATTTTAAATCCTCTCAATAATCTAAAATAATTTTAAATCCTCTCAATAATCTCAAATAATTTTAAATCCTCTCAATAATCTAAAATAATTGTAAATCCTCTCAATAATCTAAAATAATTTAAAATCCTCTCAATAATCGTAAATAATTTTAAATCCTCTCAATAATCTAAAATAATTTTAAATCCTCTCAATAATCTAAAATAATTTTAAATCCTCTCAATAATCTAAAATAATTTTAAATCCTCTCAATAATCTAAAATAATTTTAAATCCTCTCAATAATCTCAAATAATTGTAAATCCTCTCAATAATCTAAAATAATTTTAAATCCTCTCAATAATCTAAAATAATTGTAAAACCTCTCAATAATCTAAAATAATTTAAAATCCTCTCAACAATCTTAAATAATTTTAAATCCTCTCAATAATCTAACATAATTTTAAATCCTCTCAATAATCTCAAATAATTTTAAATCCTCTCAATAATCTAAAATAATTAAAAATCCTATCAATAATCTCAAATAATTTTAAATCCTCTAAATAGTCTAAAATAATTGTAAATCCTCTCAATAATCTAAAATAATTTTAAATCCTCTCAATAATCTAAAATAATTTTAAATCCTCTCAATAATCTTAAATACTTTTAAATCCTCTCAATAATCTAAAATAATTTTAAATCCTCTCAATAATCTTAAATACTTTTAAATCCTCTCAATAATCTAAAATACTTTTAAATCCTCCCAATAATCTAAAATAATTTTAAATCCTCTCAATAATCTAAAATAATTTTAAATCCTCTCAATAATCTAAAATAATTTTTAATCCTCTCAATAATCTCAAATAATTTTAAATCCTCTCAATAATCTTAAATAATTTTAAATCCTCTCAATAATCTAACATAATTTTAAATCCTCTCAAAAATCTAAAATAATTTTTAATCCTCTAAATAATCTAAAATAATTTTAAATCCTCTCAATAATCTAAAAAAATTTTAAATCCTCTCAATAATCTCAAATAATTTTAAATCCTCTCAATAATCTAAAATAATTTTAAATCCTCTCAATAATCTAAAATAATTTTAAATCCTCTCAATAATCTAAAATAATTTTAAATCCTCTCAATAATCTCAAATAATTTTAAATCCTCTCACTAATCTCAAATAATTGTAAATCCTCTCAATAATCTAAAATAATTTTAAATCCTCTCAATAATCTAAAATAATTTAAAATCCTCTCAATAATCTAAAATAATTTTAAATCCTCTCAATAATCTAAAATAATTTTAAATCCTCTCACTAATCTAAAATAATTGTAAATCCTCTCAATAATCTAAAATAATTTAAAATCCTCTCAATAATCTCAAATAATTTTAAATCCTCTCAATAATCTAAAATAATTTAAAATCCTCTCAATAATCTAAAATAATTTAAAATCCTCTCAATAATCTAAAATAATTTTAAATCCTCTCAATAATCTAAAATAATTTTAAATCCTCTCAATAATCTCAAATAATTTTTAATCCTCTCAATAATCTAAACTAATTTAAAATCCTCTCAATAATCTAAAATAATTTTTAATCCTCTCAATAATCTAAAATAATTTTTAATCCTCTCAATAATCTCAAATAATTTTAAATCCTCTCACTAATCTCAAATAATTGTAAATCCTCTCAATAATCTAAAATAATTTTAAGTCCTCTCAATAATCTAAAATAATTGTAAAACCTCTCAATAATCTTAAATAATTTTAAATCCTCTCAATAATCTAACATAATTTTAAATCCTCTCAATAATCTAAAATAATTTTAAATCCTCTAAATAATCTAAAATAATTTTAAATCCTCTCAATAATCTAAAAAAATTTTAAATCCTCTCAATAATCTAAAATAATTTTAAATCCTCTCAATAATCTAAAATAATTTAAAATCCTCTCAATAATCTAAAATAATTTTAAATCCTCTCAATAATCTAAAATAATTTTAAATCCTCTCAATAATCTCAAATAATTTTAAATCCTCTCAATAATCTAAAATAATTGTAAATCCTCTCAATAATCTAAAATAATTTAAAATCCTCTCAATAATCGTAAATAATTTTAAATCCTCTCAATAATCTAAAATAATTTTAAATCCTCTCAATAATCTAAAATAATTTTAAATCCTCTCAATAATCTAAAATAATTTTAAATCCTCTCAATAATCTAAAATAATTTTAAATCCTCTCAATAATCTCAAATAATTGTAAATCCTCTCAATAATCTAAAATAATTTTAAATCCTCTCAATAATCTAAAATAATTGTAAAACCTCTCAATAATCTAAAATAATTTAAAATCCTCTCAACAATCTTAAATAATTTTAAATCCTCTCAATAATCTAACATAATTTTAAATCCTCTCAATAATCTCAAATAATTTTAAATCCTCTCAATAATCTAAAATAATTAAAAATCCTATCAATAATCTCAAATAATTTTAAATCCTCTAAATAGTCTAAAATAATTGTAAATCCTCTCAATAATCTAAAATAATTTTAAATCCTCTCAATAATCTAAAATAATTTTAAATCCTCTCAATAATCTTAAATACTTTTAAATCCTCTCAATAATCTAAAATAATTTTAAATCCTCTCAATAATCTTAAATACTTTTAAATCCTCTCAATAATCTAAAATACTTTTAAATCCTCCCAATAATCTAAAATAATTTTAAATCCTCTCAATAATCTAAAATAATTTTAAATCCTCTCAATAATCTAAAATAATTTTTAATCCTCTCAATAATCTCAAATAATTTTAAATCCTCTCACTAATCTCAAATAATTGTAAATCCTCTCAATAATCTAAAATAATTTTAAGTCCTCTCAATAATCTAAAATAATTGTAAAACCTCTCAATAATCTTAAATAATTTTAAATCCTCTCAATAATCTAACATAATTTTAAATCCTCTCAATAATCTAAAATAATTTTAAATCCTCTAAATAATCTAAAATAATTTTAAATCCTCTCAATAATCTAAAAAAATTTTAAATCCTCTCAATAATCTAAAATAATTTTAAATCCTCTCAATAATCTAAAATAATTTAAAATCCTCTCAATAATCTAAAATAATTTTAAATCCTCTCAATAATCTAAAATAATTTTAAATCCTCTCAATAATCTCAAATAATTTTAAATCCTCTCAATAATCTAAAATAATTGTAAATCCTCTCAATAATCTAAAATAATTTAAAATCCTCTCAATAATCGTAAATAATTTTAAATCCTCTCAATAATCTAAAATAATTTTAAATCCTCTCAATAATCTAAAATAATTTTAAATCCTCTCAATAATCTAAAATAATTTTAAATCCTCTCAATAATCTAAAATAATTTTAAATCCTCTCAATAATCTCAAATAATTGTAAATCCTCTCAATAATCTAAAATAATTTTAAATCCTCTCAATAATCTAAAATAATTGTAAAACCTCTCAATAATCTAAAATAATTTAAAATCCTCTCAACAATCTTAAATAATTTTAAATCCTCTCAATAATCTAACATAATTTTAAATCCTCTCAATAATCTCAAATAATTTTAAATCCTCTCAATAATCTAAAATAATTAAAAATCCTATCAATAATCTCAAATAATTTTAAATCCTCTAAATAGTCTAAAATAATTGTAAATCCTCTCAATAATCTAAAATAATTTTAAATCCTCTCAATAATCTAAAATAATTTTAAATCCTCTCAATAATCTTAAATACTTTTAAATCCTCTCAATAATCTAAAATAATTTTAAATCCTCTCAATAATCTTAAATACTTTTAAATCCTCTCAATAATCTAAAATACTTTTAAATCCTCCCAATAATCTAAAATAATTTTAAATCCTCTCAATAATCTAAAATAATTTTAAATCCTCTCAATAATCTAAAATAATTTTAAATCCTCTCAATAATCTCAAATAATTTTAAATCCTCTCACTAATCTCAAATAATTGTAAATCCTCTCAATAATCTAAAATAATTTTAAATCCTCTCAATAATCTAAAATAATTTAAAATCCTCTCAATAATCTAAAATAATTTTAAATCCTCTCAATAATCTAAAATAATTTTAAATCCTCTCACTAATCTCAAATAATTGTAAATCCTCTCAATAATCTAAAATAATTTAAAATCCTCTCAATAATCTCAAATAATTTTAAATCCTCTCAATAATCTAAAATAATTTAAAATCCTCTCAATAATCTAAAATAATTTAAAATCCTCTCAATAATCTAAAATAATTTTAAATCCTCTCAATAATCTAAAATAATTTTAAATCCTCTCAATAATCTCTAATAATTTTTAATCCTCTCAATAATCTAAACTTATTTAAAATCCTCTCAATAATCTAAAATAATTTTTAATCCTCTCAATAATCTAAAATAATTTTTAATCCTCTCAATAATCTCAAATAATTTTAAATCCTCTCACTAATCTCAAATAATTGTAAATCCTCTCAATAATATTAAATAATTTTAAATCCTCTCAATAATCTAACATAATTTTAAATCCTCTCAATAATCTCAAATAATTTTAAATCCTCTCAATAATCTAACATAATTTTAAATCCTCTCAATAATCTAAAATAATTTCAAATCCTCTAAATAATCTAAAATAATTTTAAATCCTCTCAATAATCTAAAAAATTTTTAAATCCTCTCAATAATCTAAAATAATTTTAAATCCTCTCAATAATCTAAAATAATTTAAAATCCTCTCAATAATCTAAAATAATTTTAAATCCTCTCAATAATCTAAAATAATTTTAAATCCTCTCAATAATCTCAAATAATTTTAAATCCTCTCAATAATCTAAAATAATTGTAAATCCTCTCAATAATCTAAAATAATTTAAAATCCTCTCAATAATCTAAAATAATTTTAAATCCTCTCAATAATCTAAAATAATTTTAAATCCTCTCAATAATCTAAAATAATTTTAAATCCTCTCAATAATCTAAAATAATTTTAAATCCTCTCAATAATCTAAAATAATTTTAAATCCTCTCAATAATCTAAAATAATTTTAAATCCTCTCAATAATCTAAAATAATTTTAAATCCTCTAAATAATCTAAAATAATTTTAAATCCTCTCAATAATCTAAAATAATTTTAAATCCTCTCAATAATCTCAAATAATTTTAAATCCTCTCAATAATCTAAAATAATTTTAAATCCTCTCAATAATCTAAAATAATTGTAAAACCTCTCAATAATCTAAAATAATTTAAAATCCTCTCAACAATCTTAAATAATTTTAAATCCTCTCAATAATCTAAAATAATTTTAAATCCTCTCAATAATCTCAAATAATTTTAAATCCTCTCAATAATCTAAAATAATTAAAAATCCTATCAATAATCTCAAATAATTTTAAATCCTCTAAATAGTCTAAAATAATTGTAAATCCTCTCAATAATCTAAAATAATTTTAAATCCTCTCAATAATCTTAAATAATTTTAAATCCTCTCAATAATCTTAAATACTTTTAAATCCTCTCAATAATCTAAAATAATTTTAAATCCTCTCAATAATCTTAAATACTTTTTAATCCTCTCAATAATCTAAAATAATTTTAAATCCTCTCAATAATCTAAAATAATTTTAAATCCTCCCAATAATCTAAAATAATTTTAAATCCTCTAAATAATCTAAAATAATTTTAAATCCTCTCAATAATCTAAAATAATTTTAAATCCTCTCAATAATCTAAAATAATTTTACATCCTCTCAATAATCTTAAATACTTTTAAATCCTCTCAATAATCTAAAATAATTATAAATCCTATCAATAATCTCAAATAATTTCAAATCCTCTCAATTATATAAAATAATTTCAAATCCTCTCAATAATCTAAAATAATTTTAAGTCCTCTCAATAATCTAAAATAATTTTAAATCTTCTCAACAATCTTAAATAATTTTAAATCCTCTCAATAATCTTAAATAATTTTAAATCCTCTCAATAATCTAAAATAATTTTAAATCCTCTCAACAATCTTAAATAATTTTAAATCCTCTCAATAATCTAACATAATTTTAAATCCTCTCAATAATCTAAAATAATTTTAAATCCTCTCAATAATCTCAAATAATTTTAAATCCTCTCACTAATCTCAAATAATTGTAAATCCTCTCAATAATCTAAAATAATTTTAAATCCTCTCAATAATCTAAAATAATTTAAAATCCTCTCAATAATCTAAAATAATTTTAAATCCTCTCAATAATCTAAAATAATTTTAAATCCTCTCAATAATCTAAAATAATTTTAAATCCTCTCACTAATCTCAAATAATTTTAAATCCTCTCAATAATCTAAAATAATTTAAAATCCTCTCAATAATCTCAAATAATTTTAAATCCTCTCAATAATCTAAAATAATTAAAAATCCTCTCAATAATCTAAAATAATTTTCAATCCTCTCAATAATCTAAAATAATTTTAAATCCTCTCAATAATCTAAAATAATTTTAAATCCTCTCAATAATCTCAAATAATTTTTAATCCTCTCAATAATCTAAACTAATTTAAAATCCTCTCAATAATCTAAAATAATTTTTAATCCTCTCAATAATCTAAAATAATTTTTAATCCTCTCAATAATCTCAAATAATTTTAAATCCTCTCACTAATCTCAAATAATTGTAAATCCTCTCAATAATCTTAAATAATTTAAAATCCTCTCAATAATCTAAAATAATTTTTAATCCTCTCAATAATCTAAAATAATTTTAAATCCTCTCAATAATCTCAAATAATTTTTAATCCTCTCAATAATCTCAAATAATTTTAAATCCTCTCAATAATCTAAAATAATTTTAAATCCTCTCAATAATCTAAAATAATTTTAAATCCTCTAAATAATCTAAAATAATTTCAAATCCTCTCAATAATCTAAAATAATTTTAAATCCTCTCAATAATCTAAAATAATTTTACATCCTCTCAATAATCTTAAATACTTTTAAATCCTCTCAATAATCTAAAATAATTTTAAATCCTATCAATAATCTCAAATAATTTTAAATCCTCTCAATTATATAAAATAATTTTAAATCCTCTCAATAATCTCAAATAATTTTAAATCCTCTCAATAATCTAAAATAATTTTAAGTCCTCTCAATAATCTAAAATAATTGTAAAACCTCTCAATAATCTTAAATAATTTTAAATCCTCTCAACAATCTTAAATAATTTCAAATCCTCTCAATAATCTAACATAATTTTAAATCCTCTCAATAATCTAAAATAATTTTAAATCCTCTCAATAATCTAACATAATTTTAAATCCTCTCAATAATCTAAAATAATTTTAAATCCTCTCAATAATCTAAAATAATTTTAAATCCTCTCAATAATCTAAAATAATTTTAAATCCTCTCAATAATCTAAAATAATTTTAAATCCTCTCAATAATCTAAAATAATTTTATATCCTCTCAATAATCTAAAATAATTTTAAATCCTCTCAATAATCTAAAATAATTTTAAATCCTCTCAATAATCTCAAATAATTTTAAATCCTCTCACTAATCTCAAATAATTGTAAATCCTCTCAATAATCTAAAATAATTTCAAATCCTCTCAATAATCTAAAATAATTTTAAATCCTCTCAATAATCTAAAATAATTTTAAATCCTCTCAATAATCTAAAATAATTTAAATTCCTCTCAATAATCTAAAATAATTTTAAATCCTCTCAATAATCTCAAATAATTTAAAATCCTCTCAATAATCTCAAATAATTTTAAATCCTCTCAATAATCTAAAATAATTTTAAATCCTCTCAATAATCTAAAATAATTTTAAGTCCTCTCAATAATCTAAAATAATTTTAAATCCTCTCAATAATCTAAAATAATTTTAAATCCTCTCAACAATCTTAAATAATTTTAAATCCTCTCAATAATCTAACATAATTTTAAATCCTCTCAATAATCTCAAATAATTTTAAATCCTCTCAATAATCTAAAATAATTTAAAATCCTCTCAATAATCTAAAATAATTTTAAATCCTCTAAATAGTCTAAAATAATTGTAAATCCTCTCAATAATCTAAAATAATTTTAAATCCTCTCAATAATCTAAAATAATTTTAAATCCTCTCAATAATCTTAAATACTTTTAAATCCTCTCAATAATCTAAAATAATTTTAAATCCTCTCAATAATCTTAAATACTTTTAAATCCTCTCAATAATCTAAAATAATTTTAAATCCTCTCAATAATCTAAAATACTTTTAAATCCTCTCAATAATCTAAAATAATTTTAAATCCTCTAAATAATCTAAAATAATTTAAAATCCTCTCAATAATCTAAAATAATTTCAAATCCTCTCAATAATCTAAAATAATTTTTAATCCTCTCAATAATCTAAAATAATTTTAAATCCTCTCAATAATCTCAAATAATTTTAAATCCTCTCAATAATCTAAAATAATTTCAAATCCTCTCAATAATCTAAAATAATTTTAAATCCTCTCAATAATCTAAAATAATTTTAAATCCTCTCAATAATCTCAAATAATTTTAAATCCTCTAAATAATCTAAAATAATTTAAAATCCTCTCAATAATCTAAAATAATTTTAAATCCTCTAAATAATCTAAAATAATTTCAAATCCTCTCAATAATCTAAAATAATTTTAAATCCTCTAAATAATCTAAAATAATTTTAAATCCTCTCAATAATCTAAAATAATTTTAAATCCTCTCAATAATCTAAAATAATTTTAAATCCTCTCAATAATCTAAAATAATTTTAAATCCTCTCAATAATCTAAAATAATTTTAAATCCTCTCAATAATCTAAAATAATTTCAAATCCTCTAAATAATCTAAAATAATTTTAAATCCTCTCAATAATCTAAAATAATTTTAAATCCTCTAAATAATCTAAAATAATTTTAAATCCTCTCAATAATCTAAAATAATTTTAAATCCTCTAAATAATCTAAAATAATTTCAAATCCTCTCAATAATCTAAAATAATTTTAAATCCTCTCAATAATCTAAAATAATTTCAAATCCTCTCAATAATCTAAAATAATTTTAAATCCTCTCAATAATCTAAAATAATTTTAAATCCTCTCAATAATCTCAAATAATTTTAAATCCTCTCAATAATCTAAAATAATTTTAAATCCTCTCAATAATCTAAAATAATTTCAAATCCTCTCAATAATCTAAAATAATTTTAAATCCTCTCAATAATCTAAAATAATTTTAAATCCTCTCAATAATCTAAAATAATTTTAAATCCTCTCAATAATCTAAAATAATTTTAAATCCTCTCAATAATCTAAAATACTTTTAAATCCTCTCAATAATCTAAAATAATTTTAAATCCTCTAAATAATCTAAAATAAGTTTAAATCCTCTCAATAATCTAAAATAATTTTAAATCCTCTAAATAATCTAAAATAATTTTAAATCCTCTCAATAATCTAAAATAATTTCAAATCCTCTCAATAATCTAAAATAATTTCAAATCCTCTCAATAATCTAAAATAATTTAAAATCCTCTCAATAATCTCAAATAATTTAAAATCCTCTCAATAATCTAAAATAATTTCAAATCCTCTCAATAATCTAAAATAATTTTAAATCCTCTCAATAATCTAAAATAATTTTACATCCTCTCAATAATCTTAAATACTTTTAAATCCTCTCAATAATCTAAAATAATTTTAAATCCTCTAAATAATCTAAAATAATTTCAAATCCTCTCAATAATCTAAAATAATTTTAAATCCTCTAAATAATCTAAAATAATTTTAAATCCTCTCAATAATCTAAAAAAATTTTAAATCCTCTCAATAATCTAAAATAATTTTAAATCCTCTCAATAATCTAAAATAATTTAAAATCCTCTCAATAATCTAAAATAATTTTAAATCCTCTCAATAATCTAAAATAATTTTAAATCCTATCAATAATCTCAAATAATTTTAAATCCTCTCACTAATCTCAAATAATTGTAAATCCTCTCAATAATCTAACATAATTTAAAATCCTCTCAATAATCTAAAATAATTTTAAATCCTCTCAATAATCTAAAATAATTTTAAATCCTCTCAATAATCTCAAATAATTTTAAATCCTCTCAATAATCTAAAATAATTTTAAATCCTCTCAATAATCTAAAATAATTTTAAATCCTCTCAATAATCTCAAATAATTTTAAATCCTCTCAATAATCTAAAATAGTTTTAAATCCTCTCAATAATCTAAAATAATTTTAAGTCCTCTCAATAATCTAAAATAATTTTATATCCTATCAATAATCTTAAATAATTTTAAATCCTCTCAATAATCTAAAATAATTTAAAATCCTCTCAATAATCTAAAATAATTTTTAATCCTCTCAATAATCTAAAATAATTTTTAATCCTCTCAATAATCTCAAATAATTTTAAATCCTCTCACTAATCTCAAATAATTGTAAATCCTCTCAATAATCTTTAATAATTTAAAATCCTCTCAATAATCTAAAATAATTTTTTATCCTCTCAATAATCTAAAATAATTTAAAATCCTCTCAATAATCTAAAATAATTTTTAATCCTCTCAATAATCTAAAATAATTTTAAATCCTCTCAATAATCTCAAATAATTTTAAATCCTCTCAATAATCTAAAATAATTTTAAATCCTCTCAATAATCTAAAATAATTTCAAATCCTCTAAATAATCTAAAATAATTTTAAATCCTCTCAATAATCTAAAATAATTTTAAATCCTCTAAATAATCTAAAATAATTTTAAATCCTCTCAATAATCTAAAATAATTTTAAATCCTCTAAATAATCTAAAATAATTTCAAATCCTCTCAATAATCTAAAATAATTTTAAATCCTCTCAATAATCTAAAATAATTTCAAATCCTCTCAATAATCTAAAATAATTTTAAATCCTCTCAATAATCTAAAATAATTTTAAATCCTCTCAATAATCTCAAATAATTTTAAATCCTCTCAATAATCTAAAATAATTTTAAATCCTCTCAATAATCTAAAATAATTTCAAATCCTCTCAATAATCTAAAATAATTTTAAATCCTCTCAATAATCTAAAATAATTTTAAATCCTCTCAATAATCTAAAATAATTTTAAATCCTCTCAATAATCTAAAATAATTTTAAATCCTCTCAATAATCTAAAATACTTTTAAATCCTCTCAATAATCTAAAATAATTTTAAATCCTCTAAATAATCTAAAATAAGTTTAAATCCTCTCAATAATCTAAAATAATTTTAAATCCTCTAAATAATCTAAAATAATTTTAAATCCTCTCAATAATCTAAAATAATTTCAAATCCTCTCAATAATCTAAAATAATTTCAAATCCTCTCAATAATCTAAAATAATTTAAAATCCTCTCAATAATCTCAAATAATTTAAAATCCTCTCAATAATCTAAAATAATTTCAAATCCTCTCAATAATCTAAAATAATTTTAAATCCTCTCAATAATCTAAAATAATTTTACATCCTCTCAATAATCTTAAATACTTTTAAATCCTCTCAATAATCTAAAATAATTTTAAATCCTCTAAATAATCTAAAATAATTTCAAATCCTCTCAATAATCTAAAATAATTTTAAATCCTCTAAATAATCTAAAATAATTTTAAATCCTCTCAATAATCTAAAAAAATTTTAAATCCTCTCAATAATCTAAAATAATTTTAAATCCTCTCAATAATCTAAAATAATTTAAAATCCTCTCAATAATCTAAAATAATTTTAAATCCTCTCAATAATCTAAAATAATTTTAAATCCTATCAATAATCTCAAATAATTTTAAATCCTCTCACTAATCTCAAATAATTGTAAATCCTCTCAATAATCTAACATAATTTAAAATCCTCTCAATAATCTAAAATAATTTTAAATCCTCTCAATAATCTAAAATAATTTTAAATCCTCTCAATAATCTCAAATAATTTTAAATCCTCTCAATAATCTAAAATAATTTTAAATCCTCTCAATAATCTAAAATAATTTTAAATCCTCTCAATAATCTCAAATAATTTTAAATCCTCTCAATAATCTAAAATAATTTTAAATCCTCTCAATAATCTAAAATAATTTTAAGTCCTCTCAATAATCTAAAATAATTTTATATCCTATCAATAATCTTAAATAATTTTAAATCCTCTCAATAATCTAAAATAATTTAAAATCCTCTCAATAATCTAAAATAATTTTTAATCCTCTCAATAATCTAAAATAATTTTTAATCCTCTCAATAATCTCAAATAATTTTAAATCCTCTCACTAATCTCAAATAATTGTAAATCCTCTCAATAATCTTTAATAATTTAAAATCCTCTCAATAATCTAAAATAATTTTTTATCCTCTCAATAATCTAAAATAATTTAAAATCCTCTCAATAATCTAAAATAATTTTTAATCCTCTCAATAATCTAAAATAATTTTAAATCCTCTCAATAATCTCAAATAATTTTAAATCCTCTCAATAATCTAAAATAATTTTAAATCCTCTCAATAATCTCAAATAATTTAAAATCCTCTCAATAATCTAAAATAATTTTTAATCCTCTCAATAATCTAAAATAATTTTAAATCCTCTCAATAATCTAAAATAATTTTAAATCCTCTCAATAATCTCAAATAATTGTAAATCCTCTGAATAATCTCAAATAATTTTAAATCCTCTCAATAATCTCAAATAATTTAAAACCCTCTCAATAATCTAAAATAATTTAAAATCCTCTCAATAATCTAAAATAATTTTTAATCCTCTCAATAATCTAAAATAATTTCAAATCCTCTCAATAATCTAAAATAATTTTAAATCCTCTCAATAATCTAAAATAATTTTAAATCCTCTCAATAATCTAAAATAATTTTAAATCCTCTCAATAATCTAAAATAATTTTAAATCCTCTCAATAATCTAAAATAATTTTAAATCCTCTCAATAATCTAAAATAATTTTAAATCCTCTCAATAATCTCAAATAATTTTAAATCCTCTCAATAATCTCAAATAATTTTAAATCCTCTCAATAATCTCAAATAATTGTAAATCCTCTCAATAATCTCAAATAATTTTAAATCCTCTCAATAATCTCAAATAGTTTTAAATCCTCTCAATAATCTCAAATAATTGTAAATCCTCTGAATAATCTAAAATAATTTTTAATCCTCTTAATAATCTAAAATAATTTTAAATCCTCTCAATAATCTAAAATAATTTTAAATCCTCTCAATAATCTAACATAATTTAAAATCCTCTCAATAATCTAAAATAATTTTAAATCCTCTCAATAATCTAAAATAATTTTAAATCCTCTCAATAATCTCAAATAATTTTAAATCCTCTCAATAATCTAAAATAATTTTAAATCCTCTCAATAATCTAAAATAATTTTAAATCCTCTCAATAATCTCAAATAATTTTAAATCCTCTCAATAATCTAAAATAATTTTAAATCCTCTCAATAATCTAAAATAATTTTAAGTCCTCTCAATAATCTAAAATAATTTTATATCCTATCAATAATCTTAAATAATTTTAAATCCTCTCAATAATCTAAAATAATTTAAAATCCTCTCAATAATCTAAAATAATTTTTAATCCTCTCAATAATCTAAAATAATTTTTAATCCTCTCAATAATCTCAAATAATTTTAAATCCTCTCACTAATCTCAAATAATTGTAAATCCTCTCAATAATCTTAAATAATTTAAAATCCTCTCAATAATCTAAAATAATTTTTTATCCTCTCAATAATCTAAAATAATTTAAAATCCTCTCAATAATCTAAAATAATTTTTAATCCTCTCAATAATCTAAAATAATTTTAAATCCTCTCAATAATCTAAAATAATTTTAAATTCTCTCAATAATCTCAAATAATTGTAAATCCTCTGAATAATCTCAAATAATTTTAAATCCTCTCAATAATCTCAAATAATTTAAAAACCCTCTCAATAATCTAAAATAATTTAAAATCCTCTCAATAATCTAAAATAATTTTTAATCCTCTCAATAATCTAAAATAATTTCAAATCCTCTCAATAATCTAAAATAATTTTAAATCCTCTCAATAATCTAAAATAATTTTAAATCCTCTCAATAATCTAAAATAATTTTAAATCCTCTAAATAATCTAAAATAATTTTAAATCCTCTCAATAATCTAAAATAATTTTAAATCCTCTCAATAATCTAAAATAATTTTAAATCCTCTCAATAATCTCAAATAATTTTAAATCCTCTCAATAATCTCAAATAATTTTAAATCCTCTCAATAATCTCAAATAATTGTAAATCCTCTCAATAATCTCAAATAATTTTAAATCCTCTCAATAATCTCAAATAGTTTTAAATCCTCTAAATAATCTCAAATAATTGTAAATCCTCTGAATAATCTAAAATAATTTTTAATCCTCTTAATAATCTAAAATAATTTTAAATCCTCTCAATAATCTAAAATAATTTTAAATCCTCTCAATAATCTAAAATAATTTTAAATCCTCTCAATAATCTAAAATAATTTCAAATACTCTCAATAATCTAAAATAATTTTAAATCCTCTCAATAATCTAAAATAATTTTAAATCCTCTCAATAATCTAAAATAATTTTAAATCCTCTAAATAATGTAAAATAATTTCAAATCCTCTCAATAATCTAAAATAATTTTAAATCCTCTCAATAATCTAAAATAATTTTAAATCCTCTCAATAATCTAAAATAATTTTAAATCCTCTCAATAATCTAAAATAATTTTAAATCCTCTCAATAATCTAAAATAATTTTAAATCCTCTCAATAATGTAAAATAATTTTAAATCCTCTCAATAATGTAAAATAATTTCAAATCCTCTCAATAATGTAAAATAATTTTAAATCCTCTCAATAATCTAAAATAATTTTAAATCCTCTCAATAATGTAAAATAATTTTAAATCCTCTAAATAATCTAAAATAATTTTAAATCCTCTCAATAATCTAAAATAATTTTAAATCCTCTCAATAATCTAAAATAATTTTAAATCCTCTCAATAATGTAAAATAATTTTAAAGCCTCTCAATAATCTAAAATAATTTTTAATCCTCTCAATAATGTAAAATAATTTAAATCCTCTCAATAATGTAAAATAATTTTAAATCCGCTCAATAATCTAAAATAATTTTAAATCCTCTCAATAATCTAAAATAATTTTAAATCCTCTCAATAATCTAAAATAATTTTAAATCCTCTCAATAATCTAAAATAATTTTAAATCCTCTCAATAATCTAAAATAATTTTAAATCCTCTCAATAATCTAAAATAATTTTAAATCCTCTCAATAATCTCAAATAATTTTAAATCCTCTCAATAATCTAAAATAATTTTAAATCCTCTCAATAATCTGAAATAATTTTAAATCCTCTCAATAATCTAAAATAATTTTAAATCCTCTAAATAATGTAAAAAAATTTCAAATCCTCTCAATAATCTAAAATAATTTTAAATCCTCTCAATAATGTAAAATAATTTTAAATCCTCTCAATAATCTCAAATAATTTTAAATCCTCTCAATAATCTAAAATAATTTTAAATCCTCTCAATAATCTAAAATAATTTTAAATCCTCTCAATAATCTAAAATAATTTTAAATCCTCTCAATAATCTAAAATAATTTTAAATCCTCTCAATAATCTAAAATAATTTTAAATCGTCTCAATAATCTAAAATAATTTTAAATCCTCTCAATAATCTAAAATAATTTTAAATCCTCTCAATAATCTAAAATAATTTTAAATCCTCTCAATAATCTAACATAATTTTAAATCCTCTCAATAATCTAAAATAATTTTAAATCCTCTCAATAATCTAAAATAATTTTAAATCCTCTCAATAATCTAAAATAATCTTAAATCCTCTCAATATCTAAAATAATTTCAAATCCTCTCAATAATCTAAAATAATTTTTAATCTTCTCAATAATCTAAAATAATTTTAAATCCTCTCAATAATGTAAAATAATTTTAAATCCTCTCAATAATCTAAAATAATTTTAAATCCTCTCAATAATCTAAAATAATTTCAAATCCTCTCAATAATCTAAAATAATTTTAAATCCTCTCAATAATCTAAAATAATTTTAAATCCTCTCAATAATGTAAAATAATTTTAAATCCTCTCAATAATGTAAAATAATTTTAAATCCTCTCAATAATCTAAAATAATTTTAAATCCTCTCAATAATCTAAAATAATTTTAATCCTCTAAATAATGTAAAATAATTTTAAATCCTCTCAATAATCTAAAATAATTTTAATCCTCTCAATAATCTAAAATAATTTTAAATCCTCTCAATAATGTAAAATAATATTAAATCCTCTCAATAATCTAAAATAATTTTAAATCCTCTCAATAATCTAAAATAATTTTAAATCCTCTCAATAATCTAAAATAATTTTAAATCCTCTCAATAATCTAAAATAATTTTAAATCCTCACAATAATCTAAAATTATTTTAAATCCTCTAAATAATCTCAAATAATTTTAAATCCTCTCAATAATCTAAAATAATTTTAAATCCTCTCAATAATCTAAAATAATTTTAAATCCTCTCAATAATCTAAAATAATTTTAAATCCTCTCAATAATCTAAAATAATTTTAAATCCTCTCAATAATCTAAAATAATTTTAAATCCTCTCAATAATCTAAAATAATTTTAAATCCTCTCAATAATCTAAAATAATTTTAAATCCTCTAAATAATGTAAAATAATTTCAAATCCTCTCAATAATCTAAAATAATTTTAAATCCTCTCAATAATCTAAAATAATTTTAAATCCTCTCAATAATCTAAAATAATTTTAAATCCTCTCAATAATCTAAAATAATTTTAAATCCTCTCAATAATCTAAAATAATTTTAAATCCTTCAATAATCTAAAATAATTTTAAATCCTCTCAATAATCTAAAATAATTTTAAATCCTCTCAATAATCTAAAATAATTTTAAATCCTCTAAATAATCTAAAATAATTTTAAATCCTCTCAATAATCTAAAATAATTTTAAATTATCTCAATAATGTAAAATAATTTTAAATCCTCTCAATAATGTAAAATAATTTCAAATCCTCTCAATAATCTAAAATAATTTTTAATCCTCTCAATAATCTAAAATAATTTTAAATCCTCTCAATAATGTAAAATAATTTTAAATCCTCTCAATAATCTAAAATAATTTTAAATCCTCTCAATAATCTAAAATAATTTTAAATCCTCTCAATAATCTAAAATAATTTTAAATCCTCTCAATAATGTAAAATAATTTTAAATCCTCTCAATAATCTAAAATAATTTTTAATCCTCTCAATAATCTAAAATAATTTTAAATCCTCTCAATAATGTAAAATAATTTGAAATCCTCTCAATAATCTAAAATAATTTTAAATCCTCTCAATAATCTAAAATAATTGTAAATCCTCTCAATAATCTAAAATAATTTAAAATCCTCTCAATAATCTAAAATAATTTTAAATCCTCTCAATAATCTTAAATACTTTTAAATCCTCCCAATAATCTAAAATAATTTTGAATCCTCTCAATAATCTTAAATACTTTTAAATCCTCTCAATAATCTAAATAATTTTAAATCCTCTCAATAACCTAAAATACTTTTAAATCCTCTCAATAATCTAAAATAATTTTAAATCCTCTCAATAATCTAAAATAATTTCAAATCCTCTCAATAATCTAAAATAATTTCAAATCCTCTCAATAATCTAAAATAATTTTAAATCCTCTCAATAATCTAAAATAATTTTACATCCTCTCAATAATCTTAAATACTTTTAAATCCTCTCAATAATCTAAAATAATTTTAAATCCTATCAATAAACTCAAATAATTTTAAATCCTCTTAATTATATTAAAATAATTGTAAATCCTCTCAATAATCTCAAATAATTTTAATCCTCTAAATAATCTAAAATAATTTTAAGTCCTCTCAATAATCTAAAACAATTGTAAAAACCTCTCAATAATCTAAAATAATTTAAATCCTCTCAACAATCTTAAATAATTTTAAATCCTCTCAATAATCTAACATAATTTTAAATCCTCTCAATAATCTCAAATAATTTAAAATCCTCTCAATAATCTAACATAATTTTAAATCCTCTCAATAATCTAAAATAATTTTAAATCCTCTAAATAATCTAAAATAATTTTAAATCCTCTCAATAATCTAAAAAAATTTTAAATCCTCTCAATAATCTAAAATAATTTTAAATCCTCTCAATAATCTAAAATAATTAAAAATCCTCTTAATAATCTAAAATAATTTTAAATCCTCTCAATAATCTAAAATAATTTTAAATCCTCTCAATAATCTCAAATAATTTTAAATCCTCTCAATAATCTAAAATAATTGTAAATCCTCTCAATAATCTAAAATAATTTAAAATCCTCTCAATAATCTAAAATCATTTTAAATCCTCTCAATAATCTAAAATAATTTTAAATCCTCTCAATAATCTAAAATAATTTTAAATCCTCTCAATAATCTAAAATAATTTTAAATCCTCTCAATAATCTAAAATAATTTTAAATCCTCTCAATAATCTAAAATAATTTTAAATCCTCTCAATAATCTAAAATAATTTTAAATCCTCTCAATAATCTAAAATAATTTTAAATCCTCTCAATAATCTCAAATAATTTTAAATCCTCTCAATAATCTAAAATAATTTAAAATCCTCTCAATAATCTAAAATAATTGTAAAACCTCTCAATAATCTAAAATAATTTAAAATCCTCTCAACAATCTTAAATAATTTTAAATCCTATCAATAATCTAACATAATTTTAAATCCTCTCAATAATCTCAAATAATTTTAAATCCTCTCAATAATCTAAAATAATTAAAAATCCTATCAATAATCTCAAATAATTTTAAATCATCTAAATAGTCTAAAATAATTGTAAATCCTCTCAATAATCTAAAATAATTTTAAATCCTCTCAATAATCTAAAATAATTTTAAATCCTCTCAATAATCTTAAATATTTTAAATCCTCTCAATAATCTAAAATAATTTTAAATCCTCTCAATAATCTTAAATACTTTTAAATCCTCTCAATAATCTAAAATAATTTTAAATCCTCTCAATAATCTAAAATACTTTTAAATCCTCCCAATAATCTAAAATAATTTTAAATCCTCTAAATAATCTAAAATAATTTCAAATCCTCTCAATAATCTAAAATAATTTTAAATCCTCTCAATAATCTAAAATTATTTTACATCCTCTCAATAATCTTAAATACTTTTAAATCCTCTCAATAATCTAAAATAATTATAAATCCTATCAATAATCTCAAATAATTTTAAATCCTCTCAATCATATAAAATAATTTCAAATCCTCTCAATAATCTAAAATAATTTTAAATCCTCTAAATAATCTAAAATAATTTTAAGTCCTCTCAATAATCTAAAATAATTTTAAATCCTCTCAACAATCTTAAATAATTTTAAATCCTCTCAATAATGTAAAATAATTTTAAATCCTCTCAATAATCTAAAATAATTTTAAATCCTCTCAACAATCTTAAATAATTTTAAATCCTCTCAATAATCTAACATAATTTTAAATCCTCTCAATAATCTCAAATAATTTTAAATCCTCTCAATAATCTAACATAATTTTAAATCCTCTCAAAAATCTAAAATAATTTTAAATCCTCTAAATAATCTAAAATAATTTTAAATCCTCTCAATAATCTAAAAAAATTTTAAATCCTCTCAATAATCTCAAATAATTTTAAATCCTCTCAATAATCTAAAATAATTTTAAATCCTCTCAATAATCTAAAATAATTTTAAATCCTCTCAATAATCTAAAATAATTTTAAATCCTCTCAATAATCTCAAATAATTTTAAATCCTCTCACTAATCTCAAATAATTGTAAATCCTCTCAATAATCTAAAATAATTTTAAATCCTCTCAATAATCTAAAATAATTTAAAATCCTCTCAATAATCTAAAATAATTTTAAATCCTCTCAATAATCTAAAATAATTTTAAATCCTCTCACTAATCTAAAATAATTGTAAATCCTCTCAATAATCTAAAATAATTTAAAATCCTCTCAATAATCTCAAATAATTTTAAATCCTCTCAATAATCTAAAATAATTTAAAATCCTCTCAATAATCTAAAATAATTTAAAATCCTCTCAATAATCTAAAATAATTTTAAATCCTCTCAATAATCTAAAATAATTTTAAATCCTCTCAATAATCTCAAATAATTTTTAATCCTCTCAATAATCTAAACTAATTTAAAATCCTCTCAATAATCTAAAATAATTTTTAATCCTCTCAATAATCTAAAATAATTTTTAATCCTCTCAATAATCTCAAATAATTTTAAATCCTCTCACTAATCTCAAATAATTGTAAATCCTCTCAATAATCTAAAATAATTTTAAGTCCTCTCAATAATCTAAAATAATTGTAAAACCTCTCAATAATCTTAAATAATTTTAAATCCTCTCAATAATCTAACATAATTTTAAATCCTCTCAATAATCTAAAATAATTTTAAATCCTCTAAATAATCTAAAATAATTTTAAATCCTCTCAATAATCTAAAAAAATTTTAAATCCTCTCAATAATCTAAAATAATTTTAAATCCTCTCAATAATCTAAAATAATTTAAAATCCTCTCAATAATCTAAAATAATTTTAAATCCTCTCAATAATCTAAAATAATTTTAAATCCTCTCAATAATCTCAAATAATTTTAAATCCTCTCAATAATCTAAAATAATTGTAAATCCTCTCAATAATCTAAAATAATTTAAAATCCTCTCAATAATCGTAAATAATTTTAAATCCTCTCAATAATCTAAAATAATTTTAAATCCTCTCAATAATCTAAAATAATTTTAAATCCTCTCAATAATCTAAAATAATTTTAAATCCTCTCAATAATCTAAAATAATTTTAAATCCTCTCAATAATCTCAAATAATTGTAAATCCTCTCAATAATCTAAAATAATTTTAAATCCTCTCAATAATCTAAAATAATTGTAAAACCTCTCAATAATCTAAAATAATTTAAAATCCTCTCAACAATCTTAAATAATTTTAAATCCTCTCAATAATCTAACATAATTTTAAATCCTCTCAATAATCTCAAATAATTTTAAATCCTCTCAATAATCTAAAATAATTAAAAATCCTATCAATAATCTCAAATAATTTTAAATCCTCTAAATAGTCTAAAATAATTGTAAATCCTCTCAATAATCTAAAATAATTTTAAATCCTCTCAATAATCTAAAATAATTTTAAATCCTCTCAATAATCTTAAATACTTTTAAATCCTCTCAATAATCTAAAATAATTTTAAATCCTCTCAATAATCTTAAATACTTTTAAATCCTCTCAATAATCTAAAATACTTTTAAATCCTCCCAATAATCTAAAATAATTTTAAATCCTCTCAATAATCTAAAATAATTTTAAATCCTCTCAATAATCTAAAATAATTTTAAATCCTCTCAATAATCTCAAATAATTTTAAATCCTCTCACTAATCTCAAATAATTGTAAATCCTCTCAATAATCTAAAATAATTTTAAATCCTCTCAATAATCTAAAATAATTTAAAATCCTCTCAATAATCTAAAATAATTTTAAATCCTCTCAATAATCTAAAATAATTTTAAATCCTCTCACTAATCTCAAATAATTGTAAATCCTCTCAATAATCTAAAATAATTTAAAATCCTCTCAATAATCTCAAATAATTTTAAATCCTCTCAATAATCTAAAATAATTTAAAATCCTCTCAATAATCTAAAATAATTTAAAATCCTCTCAATAATCTAAAATAATTTTAAATCCTCTCAATAATCTAAAATAATTTTAAATCCTCTCAATAATCTCAAATAATTTTTAATCCTCTCAATAATCTAAACTAATTTAAAATCCTCTCAATAATCTAAAATAATTTTTAATCCTCTCAATAATCTAAAATAATTTTTAATCCTCTCAATAATCTCAAATAATTTTAAATCCTCTCACTAATCTCAAATAATTGTAAATCCTCTCAATAATATTAAATAATTTTAAATCCTCTCAATAATCTAACATAATTTTAAATCCTCTCAATAATCTCAAATAATTTTAAATCCTCTCAATAATCTAACATAATTTTAAATCCTCTCAATAATCTAAAATAATTTCAAATCCTCTAAATAATCTAAAATAATTTTAAATCCTCTCAATAATGTAAAATAATTTTAAATCCTCTCAATAATCTAAAATAATTTTAAATCCTCTCAATAATCTAAAATAATTTAAAATCCTCTCAATAATCTAAAATAATTTTAAATCCTCTCAATAATCTAAAATAATTTTAAATCCTCTCAATAATCTCAAATAATTTTAAATCCTCTCAATAATCTAAAATAATTGTAAATCCTCTCAATAATCTAAAATAATTTAAAATCCTCTCAATAATCTAAAATAATTTTAAATCCTCTCAATAATCTAAAATAATTTTAAATCCTCTCAATAATCTAAAATAATTTTAAATCCTCTCAATAATCTAAAATAATTTTAAATCCTCTCAATAATCTAAAATAATTTTAAATCCTCTCAATAATCTAAAATAATTTTAAATCCTCTCAATAATCTAAAATAATTTTAAATCCTCTAAATAATCTAAAATAATTTTAAATCCTCTCAATAATCTAAAATAATTTTAAATCCTCTCAATAATCTCAAATAATTTTAAATCCTCTCAATAATCTAAAATAATTTTAAATCCTCTCAATAATCTAAAATAATTGTAAAACCTCTCAATAATCTAAAATAATTTAAAATCCTCTCAACAATCTTAAATAATTTTAAATCCTCTCAATAATCTAAAATAATTTTAAATCCTCTCAATAATCTAAAATAATTTTAAATCCTCTCAATAATCTAAAATAATTAAAAATCCTATCAATAATCTCAAATAATTTTAAATCCTCTAAATAGTCTAAAATAATTGTAAATCCTCTCAATAATCTAAAATAATTTTAAATCCTCTCAATAATCTTAAATAATTTTAAATCCTCTCAATAATCTTAAATACTTTTAAATCCTCTCAATAATCTAAAATAATTTTAAATCCTCTCAATAATCTTAAATACTTTTTAATCCTCTCAATAATCTAAAATAATTTTAAATCCTCTCAATAATCTAAAATACTTTTAAATCCTCCCAATAATCTAAAATAATTTTAAATCCTCTAAATAATCTAAAATAATTTTAAATCCTCTCAATAATCTAAAATAATTTTAAATCCTCTCAATAATCTAAAATAATTTTACATCCTCTCAATAATCTTAAATACTTTTAAATCCTCTCAATAATCTAAAATAATTATAAATCCTATCAATAATCTCAAATAATTTCAAATCCTCTCAATTATATAAAATAATTTCAAATCCTCTCAATAATCTAAAATAATTTTAAGTCCTCTCAATAATCTAAAATAATTTTAAATCTTCTCAACAATCTTAAATAATTTTAAATCCTCTCAATAATCTTAAATAATTTTAAATCCTCTCAATAATCTAAAATAATTTTAAATCCTCTCAACAATCTTAAATAATTTTAAATCCTCTCAATAATCTAACATAATTTTAAATCCTCTCAATAATCTAAAATAATTTTAAATCCTCTCAATAATCTCAAATAATTTTAAATCCTCTCACTAATCTCAAATAATTGTAAATCCTCTCAATAATCTAAAATAATTTTAAATCCTCTCAATAATCTAAAATAATTTAAAATCCTCTCAATAATCTAAAATAATTTTAAATCCTCTCAATAATCTAAAATAATTTTAAATCCTCTCAATAATCTAAAATAATTTTAAATCCTCTCACTAATCTCAAATAATTTTAAATCCTCTCAATAATCTAAAATAATTTAAAATCCTCTCAATAATCTCAAATAATTTTAAATCCTCTCAATAATCTAAAATAATTAAAAATCCTCTCAATAATCTAAAATAATTTTAAATCCTCTCAATAATCTAAAATAATTTTAAATCCTCTCAATAATCTAAAATAATTTTAAATCCTCTCAATAATCTCAAATAATTTTAAATCCTCTCAATAATCTAAAATAATTTAAAATCCTCTCAATAATCTAAAATAATTGTAAAACCTCTCAATAATCTAAAATAATTTAAAATCCTCTCAACAATCTTAAATAATTTTAAATCCTATCAATAATCTAACATAATTTTAAATCCTCTCAATAATCTCAAATAATTTTAAATCCTCTCAATAATCTAAAATAATTAAAAATCCTATCAATAATCTCAAATAATTTTAAATCCTCTAAATAGTCTAAAATAATTGTAAATCCTCTCAATAATCTAAAATAATTTTAAATCCTCTCAATAATCTAAAATAATTTTAAATCCTCTCAATAATCTTAAATATTTTAAATCCTCTCAATAATCTAAAATAATTTTAAATCCTCTCAATAATCTTAAATACTTTTAAATCCTCTCAATAATCTAAAATAATTTTAAATCCTCTCAATAATCTAAAATACTTTTAAATCCTCCCAATAATCTAAAATAATTTTAAATCCTCTAAATAATCTAAAATAATTTCAAATCCTCTCAATAATCTAAAATAATTTTAAATCCTCTCAATAATCTAAAATTATTTTACATCCTCTCAATAATCTTAAATACTTTTAAATCCTCTCAATAATCTAAAATAATTATAAATCCTATCAATAATCTCAAATAATTTTAAATCCTCTCAATCATATAAAATAATTTCAAATCCTCTCAATAATCTAAAATAATTTTAAATCCTCTAAATAATCTAAAATAATTTTAAGTCCTCTCAATAATCTAAAATAATTTTAAATCCTCTCAACAATCTTAAATAATTTTAAATCCTCTCAATAATGTAAAATAATTTTAAATCCTCTCAATAATCTAAAATAATTTTAAATCCTCTCAACAATCTTAAATAATTTTAAATCCTCTCAATAATCTAACATAATTTTAAATCCTCTCAATAATCTCAAATAATTTTAAATCCTCTCAATAATCTAACATAATTTTAAATCCTCTCAAAAATCTAAAATAATTTTAAATCCTCTAAATAATCTAAAATAATTTTAAATCCTCTCAATAATCTAAAAAAATTTTAAATCCTCTCAATAATCTCAAATAATTTTAAATCCTCTCAATAATCTAAAATAATTTTAAATCCTCTCAATAATCTAAAATAATTTTAAATCCTCTCAATAATCTAAAATAATTTTAAATCCTCTCAATAATCTCAAATAATTTTAAATCCTCTCACTAATCTCAAATAATTGTAAATCCTCTCAATAATCTAAAATAATTTTAAATCCTCTCAATAATCTAAAATAATTTAAAATCCTCTCAATAATCTAAAATAATTTTAAATCCTCTCAATAATCTAAAATAATTTTAAATCCTCTCACTAATCTAAAATAATTGTAAATCCTCTCAATAATCTAAAATAATTTAAAATCCTCTCAATAATCTCAAATAATTTTAAATCCTCTCAATAATCTAAAATAATTTAAAATCCTCTCAATAATCTAAAATAATTTAAAATCCTCTCAATAATCTAAAATAATTTTAAATCCTCTCAATAATCTAAAATAATTTTAAATCCTCTCAATAATCTCAAATAATTTTTAATCCTCTCAATAATCTAAACTAATTTAAAATCCTCTCAATAATCTAAAATAATTTTTAATCCTCTCAATAATCTAAAATAATTTTTAATCCTCTCAATAATCTCAAATAATTTTAAATCCTCTCACTAATCTCAAATAATTGTAAATCCTCTCAATAATCTAAAATAATTTTAAGTCCTCTCAATAATCTAAAATAATTGTAAAACCTCTCAATAATCTTAAATAATTTTAAATCCTCTCAATAATCTAACATAATTTTAAATCCTCTCAATAATCTAAAATAATTTTAAATCCTCTAAATAATCTAAAATAATTTTAAATCCTCTCAATAATCTAAAAAAATTTTAAATCCTCTCAATAATCTAAAATAATTTTAAATCCTCTCAATAATCTAAAATAATTTAAAATCCTCTCAATAATCTAAAATAATTTTAAATCCTCTCAATAATCTAAAATAATTTTAAATCCTCTCAATAATCTCAAATAATTTTAAATCCTCTCAATAATCTAAAATAATTGTAAATCCTCTCAATAATCTAAAATAATTTAAAATCCTCTCAATAATCGTAAATAATTTTAAATCCTCTCAATAATCTAAAATAATTTTAAATCCTCTCAATAATCTAAAATAATTTTAAATCCTCTCAATAATCTAAAATAATTTTAAATCCTCTCAATAATCTAAAATAATTTTAAATCCTCTCAATAATCTCAAATAATTGTAAATCCTCTCAATAATCTAAAATAATTTTAAATCCTCTCAATAATCTAAAATAATTGTAAAACCTCTCAATAATCTAAAATAATTTAAAATCCTCTCAACAATCTTAAATAATTTTAAATCCTCTCAATAATCTAACATAATTTTAAATCCTCTCAATAATCTCAAATAATTTTAAATCCTCTCAATAATCTAAAATAATTAAAAATCCTATCAATAATCTCAAATAATTTTAAATCCTCTAAATAGTCTAAAATAATTGTAAATCCTCTCAATAATCTAAAATAATTTTAAATCCTCTCAATAATCTAAAATAATTTTAAATCCTCTCAATAATCTTAAATACTTTTAAATCCTCTCAATAATCTAAAATAATTTTAAATCCTCTCAATAATCTTAAATACTTTTAAATCCTCTCAATAATCTAAAATACTTTTAAATCCTCCCAATAATCTAAAATAATTTTAAATCCTCTCAATAATCTAAAATAATTTTAAATCCTCTCAATAATCTAAAATAATTTTAAATCCTCTCAATAATCTCAAATAATTTTAAATCCTCTCACTAATCTCAAATAATTGTAAATCCTCTCAATAATCTAAAATAATTTTAAATCCTCTCAATAATCTAAAATAATTTAAAATCCTCTCAATAATCTAAAATAATTTTAAATCCTCTCAATAATCTAAAATAATTTTAAATCCTCTCACTAATCTCAAATAATTGTAAATCCTCTCAATAATCTAAAATAATTTAAAATCCTCTCAATAATCTCAAATAATTTTAAATCCTCTCAATAATCTAAAATAATTTAAAATCCTCTCAATAATCTAAAATAATTTAAAATCCTCTCAATAATCTAAAATAATTTTAAATCCTCTCAATAATCTAAAATAATTTTAAATCCTCTCAATAATCTCAAATAATTTTTAATCCTCTCAATAATCTAAACTAATTTAAAATCCTCTCAATAATCTAAAATAATTTTTAATCCTCTCAATAATCTAAAATAATTTTTAATCCTCTCAATAATCTCAAATAATTTTAAATCCTCTCACTAATCTCAAATAATTGTAAATCCTCTCAATAATATTAAATAATTTTAAATCCTCTCAATAATCTAACATAATTTTAAATCCTCTCAATAATCTCAAATAATTTTAAATCCTCTCAATAATCTAACATAATTTTAAATCCTCTCAATAATCTAAAATAATTTCAAATCCTCTAAATAATCTAAAATAATTTTAAATCCTCTCAATAATGTAAAATAATTTTAAATCCTCTCAATAATCTAAAATAATTTTAAATCCTCTCAATAATCTAAAATAATTTAAAATCCTCTCAATAATCTAAAATAATTTTAAATCCTCTCAATAATCTAAAATAATTTTAAATCCTCTCAATAATCTCAAATAATTTTAAATCCTCTCAATAATCTAAAATAATTGTAAATCCTCTCAATAATCTAAAATAATTTAAAATCCTCTCAATAATCTAAAATAATTTTAAATCCTCTCAATAATCTAAAATAATTTTAAATCCTCTCAATAATCTAAAATAATTTTAAATCCTCTCAATAATCTAAAATAATTTTAAATCCTCTCAATAATCTAAAATAATTTTAAATCCTCTCAATAATCTAAAATAATTTTAAATCCTCTCAATAATCTAAAATAATTTTAAATCCTCTAAATAATCTAAAATAATTTTAAATCCTCTCAATAATCTAAAATAATTTTAAATCCTCTCAATAATCTCAAATAATTTTAAATCCTCTCAATAATCTAAAATAATTTTAAATCCTCTCAATAATCTAAAATAATTGTAAAACCTCTCAATAATCTAAAATAATTTAAAATCCTCTCAACAATCTTAAATAATTTTAAATCCTCTCAATAATCTAAAATAATTTTAAATCCTCTCAATAATCTAAAATAATTTTAAATCCTCTCAATAATCTAAAATAATTAAAAATCCTATCAATAATCTCAAATAATTTTAAATCCTCTAAATAGTCTAAAATAATTGTAAATCCTCTCAATAATCTAAAATAATTTTAAATCCTCTCAATAATCTTAAATAATTTTAAATCCTCTCAATAATCTTAAATACTTTTAAATCCTCTCAATAATCTAAAATAATTTTAAATCCTCTCAATAATCTTAAATACTTTTTAATCCTCTCAATAATCTAAAATAATTTTAAATCCTCTCAATAATCTAAAATACTTTTAAATCCTCCCAATAATCTAAAATAATTTTAAATCCTCTAAATAATCTAAAATAATTTTAAATCCTCTCAATAATCTAAAATAATTTTAAATCCTCTCAATAATCTAAAATAATTTTACATCCTCTCAATAATCTTAAATACTTTTAAATCCTCTCAATAATCTAAAATAATTATAAATCCTATCAATAATCTCAAATAATTTCAAATCCTCTCAATTATATAAAATAATTTCAAATCCTCTCAATAATCTAAAATAATTTTAAGTCCTCTCAATAATCTAAAATAATTTTAAATCTTCTCAACAATCTTAAATAATTTTAAATCCTCTCAATAATCTTAAATAATTTTAAATCCTCTCAATAATCTAAAATAATTTTAAATCCTCTCAACAATCTTAAATAATTTTAAATCCTCTCAATAATCTAACATAATTTTAAATCCTCTCAATAATCTAAAATAATTTTAAATCCTCTCAATAATCTCAAATAATTTTAAATCCTCTCACTAATCTCAAATAATTGTAAATCCTCTCAATAATCTAAAATAATTTTAAATCCTCTCAATAATCTAAAATAATTTAAAATCCTCTCAATAATCTAAAATAATTTTAAATCCTCTCAATAATCTAAAATAATTTTAAATCCTCTCAATAATCTAAAATAATTTTAAATCCTCTCACTAATCTCAAATAATTTTAAATCCTCTCAATAATCTAAAATAATTTAAAATCCTCTCAATAATCTCAAATAATTTTAAATCCTCTCAATAATCTAAAATAATTAAAAATCCTCTCAATAATCTAAAATAATTTTAAATCCTCTCAATAATCTAAAATAATTTTAAATCCTCTCAATAATCTAAAATAATTTTAAATCCTCTCAATAATCTCAAATAATTTTTAATCCTCTCAATAATCTAAACTAATTTAAAATCCTCTCAATAATCTAAAATAATTTTTAATCCTCTCAATAATCTAAAATAATTTTTAATCCTCTCAATAATCTCAAATAATTTTAAATCCTCTCACTAATCTCAAATAATTGTAAATCCTCTCAATAATCTTAAATAATTTAAAATCCTCTCAATAATCTAAAATAATTTTTAATCCTCTCAATAATCTAAAATAATTTTAAATCCTCTCAATAATCTCAAATAATTTTTAATCCTCTCAATAATCTCAAATAATTTTAAATCCTCTCAATAATCTAAAATAATTTAAAATCCTCTCAATAATCTAAAATAATTTTAAATCCTCTAAATAATCTAAAATAATTTCAAATCCTCTCAATAATCTAAAATAATTTTAAATCCTCTCAATAATCTAAAATAATTTTACATCCTCTCAATAATCTTAAATACTTTTAAATCCTCTCAATAATCTAAAATAATTTTAAATCCTATCAATAATCTCAAATAATTTTAAATCCTCTCAATTATATAAAATAATTTTAAATCCTCTCAATAATCTCAAATAATTTTAAATCCTCTCAATAATCTAAAATAATTTTAAGTCCTCTCAATAATCTAAAATAATTGTAAAACCTCTCAATAATCTTAAATAATTTTAAATCCTCTCAACAATCTTAAATAATTTCAAATCCTCTCAATAATCTAACATAATTTTAAATCCTCTCAATAATCTAAAATAATTTTAAATCCTCTCAATAATCTAACATAATTTTAAATCCTCTCAATAATCTAAAATAATTTTAAATCCTCTCAATAATCTAAAATAATTTTAAATCCTCTCAATAATCTAAAATAATTTTAAATCCTCTCAATAATCTAAAATAATTTTAAATCCTCTCAATAATCTAAAATAATTTTATATCCTCTCAATAATCTAAAATAATTTTAAATCCTCTCAATAATCTAAAATAATTTTAAATCCTCTCAATAATCTCAAATAATTTTAAATCCTCTCACTAATCTCAAATAATTGTAAATCCTCTCAATAATCTAAAATAATTTAAAATCCTCTCAATAATCTAAAATAATTTTAAATCCTCTCAATAATCTAAAATAATTTTAAATCCTCTCAATAATCTAAAATAATTTAAATTCCTCTCAATAATCTAAAATAATTTTAAATCCTCTCAATAATCTCAAATAATTTAAAATCCTCTCAATAATCTCAAATAATTTTAAATCCTCTCAATAATCTAAAATAATTTTAAATCCTCTCAATAATCTAAAATAATTTTAAGTCCTCTCAATAATCTAAAATAATTTTAAATCCTCTCAATAATCTAAAATAATTTTAAATCCTCTCAACAATCTTAAATAATTTTAAATCCTCTCAATAATCTAACATAATTTTAAATCCTCTCAATAATCTCAAATAATTTTAAATCCTCTCAATAATCTAAAATAATTTAAAATCCTCTCAATAATCTAAAATAATTTTAAATCCTCTAAATAGTCTAAAATAATTGTAAATCCTCTCAATAATCTAAAATAATTTTAAATCCTCTCAATAATCTAAAATAATTTTAAATCCTCTCAATAATCTTAAATACTTTTAAATCCTCTCAATAATCTAAAATAATTTTAAATCCTCTCAATAATCTTAAATACTTTTAAATCCTCTCAATAATCTAAAATAATTTTAAATCCTCTCAATAATCTAAAATACTTTTAAATCCTCTCAATAATCTAAAATAATTTTAAATCCTCTAAATAATCTAAAATAATTTAAAATCCTCTCAATAATCTAAAATAATTTCAAATCCTCTCAATAATCTAAAATAATTTTTAATCCTCTCAATAATCTAAAATAATTTTAAATCCTCTCAATAATCTCAAATAATTTTAAATCCTCTCAATAATCTAAAATAATTTCAAATCCTCTCAATAATCTAAAATAATTTTAAATCCTCTCAATAATCTAAAATAATTTTAAATCCTCTCAATAATCTCAAATAATTTTAAATCCTCTAAATAATCTAAAATAATTTAAAATCCTCTCAATAATCTAAAATAATTTTAAATCCTCTAAATAATCTAAAATAATTTCAAATCCTCTCAATAATCTAAAATAATTTAAAATCCTCTAAATAATCTAAAATAATTTTAAATCCTCTCAATAATCTAAAATAATTTTAAATCCTCTCAATAATCTAAAATAATTTTAAATCCTCTCAATAATCTAAAATAATTTTAAATCCTCTCAATAATCTAAAATAATTTTAAATCCTCTCAATAATCTAAAATAATTTTAAATCCTCTAAATAATCTTAAATAATTTTAAATCCTCTCAATAATCTAAAATAATTTTAAATCCTCTAAATAATCTAAAATAATTTTAAATCCTCTCAATAATCTAAAATAATTTTAAATCCTCTAAATAATCTAAAATAATTTCAAATCCTCTCAATAATCTAAAATAATTTTAAATCCTCTCAATAATCTAAAATAATTTCAAATCCTCTCAATAATCTAAAATAATTTTAAATCCTCTCAATAATCTAAAATAATTTTAAATCCTCTCAATAATCTCAAATAATTTTAAATCCTCTCAATAATCTAAAATAATTTTAAATCCTCTCAATAATCTAAAATAATTTCAAATCCTCTCAATAATCTAAAATAATTTTAAATCCTCTCAATAATCTAAAATAATTTTAAATCCTCTCAATAATCTAAAATAATTTTAAATCCTCTCAATAATCTAAAATAATTTTAAATCCTCTCAATAATCTAAAATACTTTTAAATCCTCTCAATAATCTAAAATAATTTTAAATCCTCTAAATAATCTAAAATAAGTTTAAATCCTCTCAATAATCTAAAATAATTTTAAATCCTCTAAATAATCTAAAATAATTTTAAATCCTCTCAATAATCTAAAATAATTTCAAATCCTCTCAATAATCTAAAATAATTTCAAATCCTCTCAATAATCTAAAATAATTTAAAATCCTCTCAATAATCTCAAATAATTTAAAATCCTCTCAATAATCTAAAATAATTTCAAATCCTCTCAATAATCTAAAATAATTTTAAATCCTCTCAATAATCTAAAATAATTTTACATCCTCTCAATAATCTTAAATACTTTTAAATCCTCTCAATAATCTAAAATAATTTTAAATCCTCTAAATAATCTAAAATAATTTAAAATCCTCTCAATAATCTAAAATAATTTTAAATCCTCTAAATAATCTCAAATAATTTTAAATCCTCTCAATAATCTAAAAAAATTTTAAATCCTCTCAATAATCTAAAATAATTTTAAATCCTCTCAATAATCTAAAATAATTTAAAATCCTCTCAATAATCTAAAATAATTTTAAATCCTCTCAATAATCTAAAATAATTTTAAATCCTATCAATAATCTCAAATAATTTTAAATCCTCTCACTAATCTCAAATAATTGTAAATCCTCTCAATAATCTAACATAATTTAAAATCCTCTCAATAATCTAAAATAATTTTAAATCCTCTCAATAATCTAAAATAATTTTAAATCCTCTCAATAATCTCAAATAATTTTAAATCCTCTCAATAATCTAAAATAATTTTAAATCCTCTCAATAATCTAAAATAATTTTAAATCCTCTCAATAATCTCAAATAATTTTAAATCCTCTCAATAATCTAAAATAATTTTAAATCCTCTCAATAATCTAAAATAATTTTAAGTCCTCTCAATAATCTAAAATAATTTTATATCCTATCAATAATCTTAAATAATTTTAAATCCTCTCAATAATCTAAAATAATTTAAAATCCTCTCAATAATCTAAAATAATTTTTAATCCTCTCAATAATCTAAAATAATTTTTAATCCTCTCAATAATCTCAAATAATTTTAAATCCTCTCACTAATCTCAAATAATTGTAAATCCTCTCAATAATCTTAAATAATTTAAAATCCTCTCAATAATCTAAAATAATTTTTAATCCTCTCAATAATCTAAAATAATTTAAAATCCTCTCAATAATCTAAAATAATTTTTAATCCTCTTAATAATCTAAAATAATTTTAAATCCTCTCAATAATCTCAAATAATTTTAAATCCTCTCAATAATCTCAAATAATTTTAAATCCTCTCAATAATCTAAAATAATTTTAAATCCTCTCAATAATCTCAAATAATTTAAAATCCTCTCAATAATCTAAAATAATTTTTAATCCTCTCAATAATCTAAAATAATTTTAAATCCTCTCAATAATCTAAAATAATTTTAAATCCTCTCAATAATCTCAAATAATTGTAAATCCTCTGAATAATCTCAAATAATTTTAAATCCTCTCAATAATCTCAAATAATTTAAAACCCTCTCAATAATCTAAAATAATTTAAAATCCTCTCAATAATCTAAAATAATTTTTAATCCTCTCAATAATCTAAAATAATTTCAAATCCTCTCAATAATCTAAAATAATTTAAAATCCTCTCAATAATCTAAAATAATTTTAAATCCTCTCAATAATCTAAAATAATTTTAAATCCTCTCAATAATCTAAAATAATTTTAAATCCTCTCAATAATCTAAAATAATTTTAAATCCTCTCAATAATCTAAAATAATTTTAAATCCTCTCAATAATCTAAAATAATTTTAAATCCTCTCAATAATCTCAAATAATTTTAAATCCTCTCAATAATCTCAAATAATTTTAAATCCTCTCAATAATCTCAAATAATTGTAAATCCTCTCAATAATCTCAAATAATTTTAAATCCTCTCAATAATCTCAAATAGTTTTAAATCCTCTCAATAATCTCAAATAATTGTAAATCCTCTGAATAATCTAAAATAATTTTTAATCCTCTCAATAATCTAAAATAATTTTAAATCCTCTAAATAATCTAAAATAATTTTAAATCCTCTCAATAATCTAAAATAATTTTAAATCCTCTCAATAATCTAAAATAATTTTAAATCTTCTCAATAATCTAAAATAATTTTAAATCCTCTCAATAATCTCAAATAAAGAATAATAATCGAACCGGAGAGTAGACGTTTTTGCATGGGTTTATTTGTAACTGCATCTTCCATGTTTATTTTTGTCCATTTATCCTCATATTCAATGAACGATGTTTCTGACATCGGGGTAACAATTGTTTTTCCTTGGTCGGAATCTATCAATCTGACTTATCCTTGGTCCTCATGGAATTCTTATTTGTTAGCTCCTTACATCGAGTGGATTCATGCCTTTCCAGATTTCCTTAAAAATGTAATTTATATTGATTGCAAAACGTTTTACGAAAATTAAAATTATAGTAAATTTTAAACAAGTTTTATGAAATTAAATAAATATAAACAAAGGTACCTATTCTAAATTTATAGTCGGAGCATCTGACCACAAATTGAGCTTCTATAGGTCCTAACATTCGATGGGTGATGTTTCTGAAATGAGTAAGAATTGCTTTTTCCTTGGCCAGAATCTATCCATCTTAGACTTATCGTTGGTTTCACTTGGTCTGTGGCATCAAAGTAGTATTTGTTATCTCCTTATATCAAGTCGCTTTATACCTTGTCTCGATCGATTTCCTTAAAAATTAATTTTACTAAAAATAGAGGTATTTGCGATTTTTTGCACATACGAGTAGATAATACAGTGGATGTGTTATCGGCAGCTCTAGTAACTCTCGCTTCTCCTTTTTTGTCCCTCATTCCTCATTCAATGAGTGATTTTTCTGACAAATGGTGAAGAAAAAGCTGCTTAAAGGTCGGTAGTACTTGGTGAACAGTAGTCTGAGATGTCGGAAATTTTTCTGTCTCTATGTCTTCCTGTCTTTTTCTCTCTTACTTTCCCTCTCTGTACTGCTCTAACCAAATATGTCGACCTGTTTCCACAAATCCCAAAACCTCAACATGAATTACTTGCAATAACCCTTACCCCTGAGTGGCTTCCTGGCCTTGATAAGTGGTGACAACTGTGTAAAAAAAATTAATTAAAGATAAACATAACTATCTACCCTAAATTAAATGGCATAACATTTTCCCACAAAATTGAGTCTCCATTATAAGGGGAGATATAGATAGAAACATAAAACGGTTTATTTTAAATAAATTATATTGAATGTACCAGAATAGAAAATTTAGGAAATACAGAAGAAAATAGAAAAAAGAAAAAATAGAAACAAAAAAAATTAAAAACGAAGGAGGAATGGAAAAAGTCGAAATAAAAATTAATAAAACAAAGAGTTAGAATAATGTATGAAATATCATAAATACGAAAGGATGAATCTTCATTGCAGCTTTTGCAGATCCGTCGATCAAAACCAAAATATGGGATGAAGATATGTTTTCCTTTTGTTCAGATATAAACCACAGAAAGATGTTATCATGCCCTTTTGTGTAAAGAACTATGTGTTTGTAAATTTATATTGTTCATCTTTGTGAACTTATCCATACGTTATACTCGCTTATAAATATATGTGCACACACTGTAGATGTCACGACACGTACTAGTTGCCTTCACTAAGTTTCAAGACTTTTTCGTATAGGCACTTTTATTCAGAATAAACACACGAAACTCTAGTCCCACTTGAAGTAATCTCCTCCAGCTGAAACGCACTTGTAACGTTCCAACAATTTCTGGAAGACACCATGGAAGTCCTCTTGTGTTAACGTGTCAATGACCTTCGGCAGAGTCCTTAATTGTCTCATAAAAACTAGTAAGGTTTTCCTTGAGCTTAGGGAATAACCAGGAGTCACAAGAAGCAAGGTTTGTACTATAGGGAGGGTGAGTAAATATCTTGATGCCCATTTGGGTCAAATAGTCTGATCTCTTTTGAGCATCCTTTGAACAAACTATATGAATTCCATTGGATATAGAGAAACTAGACGATTACAAACATGTTATATATACATAATATTATTATACACGCATTAAATAGACATGTTGCACACATTAAAGACACGAGTAAAATATAAACGCATTAAAGAGAAATGTTATATACTTAGCTATATAACAGTAATAAGGTGAGAGGAGATTGTAGAATCAAGAGTGAGTTTCGCGTTAGAAATACATATAAATTCATACATATAAATACATGCATATAAATAAATACATATACATTTATATGCAGTCATTATCCTTGCGGTTAGTCTGCCACGCTTAAGTCTTAAATAGCATTTTCGTAAATCTATCAAGCTGAAAAAAGATTTTCACCCCTTTTTCAAGATAGATTTTGAAATAGCATTCCCATTTAGAATTGCATTTTCATTGCGCGCTAATAGAGAGAGATACATCTAAAGACAATCCGCTTAAAACGGAAGTAGTTTTACAGGTGTGAAATGGTCAATAGATTTTGAAATGGCTGAGTTCATAACTTTTCATATTTCCACCATTTCTACTATATGGGGCCATACGTTTGTTAATATCCAGACAGATTTTGTATGCATTTTAAGTCGCAAATTAAGGTTTATTTACGACACTAGCTTTGATATTTAAATATTTTGTCATCCACTGCGTATTTGAACAGTTGGCGCGACCTAAATCCCTCGTATGGTGCATTTGATCAATTAGGTAGATTCGAAAATTCCAGTTAAACCTATTTGATGGTCTTACGCTGTTTATCTGTGGTTTATTTTTTGTATTTCTGTCATGAATTATCTCCCTTTTATTTCTTTTGTATTCCTGTTTGGTATTGCCGATCTATGGCCACCATTTCTTTTATTTTATTTTAGTGGTACTTTCCTCTTTTAGTTTGGAGTTGGTATGTTCTGGTAATTTATTTCATGCCAATAGTTTTCGTAACTCTTGTTGCATTTCCTGTCGATTTTGTTCCTTTTTTTGATTGATGCCCTTGATATTATTTCCAGAATTCATGACTTTTGCTTATATACCCCTCATTTGTTTCCGGCTGATAAAATATCATCTAGTATTACTGCTTAATAATATTACTTTATTCCATTTACCATCTTGATAAAATTCTTGTATCTTATTGTCTATTATTAGTTTTATTATTCTTTTATTTCCTGTTTGTCATAATTATTTTATTTTTTCTTGATTGGTTTCTTATTTCGTGATAAAAAGATTCTTGCATTTTATTCCGTGTTCATAAAACGAAATTCACGTTCTTCAGGTTGATTGTATTTCTTTCATTTGTTCTTTGGTGATGCTATTTCAGTTCTTTTTTCTTTCTCGATGAATAATATTACTTTATTTTCTTTTCCGTTTATATTATTTTTTTATTTTTCTGTTGTTATATTTATTTTTTGTTGTATTCATCGTTTATGTAAATCTGATCTTGTTGATCCTATTTCTTTTATTTCGAGATCGATAATATTACTGTATTTTATTTTCTGGTGACATTATTATTGCCTTCTAGTTCAGTTTAGTGATATTTTTTTTCTCTTGATAATATTCCCGTCTTTTATTTGATATGTCTCTCTCTCTGTCTCTCTCTCTCTTTCTCTCTCTCTCTCTCTCTCTCTCTTCAGTATAAAATGCCACTACTTTCACTGATGGGATTCTACTCTATATAATAACTATCTACCGATGTATAGACTTCTACGTTACTCGTTTCATGACTTTGTCGTAGACAGTTTTTGTACCAGCGACTCTAATTTCCATGAAACGTGCAGTATAAACAATAATTATTTATTAGAAATGATTATATCGATTAATAAACTATAAAATATTTCTAATTTTTTAATGACTTCAGCTTCGATTTTTAATAAGTGCATTTGCATTTTTAATGAACAGGTTTGTAAATGCTATTAATAGAGTTTCTAAAAAAATGGATAATTAAATCTTGTTCCTCATCTGAAAAAAATATCTAAACATTGAAAGAGATCAATATTTTAAGCAAGATTTTATTAAGCTGAAAAATTAATGGAGGCAGGAAATCTTGAATGAACATTGTTTGCAGAACGAAACGCATTTGGAAATTTTATGGCTTTGTTTTTTTTCGAACGATGTCGATACTTTTAAAATTGATTCAAAAAATATGTTGATAAATGAGATAGGATGAACCGACGTAAATTGTCGTTTTAAGAGCAACTCTGAAGAATTCGGCAAATAATGGAAAGATTATTATTAAACATTCCTTGAAACATCAGCACTGATTTTCTTTGACAATTTCTGATTTCTGTTTTTAGATGTTTCTCTTTGATTTAATGCATAAACTTACTTAAGAAACCGATCCTAACAACCGACTTGTATGCATGAAACATCAAACATACACTGACAATTTCAAAGGAAGAACAGATGTTTGTTGGCTTTAAACCAAAGCATGAATTTGTTTTCTTGTTTAAACAAAGGGTTCCATTGATAGTATTTGACATTAGAGACGATGAAATCGCAAAATATTTTGTAGACGTCCATAACAAAAATGGCATTTAATGGCATTTAAAGTTACTCACGTCTGTCAGTATTTTATACATTTACAAATTCAAGATTCGCGCATGCGTAGAGTAGTGTTGCTATACATGTGTTATTGCATTTGTTACCAGTCATTCATCCTTAGACATGGTCCAAAAAGAGTCTTATATCTGATACTTCTGACCTATTGGCCTAGCTCCAATCTCCGTGTCATCGCCGAAATGTTGCATCCCTCTGCTTGTTTTAAATAAGATTTGTGTTTTATTACAGGCAGCGAACTTTAAATTAACAAGTCTATATTTTTAATTGCAGATTTGGCAACTATCGGTTATTTCGAGTTTAGCTAAGTTTGGCAATTCCTCATGATGAGACTGACATCCTCCACATATATAACTAGCAGCTATCTCTCTTACTCTGCGTATATGTGTAAAGTCATCTAATAAGTCTCCTGTGTGTCATGAGTAAGTTGTTGGAATCCATATTAAATAAAGAAGTAGTCAACCACCTCAACAGAAACAACCTTCTTAGTGACATGCAATATGGTTTCTGCTCTGCAAGATCCACAGCAGATGTGCTAACCGTTATATCACATAGGATTAGTGAACCTCTTGACAAAGAGTTCCTTTCCAGGGCAATTGCTCTTGACATATCGAAGGCCTTCGATAAGGTATGGCATAAGGGCCTACTTCACAAGATTTCCAGCTACGGTATTACTGGAAATATTTTCTCAATCATTAAATCATTTCTCTTTGATAGGCTCATAAGAGTAGTGGTTGATGGACAAAAATCAGAGGCCCACAGTATTAATGCTGGAGTCCCCCAGGGGGCCATACTGGGCCCAATTCTCTTCCTGATCTACATCAATGATCTCCCAAAACACATACTTAAATCATTCGTTGACATCTATGCTGATGACAGGACCATCTATGGCAACATAGCAAAGGCCGTAAATGACAAAGTTCTCTCTTCTCTCTCTTCTGATCTTCAGCACATGGTACAATGGGGGAAGAGGTGGCTGGTCACTTTTAATGCATACAAAACCAAGCTTCTATCTTTACATCATCAACGCTCTGATCCCCATCTGGCATCAATTGAAATGGATGGCTTTCGTCTTGGAGAGGCTCTATGTTTTGACAAGCTTCTGGGTTTAACCTTTACTCCTGATCTGAAATGGATCACATACATCAAATCTGTTGCCAGGGACGCTGGGAAAATGGTGGGATCCTTCTACCGCTCCAGAAGATATCTCACTACTGATACAATTCTCTATCTGTATAAAAGCCAAGTACGTCCAAGGATGGAGTACTGCTTCCACATCTGGGCAGGAGCTACTAAAAACAGCCTATCCTGTCTTGACAGAGTACAAAATAGACTTCGTGGCTTAGTGGGGGATGCCCTTTTCTCTTGCAATAAGTAATGCCTCTGACCCACTTCCCATAGGAGGAGAGCAACGAAACTTGGCACAGTTATTAGTCTTTCACTACATAGGAATCACCTAGAGTTATGCATTTCTCCCATCGTTTGATGCAGCTCTGTATACCCTTTTTGTATAACACCGCAGGTTGGTCCTCCAACCACGACGTGGCTTCAGAAATCAAGGCTGCATCATCTGGGAAACGCTTTCCTTTCAAAAACAACTTCATAGTTGGGAAGAGATGAAAGTCAGAGGGTGCGAGGTCAGGAGAGTAGGGAGGATGGGGAAAAATTTCATAACCACACGCCCGCGCTTCTGATCTGGCGACATGCGAGTTGTGGATCGGAGCGTTGTCCTGCAGGGGGAGGATACCTTTGCTGATCTTGCCCCGGCTCTTGATTCTGATAGCTTCACTTAATTTCCTAAAAAGTGGAGCATAATAGGCTCCTGTAATTGTGGTACCCTTCGCCAGGAAATCTGTCTTCACTACTCCGTCCTGGTCCCAGAAGACTGTGAGCATGACCTTGCCAGCGGAGGGTTGCATTGACTGGGCTTTGGTCTCTGGATCATAGTGATGTACCCAGGTTTCGTTCTGTGTAATCAGTCTTTTGAAAAACTTTGACTCATCTTCTTGGCACATCTCCAAATTCATCCTCGAGCACTCGACGCGTTCTCGCTTCTGGAATTGTGTTAGCAACCTGGGAATCCATCTGGCAGACACCTTATGCATATGAAAATGGTCGTGAATGATAGTTTCCACAGACCCTGTACTAATCTTGACATCTTGAGCTATTTGACGAATAGTAATGCGCCGATCTTCCAAAATGGCAGTCTCAACTTGACGGACAGATGCCTCATTAGTGGTAGAAGGGGGGGTCGACCAGGTCTGGGAGCTGTTTCCACAGATTTCCGGCCATGTTTGAATTCACGGTGCCAGCGTTTTACAAGGTCATATGGTGATGTATTATCACCATAAGTTTCTTTCATTTCATCAAAATTCTCCTGTGGTGTGCGTCTTTTCAAATACAAAGCCTGGATCACTGCTCGACATTCAACAGGCTCCATTTCACACCTGACTCAGTTCAAACACCTGTAAAACAGAAACCATAATTAGTTCAGAGCTGTAATTTGCACATAACCCGTAGAGATATAAATCATTGCACATGTAAAATTTCAGCTAGATCAGACAACTGGAAGTGGGTCAGGGGCATTATTTATTGCATACCCCTCGTAGAAATTACTTATCGTAAAGGATTTCAATTAAAAATAATATATAAAAATTATTTTCTTTCCGATTTGCTGAGGACAACTTTTACGAGTTTTAATATTACGATATTTTTATGCAATCCGTGTATAGCGATGAAAATTTCATTTCAAATACCTGAACGACGGATATATAGAGCATTGGTTGATAACGCAGCCTCCTTCTTGCAAATACCATAAACTTGATTAACAATTGTTTTTCTAGTTCGATATGTTTGTCTTTACCAAGCTGCGCAAATTTCAATATCATCTTACTTTAGTAATTTTCTGTATTTTTGAGATGAGGTGTTTTCATTGATTGAGATTGTCGGACTGACTTCCTCATCTTGGTTGTTATTGTCACAACGTTTCGGCCGTTTTGCCCTCCGGCCTCCGTCGGGTGTTTTGTATCGAACCGGGGAACCGTTTGTTGTCCTAGTGACATATCGGGTAGTCCTAGACGTTGTATCAAAGTTTACAGTTACCCAAAAGGTGGTGAGTTCAATCCTGAACGAATGCAGTGAAAAAGTAACATTAAAAACAGAGAATCAGCAACTATGTCCCAAAGCTTAGCTGGAGTCCGAACACGGTACCCCCGTAATAATAATAAAGGGTTGGGTTCGAGACTCCTAACAAACGGTTCCCCGGTTCGATACAAAACACCCGACGAAGGCCGGAGGGCAAAACGGCCGAAACGTTGTGACAATAACAATCAACATGAGGAAGTCAGTCCGACAATCTCAATCATCTTCTTACTTTATTGAATAATTTACATTTTACTCACATGAAAGACCAAAGAAACCATACCAGTGACGCAAAGAAAATGTTGTACAACAAAATATCATGTAAAATAACAGAGTAGTTTACGTTTACAGAAGACATTGAATAGTTAAAATAATGTTTCTTATATACTGAAAGCGCCTTTAATTTTAGTTAGTGCTTAAAGTAGGGATCTGGAGTCTTCGTGATTTTTTTATACATCACTTATAAATTTTTTTCTAGAGTTATAAAAACATAGTTTTAAAAAGTAGTCTGGCTTCCTAGCTTTTATTTAGTGTCAGAGTAGCACTCCGGATATATCTGTGTTTTATTTTTTCAGTTCTTCCATTAAATAATTTATTTTCCAGAGGAGTAGAAAATTGGTTTTACTAGTGCTTTAGAAACCTCAATTTTATTTTTGTGCTTTAAGTAACGCTTGGGACTCCTCCTGACTTTATTTTTTTAAAACTGTTAACTTATAAAAATGTTGTTTAATTCATTATATTTAGATTGAAAGTGGTAGATGAACTTTGTTTAAAATAATTCAGTTCTATGATAATGAAGGATAAAGAAATAAGTTTATTCAATCCTGGAAGTATATGACAAGGGGGAAAGACAGAAGATTCAGTTATATACGATTTTCTGTCATTATCTAGATACATTAGATTTTAATCATCCTTATTAATAAAACTACTCAACAAAAAAGTAATTTAAACCTTTCACATGCATGCAAAAGCTTATTCATTTCTTTTCTAATTTAAATTAAAAAAATAAGTAAGATTTTATCTTTAAAACGAGATACCAGTTAGAAAGCATTCATTGCAAAGCAGGAAAATGATTAAATAAAATGTCTTTGTAAACTTACAAATTTAATACATGTTATAAAAGAGTAAAGAAAAATGTATTTCAATTCAATTTAAAAATCACTAAAAGAAATTATGTTGTGTGGATTTGGCCGTAGTTTTTGAACAATTGTAGTTGGAAGTTATACATTAGTTGTATCTATGATTGCTAAATAGTAAACGTAATTTTTGTATTGTTTTTACATGTTTTCTCTATACACGTCTTCGTGTTCTATCTAGGCATTTCTTAATTAAACGATAAATGTATTGCTATCAAAATTAGTAAAATATATTATGACTGAACTGCTTGTTACATCCTAATATTTTAATCACTTCAATTTTTTTTATACAACTTGGATACTTATGGTAAAACGACGTGACAAACACGATGAAATAGTCAGAATTACATTTTCAATAGAAAGAAGTGAAATATTACATGTTCTCACCGGGAGAATATAGTTACAATTATAGTACATCTGTTAGTTCCTAAATGATCTCATGTGAGATCATCGGGAGGTAATGTTTTAAGCTTTTGATTTAATGTGAAGTGATTTTAATTAGTCCTAAATATATACGTTTACACCGGAAGAATTTGTTGATTGTGATGAAAACTATAAATTCTACACTTACTGATTTTAAAATATTTATTTAAATTGATTGAAATTTGATATAAATTGTTTATTTTGGTGATGATTTTCAAGCCGACTTTAAAGACGTGAGGTGGCATGATATGGCCCTCACTTGAAACCAAACATGAGACCATTACAGTAGTCGGAAACTTTATTTTTATCATCCTATGCATGTCCTTGTTATTTCTGGTAGCGTATCGATGTATTTTGAGGGTGATGGCAATGGTCCTGTTGCCATAACTTGGATCATTATAGAGCATGAGTTGTACAGCGGCGCATCTTCGATCTCGCTAGTTGAACATTGCGTCACTTTTAAACATGATAGAAGGCTCCTATCGCTCTTATGATGTGTATTCAACTGGCCAACTAGTAGATGGTCTGCAACAAAAAGAAAACCGGTTTTCATCAAACGGAAATGGAATCATGTTGCCTTTTCTGGGACGACAATTTTATCGTTCCGCCGACATATAACTCTGATTTTTTTAAATTGTAACTTACATGGGTTGAAATTTTATATAGATTGTTTATTTTGGTGATGAACTTGGAAAAACATCAAGTAACAGACAGTGAATATGAAACAATTTAAAGCGAAAAACGGTCGACATTTTAAGAAATTTCAAAATTTAAATCAAACATTTTGATAAGATTTTTTTACAAAATGGCGGACCAATACAATTTGCTGTGGGTTGAAGGTATAATGAATTTCTTAGAAAAGAAACGTAGAAAAAAATCATAGAAAAAGAAACAGAGAATAAAATAAATAAAGAGGAAACACGGGGATAAAATTAATGAATAAAAGAAAAAAAGAAATTAATAATTTTGTCACGACTAAATCTGAAATTGATTGTTTGAAAACTTACTGAAACCAACTTCTTTATTCCTGATCATAATTCATTTGTTTCACTGCTTATATATATATATATATATATATATATATATATATATATATATATATATATATATATATATATATATGTATATATATATGCATATATATATTTATATATATATATATATATATGTATACGCATTTATGGTTTGTTAACAAAAAGCAGATCATATTTATAGAAACTATCGTTTTACCTGCCCTCACGTCAAACATGATGTTTCAAACTATATGAATACACCGATATATAGCATCTTTCCATTTAAACGTTCCAAACTATTTGAATGAAATTAAGCAAAATATAATCTTCAATATTTATTAATTTTCCCATCTTAAAAAAACACGGTATTAAATATTATGAATAGACGAAGCGTTTAAATGTCATTCGTATTTCGATTATAAATAATCTTTTCCTCTCGTCGTTTGACTGCCAGACTCGTGGCCTTTGACATAATAGGCAATTTGGTGTCAAAACAGAAGAAAGCTAACATCTAATCTCTGCCAATAAGTGGTTGTCAAAACTAATGATAATAAGACGAAGAATAAAGCTAAGAAAAAAATAAATAAAGGGTGTAAAACAAAAATAATAACAAAGATGGCGCAGGTTAAGTTATGATTATTGAAAAAAGTAAAATGACTACGAGTAATTAGATTCTTTTGGGCCAATGAAATATGTGCGCCTTTTAGATGCCAAGAACAATTTCCCACCGCTTTAAGGTTATAAATTTTATTTTTACTAAATATCATAGCGTCGCCATTTTTTAAAGAAACAAAACAACACTTTTGATGCGTTTCCAAATGATTTCTATCTTACTAATTATTATCGTTGCTTTTCTTGTTTTCGACATATTGAAAGAATGGGACAGATAGGCGCGGGGCCTCACTGAAATCTGAAGCAACCATATTTACTCAGAAAATAATTTCACGCATGAATTAATTTGTGCTTTTTATTGCTTCGATTTTGATGGCAATCGTTTCCTCTGACAAACCTGTCCATCTTTCATTCATGGCTGGTTACAAGAAATCAGTGGAGAAAACGATGTTCGTTTAGATTTCATTTCAAAGTTGTCTCCATTGACAAGGAAAATCTCATATTGTTAGAAGTTAAATGGACGATAAAATTCCGAACGTTGATGCCTAAAAGCCGTAAATGGTTAGAAAACAACCTTTAAATTCCAGTTGTAATGAAATCCGTTTAGATCAACTTTCTTCCTATCGACAGGGACACGAATGCCAAAAAATATAAATTACAACGGTTTCTCTTTCTATTAATAAACAGTTTTTTACAATTTTCTCAGAACAAATGTCTCCCATAAAATAATGTTTCTTCTAGGGCAGAAAACTCCTGGTTTTACTAGTGCTCGTGTGGCCTCAATTATATTTAGTGCGTCCAATAGCACTCGGAGGGCCTCCTGATTTTAATTCTTTTGCAACTGTCAACTTATAAAATTGTTTCTGTTTAATTCATTATGTTTTGTTTCAACAGAATTGAGTTCCAGGATAATGAAGAATAAAAGCATAAGTGTCAACAAAATTATGGTAAACCCTCTTATTTTATATAGCTTTGTTATTAATGACCTGATCAATAATCTGAAACAAACTCTGAAGTAATAAGTTATTAATACAGTAGGAGACACAGAAAACCCTACATGAAACAAGTGTGTTCACTAATGCACTAAACCATTTGGAACATGTTTGATACTGAATCCATACTCTATGCCCGAGATGCAGCTAGTATGAGTTATAATATCATTTCCCTTTTATGTTGAATCGAATAGTGCTTAATACTTTAGATAGAATATATACGATAGTAGAAAGATTATACAAAAATAACGATAACAAGGAGAAATGGGAATAAAGAACGGAGGAGGAAAAACAAAATATTAAATTATATGAGCTTTTCATGTTTTATTCATGGTTGGTTACGAGAAATCAGTGGAGAAAAAGTGTCGTTATAAGACAGACGTTATAAGACATTATAACCGCAATATAAGACGTTATAATATAGCCGTTATAAGACGTTATTAGATAGATATTATAAGTTAAATGATAAAATCCCAGTCGCGATGGCTAAAAGTCGTAAATAGTTTTAAAAAAATTGAATAAAAAAAATTAAATTCCAGCTTTAATGAAAACTGTTCAGATGAACTTCCTCCCTATCGACAGGGTCACGAATGCAAAATACATAAATTACAACAGTTTTTTTTATTAATAAACATTTTTAAGAATTGCTCAGAACAAATGTAAAATTATATAAGAGGTTAATCTGTTATCAAATGATTTTGAGTGTTAATTGAATCGTATTAAGATATGTAAGGAAATAATATTTCAATTCATCTAAATAGTTAAAATTAAAAGTTAATGAAATGCGTATATAAACTAATATGTTCTATGAATGCAACACGACTTAAAATTTGTTTCGTCAGTTTGTGTATCACAATGCCTTTTATTAGATTATATATATTTCGTATATTTATTAGAATAATTCTTATACAGAGCTAAAATAATTCTTGTAAGGAATTCCGAAAGGATCCAGAATAAAACTCATAACTCGGTATTTTAGTGGAAATATCTTGAATAGACAAATAAATACAACAAATATATAGGTTTCGTTTATACGTCAGTCCGACTGCTCCGGTGCGAGACTTGTTCACGATTTGTGTACTAACGCAGAGAGACATATTCCTTTTGTCTTAATAAATAAAGGTTCATTATTATCCGTAATGTAGACATTCCATAGCAAATGAAAAACATAAATAAATAGATTTTGTATTCGATAAATTAGCCAACGTCAAAAAGAAAAATAATAAAATAGTGAATATTAATACGATTTTGGAATTTTTAAAAATTAACTACCAAGCAACAAACTATAGAGTTAATAAATTCCTTTAAATTATTCTTAATTGAAGATGGCAATATGAACATAATACAAATTTGAATATCAATAAACTATTTGTTTAAATTATAGTTTGAAAGTTCAATTAATTAAAACGTTAGTCCTTCAATAAGACGCCTGTAATAAAAATATGGAAAAGAGAAGATTATACTGTATATAATATGTTAAGCAATATCTTAGTATGGAAATATCATTCCATTGTATGCATTATTCTTCATGAAAGTTTTCGAATAAACAATTAAATTATGCAGAATATTTCATACTTTTTTAATTCCGTAAAGATGAGAAATTACACAAAATAAATTGCAACCACATAAAAGTACGAATTCAATTGCTAAGCTTTTTATTAAAGAATTCTAGAAAAGAGAGAAATCACAATTTTACAATCATAAATAAAATGTGCATCAAAATAACATTTTCATTCTTATTTTGTTATTATTGAACTTATGATAAATTAACAAAAACTTATTGAATGTCTTGTTGTACGAGTCGTTCAGAATATATTGGTAAAACCTCTCGATAAGTGGTTCAACATAACATTATATATATATATATATATATATATATATATATATATATATATATATAGTAAGTTATAAAATATATATGGCGTTTAAGCTACACAGAACATTCCGCGTTTCATCCACTCTAGGATTCTTCAGGCTTATGCTAGAATGGATGAAACGCGGAATATTCTGTGTAGCTTAATTACCATATATATTTTATAATTTACTAACTAGCTCTACATACGTATTGAGCACTGTTGAAGTAAATAAGTTTACGCATAAAGTTATACTTTCGTATGTTAATTTATGTGAGTCAATGAAGGAGTTATATATATATATATATATATATATACATGTATATATATATATATTTAACGATCATATCATAACGTATAATCTATATATTGAGAGGACGTGAATATCAAGTCGACACTGGCAGCGATTGTCTAAAGTCTCTCGTTTTGTCAAGATAACCTGGTACAGGAATACTATTCCATATAAGTAAACCGTGACTCCCCATATTTCCTCCTACAACACAGAACACGCTAGGTAACATACAAATATCTGTGCATGAGGTCGCCAAGCTAATCAAGAACCTTGATTCCAGTAAAGCTACTGGCCCTGACGGCATCCCAATTATAGTGTTAAAAAAGCTTCAAGTAGAACTTGCTCCCATACTTACGAAACTGTTTAAGCGTTGCTAATATAATTCGGAGTAAGACTCCTTTGTCAATCTTTTTTCCCTCTTCTTCCTCGATGTAATGTAGTGGAAGGTAGTTCGATGACGAGTCCACGTGATGTTAACTGACGCGTATATTACGTCGAGGAAGAAGAGGAAAAAAAAGATTGACAAAGGAGTCTTACTCCGAAATATATTTCTTTAAAAATAAACGCCCGTTAAATTTATAAAAAAAATTCGCGTTGCAGTTTTGGCTTCAAATGTATTTATACATGTTTTATTCTTCAAATTTGACTCAACGCTTATAACAGATATAAAAAAAATACTACCAAGATTTTCAAAATGCGCGACCACGCGTCACCTATCCGGCTTCATAAAAAACCCCGCAGTTAACAACATCACATGGACTCTTCACCGAACTATCTTCCACTTCATCATGTCGAGAAAGAAGAGGAAAAAAAGATTGATAAAGGAGTCTTACTCCGAAATACGTTTCTTTAAAAATAAACACCCGCTTATTTTATAAAAAAATTCGCGTTGCAGTTTTGGCTTCAAATATAGTTATACATGTTTTATTCTTCATCCTATAACATGATTAAATGGCAGATTGGGAAGAAAAAATATGGTTCTAACCTAATATGTTTGAAAGGCAGAAAAAGAACTTTAATTGAACATTCGAATATCTTGGGATTTCATATATAGATCCCAAAGAATGGTACATCTTGATTTCTGCGAACTTAGACTGAGATAAGATGAAATAATCAAAAAAAATTCCTCCGTATTTTTGTTGGAATCAACTTTCCCTTATTTTAACTGTTTTAACCTTAACTATGTTATTTTAACCTGTAAATAATATGTTATTTTAACCTGTAAATAATATGTTATTTTAACCTGTAGATAATATGTTCTCAATTAGACGAAAGATTGCGGAAACAGAAAATCCCTTTTTTGAACTAGTAAAAGTGTGTTTTATGAGTTTACTTAGAAGTATAAGGCATCTGTACGAGACGTTGTGTGAATTAGAAAAATAATACATATTAATTTGTAAACATTTGGGATATAAAAAAATAAATTTGCAGCGCTAAAATACAGAATAATTAAATATCTTTTTTAACTGTTTATGATTGCGTAAAGTTTTATAATAAATCATTATGAAAGTTTGAATTAAAAAATTTCATTCATGACAAATATTTCATAATTATTTAATTCCTAATAAATTAGAGACTACATCAAATAACTTGAATATACTCAGACATATGACAAGAAAATATATTGCAAATTAGATGTGAGTTGTGTAAAAATTTTCGAAAACAGAAAATTCCTCTTCAAAACTGAGCTTTTTATTAGTCTAATGAAAAGTTTAAGGTATGCATAGGAGAAGTTGTACGAGATATAAAATCAATAAATCTATATGAACTGATTTCGTCTTAATCTTTCGTATTAAACCAAGTAAACGTTACTATCATCTCTAAGGTAAAATTTCTGTAACATATACTAACGCAAAACGAATAGGATTTTCACCCTCTCTTAAATTGCTTATTTCATTCATAAAAAAACAATAACCAATATATAACACATAATGCGGATTCTTAAACTGATTTGGAAATACTCCGTAAAACTGTAGATCTACTGACGAATGCATTATAAAAAATTACCCAATTCTTTATAAATATTTAAGTATATACTAAGTTACTTAGCTTTCAGCGACATATTTAAGACTTAAACTTAGTTTGTTTTTTGTTTTTTGTGGGAAATTCTATGCAGTTGCATACGGGTTTCTATACTCTTTCTACATTGGATTTTTTTCTAGCTAAATCGGATTATTTTTACTCTAAATTTTCTTTCCCTTTTTTACCAACATTGAAATACCGACTATTTAAAAAAAATATTCCTTATTTAATTTACCATCACGTTTTCATGCATTCTCGACTTTCTAGTTTAAGTTTGTTTTTCCATTTTCACATATTTTAACAATTTGTTTGCATTTTATGACGAAACATCATAAAGTTCTTTTTTATATCATAACAAGCAATTTTTATAATTTGCTAATATCTTTCAATCCTCTGAAGAGAACAATAGCATTGTTTTAAAATCCGTAGAAAACTATGTTGTAATTTTAGTTTGATTATTCTATCGTACAATAAATTTTCTTGTAAATTTTTAATTTACAGACTTGATTTTTATTCCTTAAATATATAATCTATAAAATAAATCTCACTGTTTAAATGTATGTATGTATGTATGTATGTTTGTATGTCTGCCTAAAACTTTCGACAGAGGCGACGGATTTTCACGAGAAAGGCCATTCCTTCTTTTCAATTGACAAACCTTAATTTTAACCTTCGCCACTTCCGGTTTGGCAATGGACGCAACGTTTATATTTTTCTTTTTCACATACTTTTCCTCCTTGGCGGTACAGATTCAAGACTGCCTGCCTATTACCATTTTTTCTCAGCACACACCTCAAAACACCCGGACAATGCCGGGCATCCAGACTAGTTATATATAAAAAAAGGTCTTAGTTTTCTACATATTTTTTAACAAGAAGATGCTATTTATTTACATTAAAAAATGATTTTAAAAATTTGTATCTTTTCATGCATCATCTCCTGTATGTTTACGTAATATTTCCATTTCTGAGGTCACCTCGTCATACACTAATATCTGTGATTAGTCATATTGATATTTATTTCTGAACTTAATACGCGTCTTTTAATAAACTTTACGTTTTATTTTATGGACACCAGACATTAATGTTGTTGTTTTTGTTTTGTTTTGTTTTTTTCACAATAATTATTTTTTATTTGCTTGTTATGAATATATAAAACAGCTTTCTTACTATTAAGTGGCAACTGATGGGTAAATATTTCTGATTTTTTTTTAATGATTTTCGCACCTGATATTATAATTACTGCTTCATTAATATTGCAAGGTTAATCAATTATTATTATTATTATTATTATTATTATTATTATTATTATTATTATCATTGTTGTTGTTGCTGTTGTTATTATTATTATTATTATTATTGTTGTTGTTGTTGCTGTTGTTTTTATTATTATTATTGTTGTTGTTGTTGTTTTTATTGTTACTAACTATTACTATTCCAACGTTATTGAATTATCGATTTAGGAATTTATTAAATATTCTAACTTGAATTATTGATCTGTATGAGTCTGATAAATTGTGTGAAACTCCTGAACGAAAATTTCACATTTACATTTTGGTAATTACAAAGAAATGTTGTAATTGCTATAAGAGTTCAATTTTTAAATTACGCTTAAAGATATTTTAATGCATGCATATTTCGTTTTTTTTTTGTGATTACAGAGCCATTTATTTATTATTATTTATTACAGAGCCATTTATTTATTATTATTTATTACAGAGTCATTATTTATTGTGACTACTATATAGTAGTGATGTAAAATATAAAAAAGATGACTCAGATGTCATCAGCTTGAATCGAAACCGAAACATCTAGCAACTAGCTGCGTTCCCTACTTATGCAGCTATCGAATGATAAATAAGAAAGGTTTGATTTAAACATCTTGAAGAAACTGATTGAGTTATGACGAGAAAGAACTAAAATATATCGGCATGTTGAAATGAACATTTTGCATTTAAACGTGCCAATATATGTATGTACGCATTTTTTATCCAAAGATTTTAATCTTTATAAACCATCCTTGGTGAAGAATTAGTATTTTCTGTTAATTTCAGTGGTATCTGATCAGTAGTTTAAGAGATTGTAAGCAAAATGTTTACACCCAGACAGAGGCGTAGATAGAAAAACAGATACACACATTCCTCTACTGTTTTATACACAAATATAGATATATATGTACAAATATATAATATTAAATGAGAGATGAGGAATAAGGATTATATATAACGTTATTATACCATCAGAGCAATAAGAAAAACTCTTTACGCTATGGCATTTCGAAACTAAATGCTTCTCATCAAAAGAGGAGAAGGGTCAGAATTATACAAAATGCAAACGTAGAAAGAATGGTTTAATGAAATTTAGCAATAAAATGAAAATTAAGTCGTATGGTAAAAAATGGTAAACATTAATAAAAATAAGGTATAACATATGTGATTAAACGTAGGTGATATTAAAAAATATACCACCTACACATATAGTACCCTTCAGATTTAACTTTATATATCAGTTTTTTCAACAGCTCATCTTTCAATTAAATATTATTATTTTTGCTCCTTTTAATAAGGTTGAGTTTTTCGCATCTTAAAAAGTTTTGTTAAAGAATTACTTTTTGGTAACATAATAATTCATTTTGATGTTCAAAATGAATGCTCTGCCGATGATACATACGATTTTTAAAATGCGAACCATTATAAGATACATCTGCTTTACTTAAAAACTGCTAGGTTTATTTTTGTTGTCTTAAAAAAAAACACCCAATATTTTTGCTGATAAGGAGTCTTTGTTTAAAAAACTAAATCTTAAAATTATTTTCCATGAATTAATGTCTATCTCAATAAAAACATCGTTTCCGAAACGATCGTACAATTCATTAACTTTGTTGTATTTCTTCTTATGAAACTGATTTTTAATTTTTAATTTTATTTATAAATAATCAATCATCTTACTATATATATATATATATATATATATATATATATATATATATATATATATATAATTACGGGATTTCCTTGGATTTTACTTGTGCAAATGGAAATTCAATTAACTTTCTTGAAGTTATATATTTGGATTTTACTGTCACTGCATTATTTATCTTCGACCAGACTATCCATTCACGTGTAATCACATTTTTCTTCGCCATATTCCCTCTGCTTCACTTTTTCGTTATCAAGTAAGATCTTTGACTTACTTGTTGTATAATCAAATACTTTTGCATGAAAAATCCGATCCTGAATTTTGCTAATTCCTACGCTCTGATGAGAAGGAAAGTATTTATTCGAAACTCCGCGGATTAAGGACTATCCACTTATCTAGTGTTTCCTTTGCAGATTAAATATGTTTTTAACTCTTTTTCAAAGTGTTTTTAACATATTTTATTAACTGTTTGCTCGTATATATATATATATATATATATATATATATATATATATATATATATATATTACCCGTAAATATACAATTAAATAAAGATCTGTGCATTTTGGTTTTTGCATGAAAATTATGTTTCGCTCGCAATATGAATGTTGGAGTTTAAAATAAATATTACGTCCAGGTTTCATATCAGTTTTCGTAAAATAAATATTCCATAATTCATAATGATGATAGCAACAGTTTAGGATTTTACCAAGCACATACATATTATTGATAATCATATATAATTTAAAATTATATCTTTATTAAATTTTTGCACTTAACTAATTTTAGGATTGTGATTGCAAATCTTCGTTGCAATCACTAAGATGATTGAGTCTTCGAAAAATCATGTTTACATGTTAATCGCTGTGTTGCTGAGTGCATGCATTCCTTAAATTCATACTGATAAGATTATAAAAACGAAAAGTTATAAGTAGGTGGATGTTGGCATTTACTAAACAATTATGTGACCATATTAATCGCCATACTGCAGAATATATATTCTACAAATTCACAATTCTCCGTTTATTTGTTAAAGAGAATAAAACATTATATAAAACGGTGTTTCATTAAGTGCATAAATAATAATAATAATAATAATAACAATAATAATAATAATAATAATAATAATAATAATAATAAGAAGAAGAAGAAGAAGAAGAAGAAGAAGAAGAAACGATAAACCATATAGTAAGCGAATGCAGCACACTGGCCCGAAACGAATACAAGAAGAGGCATGACCAAGTTGGAGGACAGTACACTGGCAATTATGCAAATAACTGCATATCAAACTCACAGAAAAATGGTAGAAGCATAAGCCAGCAACAGTACTTGAACACGAGAATCACTAAAATCCTATGGGGCATGGACATACAAACAGATAAACCTATCCAAGCAAGAAGACCGGATGTCGTAATAATTAACAAGAAAGAAAAGTCCTGTCAAATCGTAGACTTTGCTGGCCAGTTGACCACAGGGTGAATATAAACGAAAAGGAGAAATGGGTCACATACACAGAGCCACCCAGACAGCGTGAAGGGATATGGATGGTGAAGAACATCAAATTAATATCTATAATAGTAATGGGAACAATTCCGAAAAACTTTAAAAAAAGAATGGGAGAAATTCGAATCAGTATAAAGGCAGCAAAGAAACAACGAATAACAATAATGAAAACAGCTGAAATATTAAGGAAAACCCTTGAATGCAGAGACTAATACACATTTATGGACGAGAAAAAAGCTAGCATTTAATACAACAGAAATACATAAATTAAATACTGAAATAAAATGTAGTTATTAATATTTGAATCTAAAAAATAAAAACTGCGAATTAGTATTGAAATCACTTATCTGAAAAACACTTCCGTCTCCAAAATGCAAACTAAATATCTCACTGCTGATTCTATTCTCTATCTATATAAGAGTCAGGTACGTCCAAGGATGGAATATTGTTGCCACATCTGGGCAGGAGCTGCTAGAAAGGAATTGCCCTGCCTTGATAGAGTTCAAAATAGACTTCGTAGCTTCGTAGGAGATGTCCTTTTCTCCTCCTTGCAACCTCTATCTCACAGAAGAGATGTTGCGAGTTTGTCTCTGATGTATCGTTATTTTCATGGAAAGTGTTCGACTGAGCTTCAATCTATGCCCCCCCTCGCCAAACTTTCACAAGAAACACTCATCTAGCTGTAAACACTATCAATAATTCCCCCAATCTTTATCTGTGCCTAAACCTAAACGTAGATTCCATGAACAAAGCTTCTTTCTTAGAACTGCACGCCTGTGGAATTGTCTTCCGTTTTCCTGCTTTCCGGCTGACTACAATATGGTTGCGTTCAAGTCTAACGTAAATAAGTTCTTGATGAGCCGTTCCATATAAGTTAACAAATTTACCAAATTTTCATTACTAATGATTACTATATTGTCCAATTTCTACTGTACACTCTTTAACCCTTATCCTTGAGTGGCCTCTTGGCCTTGATAATGTGGTGATGCCTATGTAAAAAAAAAAACATAAGCCACATGCATGGACTACATAAGCTACTGCAGATACAAAACGTGAAGAAGCGTTACATGGAAGCCAGAAAATTGAAGCTGTATATCTACAAATTCTTTATCCCTTCCCCTATTCCCTTCCATTGCCCCATCACCGCGCTTCGCAAAAAAAAGAAAAGAATGATGTAAAATAGTCGGAAAGGGTCAAAGATGGTGGGAAGACCAAGGAAAGAGCGTTGACGAAATCTCCACTGGACAAGTGCGAAGAAATCTGGAACATTGGAGAGGCTTATTGCCACTAAAATTCCAGTGGAGATTAATGGCCGCTGTCAGCGAGAAATCTATGGTACAGCTGTTGTAATAACGCAAATTTATTTGCTAATGTTATCGAAAGAGATGGAAGTACCGGAAAGCTGGGTGGATTGTTGTCACTCAGCTTCCAGCGGACACCATATGGTTGTTTTCAAGGAGAGACTGAAAGAGATGAAAATCTGGGTATTTTTTTTTTTTGTTTACCTCTGTTAGAAGCGCTGAGTGAAATTTGAAGAATAAAACATGTATAAATACATTTGAAGCCAAAACTGCAACGCGAAATTTTTGCTTGGAAGTGCATATACATGTAAAAGTTTTTTTACTGAATCCATGGATTTTAAATAAATGGCTCACTTCATTACATGAAAGGCTATTGGCTAAATAAATGTTAGTAATTATTAATTGTGCTTATTAGCACATAAATTCAAAATTATATTTGAAATAGTAGTTTAACAAATATAACCTAACATACGAATGAGGATAGAGAAGCAGTTGTAAAATCTAAAACAATGAATATTATATATATATATATATATATATATATATATATAATTACTTCATTTACTGACATAAATTTAATGTACGAAAGTATAGATTTATGCGTAAACTTTAAGTATTTTCTTCAAAAGTGCTCAATACGTAGGTAGAGCTAGTTAGTAATTTATAAAATATATATGGCGACTAAGCTACACTGAATATTCTGCGTTTCATAAAATGCATGCCCATTGGCTGATAAGAGGGGGTGCGGTGGATACTAGAAAGCTGATTAGCTAACTAGAAATCCTCAAAATATATAAAAACAAGAAGCAACCACAAAATTCGCGCATAAGCCTGACGAATCCTACAGTGGATGAAACGCAGAATATTCAGTGTAGCTTAGTCGCCATATATATTTTATAAATTACTATATATTGCGTTTTTATGCATGTTCTTTACTGGAATATATATATATATATATATATATATATATATATATATATATATATATATATATATATATATATATGCTAGCGGGACGGCTAGCTGGACGCTCGGGCGTACAATGCAGTTAAACATAATTTAATTTATGAATATTACGTATGCATCATTATAGAATCAATCCTCTATTGAATATTATATATTATGAGAAATTTTTTATCCGGTGAACTAATTCTCAAAAACAATAATAAAATAATAATAATAATAATAATAAAAATAATAATAATAATGATAATGTTGTTCATCAAATTCTGTATGTCTTTGATTACAATATCATGTTAACTGATATTTTGACTTGATGATGAATGCCCTGGAAAAGGCACTTTTGATTAATGTTTAGTTTTAAAACATGCAAACGAATAAATGATTTGCGGCGATTTTAAATGGTATCTCTTTTTTATCGTAAAATGAAATCATCAATAATTTTTTTTTTAAATAAAACGGTGAGGTGAACACGGGCTTTAACGCAGGATCATTCGATCTATAATCGAACGGTCTACCACTAAGCTATATCCCCAGATAATAATAACTCTGTTTTTAAGAAGAAAATATTTGCTGAAATTTTATTATCTCTCTTGGCCGATGTAACGTAAAATATTTCCGTGTAAAAATCATTTTTTTTTATCTCTAAGAAAAAAGACTATTTTTAGGATCGGATTTTTCTTTTTTCGATTTTCGATACTTATTGAATGAATTTCTGTACAAAATATATCAAAGAACACTACCAGACATTTAAATTAGCTTTGTATAAACAATGCAAAAGTAAGGCCTCTTGCATACTCGTTTCGCATGCAAGGAACTCTGGTTTCGAATTACGAGTTCGTATTAGTTTAACTGATGAGCCCAAATGAGGGTGAAACTCAAGTTTTGGACTTTCAGTTTGTTGTAAGCTGCGACATAAGCTGCGACGTAAGCTGCGGATATATACATGCATATATATATACATATATATATATATATATATTATAAGATTTAAAGCCATACGTTTAAACGTTAACTACATAAACGAACACATAAGTTGACATAAGACGAAGTAAAGGCCACTTGATCAAACATTTAATGTTTTAGTATGAATCTTCATTTTCTTCTTTCTTTTTCTTCTTCTTCTTCTTCTTCTGCTTATTATTATTATTATTATTATTATTATTATTATTATTATTATTATTATTATTATTATTATTCTCTTCCCTGTTGGCTTTATTACGATAAGAGAATCAAAGCCGAAAACAATCTGTAATATCGATTTCTTCTCTTCTTCAACGACTGGAAACAAAATAGAAAGAGCAATCATCTTGCGCGGCGGACAAAACAATTTCCAACGGAGACACATATGGAAGTTATGTTCACATCAAACTTTCTCCCTTCAAATAATTTATTTATTTTTCATCAAATTCCATCAAATTTCTGACTTTTATTTCCATAAGACATCTTATCGGTTTCATTCATTTCGCGATGTATAAAGGGAAAATGATTAAAAATTACAAAAAAAAACGAAGGTAAAATAAACATGTATAAAAAGACCGAAATAAAAACAAGGTTCAAAACAAGAATAAAGAAAAGGAACACGAAAATTTTGGTGGCCATTTTTATTACTTTTCTGTGAAATACGAAGAAAGGTAACTCGAAAACAAAAAGCGTTCTAGGAAATCTTCTCTGGAATGAAGAGATTAGAATTGCTTTAATATTTTACGCTGTTTTGAAATTTACTTTTGAAGAGTATAAAATACCTAATAATTATTGCTTTTATTTTCTTTTTATATTGAATCGATTTCTTCCATATGTGATTTGCTCTTCTTTTTGTCTCTGAGCGTCAATTAGAACTTCTCCGTCTCCAGGGACATTTTATGGTGGCCATTTTTTTAAACTTTCCATTTCGTCTTCCCATTACACATGTAATACAACTGTTAAAATAAGGCTTCAATATGGCTTTATTAAAACGTTGATCGCCATAAAATAACATCGATTCACACTTTCTTCCGAATTTCTCCGTTTTTTTTAATCTCTTTCGTTCTTCTCTATTGTCCTTTTCATTGTTTTGGTGTCGACAATTTAATCTCTTTCTTTCCCTTTCTGTCTCTCTGTCTCTCTCTCGCTCTCTCAAAAAGTGGATTAAGAAAAAGAAAACCAGTTTTCTTGGCCAAATAGCGCCATCTTTTCAGGATTTTCTTTCTATTTGGTTATTCATGAATACAATATACACACACACGCATACACACACATATCTATCTATCTATCTATCTATCTATATATATATATATATATATATATATATATACATATGGCCGCGTGCACACACACATATGCACGCATACACACATACGAAGAGACACACATTGATATATATATGTGTGTGTGTGTGTGTGTGTGTGTGTGTGTGTGTGTGTGTGTGTGTGTGTGTGTGTCATCATCATCATGCAGTCCGTCAGTTTTGACGATGACTAGTCGGGCCACGACGATTTATCCCTCAGTGTTTAGTCCTCTTTCTGTGTGAAACCCGACGGTCACAGGCACTGCATATGTGGGTGCCGGGGTTGTGTGGTCGATATTAAGGCTTCTCCAATCTTTCTCACAATTCCGTTTGTGGAGACTCTTCCACCAGCTGCTCTTTACTTTTGCTTGTTCCTCCCAAATCTCACCATTGATGTCCATCGCCCTCAGCTGCAGCCTTGTTACATCTTTGTAGCGAAGCTTCAGACCTCTTACCGTGCAGGTTCCATTTTCCTGTTCCCCGTAGAAGATCATCTTTGGGATTCGGTTTTCTTCTATTCTGTCAATGTGCCCGGTTCATCGTAGTTGCATAGTAGCAAGTGTAGCTTTTACGTTGCTTGGATATGCTCTCCTGAGAACTCCCACGTTTGATACGTAGCCAC
>NC_136484.1:2502213-2564713 GCF_053919585.1 Euprymna scolopes
TGTCTCGCAGCGATGCTAATAAATTGGATTGAGTGGACAGTAGAAGGCAGGAGAAAATTCGAAAAGATATTTAATGTCATTTTTGGTAGACATGTTTACTGGCGTTGTTGGTTTAAGTGGGAGACGAGAGGGCAGAGGAGGAGGAGGAAGGGAAAGAGGGTGTCCTTTTCGTCCGCTTTTCTTATTCATTGACTTAATGTTTTATTTAGCAGATAACAAATGGGGGAAAACAACAAAATGAAAATGGTCGCTTTTAGTCGTCGTTGTCATCGTGTAAGCTTCAGGAAAAATTCTTAATGATGTCGAACGGCTGAAATAATAGTAACGTTGAATTCGGTTTATTCATGCAAGCTTGACTTTGAGGAGGAATGCTATAATAAAGCCCTCGAGCCAAAAAAATCCATCCACAACTCACGCAATAATAAGCAAAGTAATCTCATACAAACTTTAAGAGAAATTTATTTCACTGCGTTTCATCTAACTTCTAATAAAATCTGTGTTTCACAAGTATAGAACGGGAACTTAATAACGTAAGAAAAGTGTGTTGAAATAGAAAACACGATGAGCACAGTCTAAAGATGCATCTAGTCTACAGGTTAAACCTAGAAAAGTGGGAAGAGATGATGGTTCAGTGGTTAACGACATGAACTGACAATCTGGGTGACCCAAGTTCGAATCCAGTTCGTTCAACAAATCACACTTTCACTTTGGACATTGACAACCTTTACGTTGTTTCTTCTATAAGTATATGATGTGTTTCTAGAAAGAATTCTGACAAGAAAAATATCGGGGAAACCAATGCCAACAATAGGATCTTTGGATTCATACACTGATGGTGATGACCATGAAAATTGTATTTCACACAATTACTTGTCCGACAAGGAAACAGTATTTAAAACTTAGAATGATAAATCGACGACAATTTTATTCCAAACTTAAACGCGATAAATCAATATAAATGACATTTGAAATTTAGTGTGAAGGATGAACATTTTATTTGAATGTTAGTGTAACAGATGGACAAAAATATCATTTCAAACTTAGTATAACAGAAAGATGGAAATTATATTTAAATCTTAACTTGATAGATAAACGAAAATATTATTTTGAAATTAGCGTGAGAGAAAGATGGAAATTATATTTAAATCTTAACTCGACAAATAAACGAAAATATTATTTTGAAATTAGCGTGAGAGAAAGATGGAAATTATATTATATCTTAACACGAGAGAAAAATTAAAAACAAATATTATTTCGAACTTAGCGTGAAGGATAGATTAAAATTGTATCTGAAGTTTAGTGCGAAAGATAAACAAAAATATTATTTCAAACTTAAGCGTAACAGATCAACGAAAATGAAATTTGAAATATAACCTGCTAAATATCTGAATTTTTTTTTATAAAACATAGAGTGACAAGCAGACGAAAAGGTATTTAAACTTGGTGCGAGAGATAAACAAAAATGTTATTTCAAACTTAGCGAGACAAACCGATTTAATCCTGTTTTATACTTAAGCGTAACTGATACATGAAGGTATTATTTTAAATTTAAGTGCTATGGATCATTGTAAATATATATGCATATTTCTACCGAGAAGATTAGATTCTAATATTAGGTTGGTGCAAAAACGATATTGATTTCTCACATATATTACGTTATATACGATGTCTGAATTAATTTATTGATATATATATATATAGTCTTGGAAGTTTTTAACCTTTAAAACTATACAAAAAATATATTTTATCATTCGTTAGAAAACCATCTAGTCAGTAAGTCATTTAATCACCTGCAATCACACACACACACACACACACACACGCACACACACACACACACACACACACACACATATATATATATATATGTGTGTGTATATATATATATATATATATATATATATATATATATATATATATATATATATATATATATATAGCCATGGTATATATCGTGTTAAAGCGCGTTTTTCGCTCTATCGAATCACGTTTTGCGTTACCGTTCTCAATCTCTTTATTGATATTTTGCAGGCTTTCCGACAGCATGAACAAAATTCAATTCTGCACGATTTTCTTGTTCCAGTTCAAATTAGGCCGAAAAGCTGCTGAGACAGCTCGTGATATCAATGATGAGTTCGACCCAAGAACCACTTACTAAAATGTGGAACAACGGAGGTTCAAGAAATTTCGCAATGGTGACGAGGGCCTCGAATATGAAGACCGTCACGACCGGCCGACTGCGCTTGATGACGAACATTTGAAAACCTTAATTGGAACCGATCCTCGCAAAGCCACACGAGAAGTTGCTTTTGAACTTGAGGTCGACTACTCAACAATTGTTCGCCATTTAAAGCAAATAGGGAGGTCAAAAAGTTGGATAAATGGGTGCCGCATGAATTGAACCTCAATCAAATAAATCGTCGTTTTAAGGCGTCTTCTACGCCCCCTCTCTTCTACTAAAACGACCCATTTCCCCAGCAGATTGTGACGGGTGATGAGAAGTGGATCCTCTATGACAACTGAAGACGTTCGACAGAGTGGTTGGATGTCGGAGAAGCTCCACAACATTTCCCAAAGCCGAAATTGCACCAAGAAAGGGTTATGGTTACTGTTTGGTTGTCTTCGGCTGGTACTGCTGACAAATTGACGAAATGTACGAGAAGCTCCGATGTATATGCCCGAGATTGATCAACATGAAGGGACCACTTCTCCTCCGTGACAACGCTCGTCCGCATGTTGTTCATCTGACTCTGCAGAAGTTAAACGAATTGAGCTGCGAGACTCTACCTCATCCGTCATATTCACCGGACATCTCGCTTACCGATTATCACTTCTTCAAGCATCTCGACAACTTCCTGCGTGAAAAATGTTTAAAAAGCCGAGATGATACCGAATCGACATTCAATGACTTCATTGCCTTCAGAACTCCAGATTTCTATATTAATGGGATGAATGAACTAATTTCTAGTTGTCACAAAATATGTCGATTCTAACGGTTTTTATTTCGATTAATAAAGTTTATTATGAAAGGATTTGTGATCTTTTTAAGTTGGACGCCAAAAATCGAAATTATTTTTGCAGGAAGCTAATAGTTACATATAACATATAAACAATTTTACATAGATTAAATCAATCATTAAAATCACTTATAGATTTTTCTAGGCAAAACCTGTACATTATATAAAGCAAGTAAATAATCACGTTGGTTTAAGAAAATGATTTCACGAATAAATGGCCACGTGATCAGAACGGTCAAAAACTCGAATTGAAACAATAAAAAAGAGAAAAGACATTCGAATAGTTTATCAGATTTTTTAAAATTCATGAGGTTTCTCGTTATTAAGTTCTTTAAATGACGACATTCGAGGAGACGTGTAATTGTATGTTATAAATTCATAAAAGTTGATCATAAAAGTCGATCATAAAAGGGGGATTATATGAAAAAAACTTTTGGGGGATATGACTCAATTGTTCTTAAGTTTAATGATAAGGGTTAAAAATTCTGAATGCAATAAAATGTTAATACGAGTATTTTTGAGAAGGCAAAACTGGTAAAATAGGGAGAGAGAAGGGGGAGAGGGATAAAGGAGGATAGATAAAATAGCTTTTCAGTTTTGATTTCTCATGAATGCTTGTAATAACATTTTTTTTTCAGATATAAATAGGAAAAGGTCTACATTTCAAATTTCAAAATGTCCATCTTACTGTTTATTTCTTTAAGCAGGTTAAAATGTTCAATATTGACACCACCTGGTTCGTAGAACATTCATGTAATTATTATGTGAATTTTGAAATTTATTCCACCGTTAACTCCTTAGATGACAACTATGAAAGAAACTAAAGGAATATAGAGGTGATTCTAAAATCCGAAAATCGGAAGTGAAATTGCAATTGATTTCTTTAGCTAGCGTAAACAAAATTGCAACTTAATTTCTCATTATATATACATGCATATATATTTTTTTCATTATTTCTTTTCACTCATTTTTCTTGAATCAAACCAGTCTTGACAATCGTGTTTTTTTTTTTTAAATCTCTCCATTTCTCTTTTCTACAAACAACGTATCTTTCTTTAATAACATTATTTGAATTCCCTTTTTCCTTGTACCCATTTGTAAATTATTCCACGGAATTCTGCCTTTTGGATTACTTTGAACCATCTTCCAATAACGCGATTCCCTTGAATTTTACTTATGGAAATGGAAATTTAGTCAACTGTTTTGGATTTTACCGTAATTGGATAGTTTACCCTTCACCAGACTATCCATTCACGTGTAATCACATTTTTCTTCCTCCTATTCCCTCTGCTTCACTATTTGTTACCAAGTAAGATATATGACTTATTTGTAGTTTCATTAAATACTTTTGCAAGCAAAATCCGATCCCGCATTTTGCTAATACTTACCCTTTGAGTAGAAGGAAAGTATTTCTTCGAAACTCCGCGGATTAAGAATTATCCACTCATTTTGTGCTTTCTTTTTAAAATTAAATATGTTTTTAACTCTTTTTCAAAGTGTTTTTTAACATGATTTATTAACTACTTGTTCTTATATATATATATAGAGAGAGAGAGAATGAGAGAGACAAACAGACAGAGACAGACAGCGAGAGAGAAAGAACGAGAGAGAGAGAGAAAAAGAACAAACAAAAATATGTGTTATTCAATATTTCTTCTTGCTTTCGAGACTTGCTCTGGATGAACGAAATTTAGAAAACAAAACACCAGTACAAATATTTGAAAATATATTTTTGATGTAATGAAATTTTTCACCCTGTTCCATTTTAGAAACGGAAAAGGTCGTAGGAAATTCTAAAAAATGGGTGGCATAGCGTTATGAAAGAGAGTAAGATTTTTTTTGTTTTTTATTCTATTTATTTTATTTTTATAACGTCATATAACCCTTAATATAATTAAAATGTGTGCACTTAATGTCTCTATAAACAGCCGAGAGTCCTTATCCATTAAATTCTTTATTTGGCCAATCAACTCTGATGTTCTGACTTCCTTACTCCTCCCACACCTGTCATAATCCCTCGCAGACTCCTTTCCATCACCTATCCTCTCTCTATCTCTCTCTCTCCATTGCCTTTTTTCTCTACTCTCTTTTATCCTCTCTCAATTTACTTTCTTCTCTCCCATTTTTCTCTAATGTTTTACATAATTCACTCCCTCCCACTACTCCCACCACCAATCATACTTTGTTTACTTCAATTGTGACGTTATCAAAACTAAAAGACAGTGGCTCAAGTACGATAACCATTAGGCCAACTTGTCACGTATTTAAAAATTGTTTCCAAAACTATTTATTTTTAACATAAGAAATCTGCCATGTGAACCATTCACGTATACGCATTCGTGAAACAGTAAACAAACAGATAAAAACAAATGATTCGTATGGACCAATTTTTCAATTTTGACCCGTTAACAGTCCTTTTCCTAGATGAAAACTGATTAAAAAGTGTTCCACATGTCTGGATATTTATATACCTATTTTAAAATCTTTAGATGAAAAATTTGTTGAGTATATAGGTTGAGAAGTGTCCTCACTCACACAGTCCCACTTTTATAGATATATTGATTAAGATTAAGTGATTGCTTACAAGGAATAAAAACAATCATGTATAAGGATTAAGGAAATTGTTCGCCTAGATAACTAACATTAACATTCAAAGATTTATTATAGGGTAAAAAAAATGTAACTATTTAACAAGCATTTATTTACATTTGGTTAGACACGACCATATCGTACTATCTAAACGGCTATAACGTAGTCGCTAATCTTCCTCACCGGTGTCGTTACATTTTAACACTCGGCCCGCACATTGTATCCAAGACAGTTGCAAAAGAACAAAAAGTAAAGAGATTCGACTCAATTTTTTTCTAGTTGGATTAAAAGACGTTTATCTCGTCCGGTTTTTCGTCCTCGTCATCCACGGGTGTTTGCTGTCGCCTCTCGTCCACGTGTGTTCTTTATTCTTTTTTTTCCTTTTCTTCTTCCGCTGTGACGTCATGTCACGCACTGGCTCGTCCATTTGCATATGTGGCATAAGGCTGCTACTTCTATCAGTTCGTCAGCGGCCATATTACAACGCTAGGTAATGTGCTTTTCAGATGGAAGATCCACAGAAAGAGAAGCTGTTCATGAAAATTCTGTTCAACCCTAGCCACAGAAAGAAAGAAAGGCACACTTTTTGCAGAGCTTTAATCAGATTAGATTTTTCGAAAATTTTACAGAGAGTAGAGGAGATATTAAAGCTTAGTCAGGCACCAAGTGTGGATGTAACGACGAGTTTCATTTTACTTCATTCAAAGTCCTCAGAAAGCAATGCAGCTCTTTCCTGAAGGAAACACTTGATCTGTAAATGAAATAAATATTCGAACATTCAATTAAAATGATCTTTTACGTCTCAACCACTGAGTTAGTAAAGCAGTTGAGAACATAATTTTCTTCTCCCTAATTGATCATTTTAATATGTTATAGTATACCTTTCTCGTGGTTCCTGATCTTACTAGATTACGGGACAAGATTGTTTCTTGTCGGGAGGAGGGCCCAGCTTACTGCCGTTACATCACTTAGAGAAATTGCATCATTCCTCGTGAAATCCAGTGCGGGTTGGCCATGGCGAAGAGGTTTTATTTCGTCAATATTTATATTCAGGTAAAGTGTCCTCATGCTAGGTTGTCCTGGCAAACCCCTGTATAAAGAGATCTTGGACATTTAATGAGAGTGTAGTCATTCGGGTGTTTATATGTATATTGTGTGAGTTGACTCATTAGGAGAATCAGAGTATATCAATATTTTTTAGATTATTTTCCACTGAGTCCATTGTTCATCTTTCCCGTACTGACGTTCGAATTGTGCGGCTATAACGTGAATATGTGCGTGAGTCTACTGTGTATGATTCTTACCTTGTGTGGGTGTGCGTCTGTGTGCGGTCGGAATAAGAGACGAAGAGTATTTGAATCCAACTACTATGTGGCTCTTCAGATATCAAATCTGTGGTCGCACTTTATTTCTTATCGTTGAAATCGCGAAACCCGTCACTCGTGACAAATAGATCGTCTATCATTTCTACTTGGAATTCAATAAGAAATAATGTTTACTTTCTACTGTCGAACAAATGAATTGTTAATTGAAAGAAACAATTTGGATCAGATATTTTTATCACATTCGTCGGTTCAACTCGATTTTTTTTATTTCCACATTTTTCATGTTTTTATTTGGTAATCATTTGTAATCTAAGGTCTAACTTTTTTTGCAAAAACCGTCAACCACATCGAACTTTCATGAACCGAGCTCATTTCAAAGAACTTTTTTATCCACAAAATAATACAATCAAATTAAAGCTGATATTCTTCAGGTCTACTGTAAACTAATACAGATTGAACTGCCTCTAAATTCTGACTTTTCTATCCATCGTTTCGAATCTGCTCACATTATTTTTCATTTTTTTTTGTACTCAGGTTCACCTTTAACAAAGCATATCGTCGCTGGAACGTAAGGGGCTACTATTTGGGACAATACCACAAAGAGATTTACAAGATGTTGGTTTACATTACATTTAACATTCTGCATATCAGGGAAGCAGGTAACAGAAAGGAAATTCAAAAGTCTAGTTGTTCAAGGAAAGAAACTATTAGAGAAGAAAGCTATGTGCCATTTAGGGTCCTCAACAGTAATGGGGGAGATTTTGTTGCTAAATGGGTTTGTCGGGGATATGTCATGATATATACGTATATGATATATGCGTATGAGGGGACACAGGTGTGATGAGTTCATCAGAGCACATTCCATTAAAATATTTGCAAAACAGGCAAAGAGATGCAACATTGCGGCGATAGGACAGGGTTGGAGCTTACTTAACTAAGCGGGGCCTGTTTTTTTAACGCTATCCAAAAGGGAGAGACTAGTCGTAGATTCGCCCGTCTAGATGTGGCATCAATACTCCATGCATGGGTGAATGGTGGCCTTGTAAAGGAAAAGATACTCTCAGGTGTGAGTAGTCTTGTAGCACGATAGAGGGAACCGACTTATTTGCAGCAGCTTTCGCAATGTCTTCAATTTATTTGTTCCAGTTTATATTTCCCGTGAATGTTAATCAGAAGAGTTTGAAAGAGGAATTCTAAAGTAGTTTATTTTTTCAAGGATATCGGCGACTGCAGAGGCTTCTTGTAATTGTCAAAGGGGAACAGCTTAGTCTTACTAACATTAATGGTTACCATGCATTTACGGAGCCATTTCACTGTGGTCTGGAAATCATTTGCAGATAATTCTGCAAGTGTTTTAGATTTTCTTAAGAAAACTTACAATTCTGTTAACCATTATACTCAAATGGCTTTTGGCGTTAGTGTCTAATAACTGATTAATATAACTATTTGACTGTTTAGATTAGCATTGTAAACATTGGTGTGTTTGACCGACCTGCAATCTTCTGCTGAAAATGTTATAGTTGTAATTGATGTAATTGATCAACCAATTTCATATCTCTTAAACAAAATATGGAACAATCTAATTCTAACAAAATAAATTCCATTAATTAATTTACTTTAATCAAATAAATCAGAAATGAGAACTCGGTCAAAACAAGGACAGATTTTGTACACAGTAAGAACAAACAAGTCGATACAAATAAACACTTCAATGATTTTTAGCATAGTTTACCAGGCAACAATTTTTGATAAAAAGAAAACCCGAATAACAAGTAATATTACGTAAGTATGATTTCCTTGCATTTCAAAACCAGATATTATAAATATAAAAGCACGTTCAATAACAAAAAAACACCGAATGAAAATTAAAGAAAACAGTACTAGAAATTAATGAAAACAATTCTAGAAAATTAATGAAAACAGTTCTAGAAAATTAATGAAAACAGTACTAGAAAATTAATGAAAACATTTCTAGAAAATTAATGAAACAATACTAGAAAATTAATGAAAACAGTTCTAGAAAATTAATGAAAACAGTACTAGAAAATTAATGAAACAGTACTAGAAAATTAATGAAAACAGTTCTAGATAATTAATGAAAATAGTACTAGAAAATTAATGAAAACAGTACTAGAAAATTAATGAAAACAGTACTAGAAAATTAATGAAAACAGTACTAGAAAATTAATGAAACAGTACTAAAAAATTAATGAAAACAGTTCTAGATAATTAATGAAAATAGTCCTAGAAAATTAATGAAAACAGTACTAGAAAATTAATACTAGGAACTCAAAGAAAGTGGACGTTCGCCGAGAGTTGAATGAAAAATAGGATAAGCAAGAACATGGTCGGACCTAGACGATTTATGTAGATTATGCCTGAAAGAGAAACTCGTTATCCTATTCCTAAACCATAACGCCTGTTAAACTGTAGGAAAAATATCGAACAATTGTGTATACAGGATACACTTTACTCTAAGATAGCGATACATAAATACTTTTTAAATTGAAAATGACAATAGAAAATTGATTAATAAATAAGAGAAAAATAAAAAATAATAAGTAAAATAAATAAATATATATATATTCATATAATAAACAATTTTATAAATAAAACTAACATAATATATTAAATATAAACCGAAACACAAAATAACATATCTAACTACACTTAGGTTGAAAGGGGGCAACTACCTACAAACAAAGGATACCTACCAATCCAGTAAAAACACACAAAGGGAAAGGCTGAAGCTGAGGTCAACTTTACCTTTGTCTTGTAAGTGCACGAGTATTGGCTGATTAGGATTGGCGCAGTGACAACTAAGAAGCTAATTGGCTAACTACAAAATTCAATACCATGATTTTATATAAAATGCGCAATAACGACAACTTTTCACATAAGCCTGACGAATTCTTACGAGGATGAAACGTGGAAGATTCTGTGCGGCTTAAATTGCCATATATATTTTCATAACTTTATATATATATATATATATATATATATATATATTCTTTGTAAATTTACTAAAATAGTTTTAAATGAATTTACTAATAAACAATCAAATCAAATTCTTATTATCCAAAATGTTATCTTGTTTCGTATCATTTTTAAATTGTTGTATATTTAAAGGTACGTGATTGCGTCTTTAACATGAGACCCACCTACTTTCTGAAATATAATATGGCGGACATCGGCGTAAAATTTTTCAATGATAAAATGCTTTGTTATTCTCTCGTTTGCTTACATAATTTGTTCTTAGTTTTATATTTGCTCGTTGCCGGTTGTCTATAAAGAGCTATATGGTTTATTTTTATCACTGTTTTTTTGTGGCCTGAACTTGTTGTAAACTAATCGCATAAAACACAGAAATGAATAGACCTTGACAACACAACCGACGAAAGTGAGACACAAGAGGCCGTGTGTGTGTTAATGAAATAGATAGATAGATAGATAGATAAATAGATAGATAGATAGATAGATAGATAGATAAATAGATAGATAAATAGATAGATAGATAGAGAGATAAATATATAGATAAATAAATAGATAAATAGATAGATAAATAAATAAATAGATAGATAGATAGAATAAGGAGGCATGTGTTAATGAAATAGATAGACAGATAGATAAATAGATAGATAGATAAATAAATAGATAGATAAATAGATAGATAGATAAATAAATAGATAGATAGATAGATAGATAGATAGATAGATAGATAGAGTAAGGAGGCATGTGTTACAAAACGAAGGTGTGTGTAAAATAGGAAAAAAATGTCAATTGAAAATGAAGGAAAAGAAAAGAATGAAAAGCAACGATGTTCGCAGGAGAAGCGGAAAAGAGAGAAAAAAGCGAATAATAATAATAATAATAATAATAATAATAATAATAATAATAATAATAATAATAATAACAATAATAACAATAATAATAACAATATTTATAATAATAATATGAAGAACAATAATAATAATAATAACAACAACAATAATAACAATAATAATAATAACAACAACAATAATAATAATAATAACAATAATAATAACAACAACAATAATAATAATAACAATAATAATAACAACAATAATAATAACAATAATAATAACAATAATAATAATAACAACAATAATAATAATAAGCATAATAATAATAACAATAACAACAATAATAATAATAATAATAACAATAATACTAACAATAATAACAACAACATCAATAATAATAATGATAATAATGAACATAATAATAATAATAATAATAACAATAACAACAATAATAATAATGATAATAACAATAATACTAACAATAATAACAACAACATCAATAATAATAATAATAGTAATAATAATAATAATAATAAGCATAATAATAATAACAATAACAACGATAATAATAATGATAATAACAATAATACTAACAATAATAACAACAACATCAATAATAATAATGATAATAATGAACATAATGATAATAATAATAACAATAATAACAATGACAATAATAATAAGAATGGAATAATAATAATAAGAGAAATGAAATTGTAAAAATAAATCAGGGAAAGAAAAGATAAAGAGAATAATGGAACGAATATATGGAACATTTCAAGAACAGATGGATTCGAACAAAGAGAAAAAGAAAAGTGATTGTTTTGAATTCTTGGGTTACTGGGACAAACATTAAAGCATTTAAATGGAGATTCGGTTCGTTTTATTTTAAAGTTTTTTTTTATTGTTTTTACTTTTATTTCTATTTTGAAGTTCGTCCATTACATTCTGATTCCAAATTTGATGAAAGATTACAAACTTATTTATTTCAATTGTGGATCAAACACTAAAGCATCCAATTGCATTATCCGTTTTTAAAGTAAGAATCCAAGCAAGGCTGAGTTAACCATTAAGCAAAATAGGGACTTGATTAGGGAACCAACAGAAAAGTGTCACCACAATAATTTTCATAACCGAAATAAATAGCAAGGTGTGTGCAATTAATTGTATTAGAGGAATCGTATAAAAATAATGTTTCTGAATTCAGTAACTAGAAAAGGGTTGATATGCCGTAAAATATGCAAAACAAATCTATTCTTAAACTTATGAATTTTTTTAGATGAGGGTTGATTGTTTATATTACTTGTATTGATCGGACTATTGTTCTCATCCTGAGTGTTATTAGTGTTCTGGTCGGTTGGGGACTCAGGAAGGCAGCACATATGATAAAAGAAGAAAAATTAGTAAGCAGACCGAGCCTAGAGATTAATAGCATTTGGAAGCTTCTAATTGTTCACTCTAAAAATTTCGGCGGTGAAAGGGGGATAATCCGTTTTCGAGCTTCATTAGAGTTATCTCCGCTTTGTTAAATTATTTTTTTAACATACGAAATCATAGCCATAAACAGAGACTAACTTTAAGTATACGAAAACATCTACGTAGCCAGTAACTTTTCTTCTTTCTTTTCCAAACAACAATAACATGCCTGAATGCCTGAGGACGGTCGAAGGCCAACCCGACCGAAACATTGCACAAATAACACTCAAGATGAGAACAATAGTCCAACCAATACAAGTAACAGAAATCCATTCTGAACAGCTTTTGTGAGTCATGTTATTTTGTATGTTTTGTTAAGATATAATAGTCTGAGTCCTGTCCATCAACAAATGTCCTGACATGTATATTTCCTTATTAAATCGTTTACTTTTTTTTTAAATCCATTTTACCCCGAACAGTGTACAGTTTAACTTTGATGTATCGGGGCTACTATCGGGGATATAAGTTGCAATGATACTATGTAGGGAGTTGGGCAGCGAGATGTCCGTTAACATTACACTTGAACTTCTGCATGTCAGTACAGTTGGGAAAGCAGGAACTCGGAATTGAGTTCCAAAATCTAGCAGTTATGGGGAAGAAACTGTTGGAGTAGAACGCTTTCTGTCATCAATGGGATCTCTACTGTGTAGGGGTGAGATTTTGTTGCTTGTCGGATTTGTCGTGGTATTTACGACGAGAGTGTGGACGGGTTTGTATTTTTTTCAGTGCATTCACCATTAAAGTACTTGCAGAACAGGCAGAACGATGCAAGATTCTTTTGAACCTTTCTCAGGAACGAGAGACTAGTAGCAGATGCATCAGCCCAAATGTGACAGCAATACTCCATACATGGGCGAATGGTGGTCTTGTAGAAATACTTTCAGTCGTAAATAGTTTTCTAGCACAGTAAGAAAGCATCGAATTTGGCAATATATCCAGCTCATGTTCCCTGTGAACGTTAAGATGAGGCGTTTGAAAGTGTATCTTTAGCTATTTGTGGTTGAGAAGGTTTTTTGTAATTATTAATGAAACCACCTTAGTCTTGCCAGTATTTTATGTGACCGTCCATTTTTGTCCCCATTCAACTACAGATTGGTGGTCTTTTTCTAATCTTTTTACCATTTCCTTCGATATGTGTTCATTTGTTTCCCCTTCGTGCCTATTATAGAGCGTTGTGTCATCAGCAAATATACCCATCTCAGAAACAATTATATCAGGTTAATTATGAATATTAGAAATAAGAGACCCCTTAGGTAACCCCGCATTTATATCATATTGTTTAGATGTACGACGGCCGAGGACATCCTGGATTCTTCTCTTATTTAAGAAAGGTAGTTTCCACAAAATGGGTCAGCATATCAACCTGCAACGAATGCAAGTCTTGTTTGAAATGATTTAGGACAAATATCAGAAATAAACTTTCATTTTCCCATAATTTTTCTGACACGAAATTTTTCACATACAATTAATAATCATTGTGTGCTAAAGTTTAGTTAAACGTCTATGTTTTTATGGATCAATTTTTGTTAATATATTTTTTATCTCTTTTACATTTCCAAGACTCACGAAGGTATTAATAATATAAATAGATAGATAAGCAATGTTAATAGGCCACAATCCTGTGAGTGAGGACAGCTGATGGTTTACTTGTGTTGCATGTCTGATATTCTGCACAACCACTTGTCCAGCACCCCTCACTCTCACCCTAACCGAAACTTTTAAATTAAAAAAATGAAATGACACCACAAGCAAAAGATACGTTTAAACCAGGACCAAACTCAAAGAAAACCAACCTACCTCCTCCCTTGAGGCTTGCATTTACGAATATCCGCGGGCTTAGAACTAACTTAGCCGATGTTGAATCATATCTCCTTGTAAACACCCCGGATATATAGCATTAAGTGAAACTAACCTTCACTCCTCCAACCATTTTAACATGCCTGGTTATCTACCATTCTGCCGTAAGGACTACGACAGACATAAGCATGGGCTTGGAGTCTACATTCGTAACACCCTTCCCCTGACTAGAGAAATAAAACTAGAAACAGACGACCAGGCCTTTATGTGCTTCAGACTTAATATGCAACATAATATTAGCTACTTGTATTTTCTCTACCGCTCTCCCTCAACCCAGGACTGTACCCTAATTAACAAAGTCTTTGACAGCATAGATATAGCACTCTCCCTCGATACTAGCGCTGAAGTACATGTATTTGGTAACTTCAATGTCCACCACAGTAATTGGCTTGGATTCTCTAATTACACAGACGTAGCTGGTAGCACAACACATAGCTTCGCTATATCCCATTCTCTATCTCAGACGGTTACATTCCCGACACGTTTCCCAGACCAGCAAGACCAACATGCCTCACTTCTAGATCTATTTCTGACAACAGTTCCCGATGATTGTACGAAAATGCCCACAGCCCACTCAGGAATGCTGATAACACTGGAATAATGGTAGAAATCACCCTAAATTCTTGCCCTAAAACTGAAGACCCACTACTCAAAACAACGAGGTATTACAAAAAGGTCGACTGGGAAGCCATCAGGGAATCAGCAGAGATGCCCCATGGCAAAATATATTTTCTCTCCCAGCTGAACAGTATGCAAATGAGACCACTGCATGGTTAAAAACTGCAATTGAGGCACATGTTCCCACACGGAAATTCTATAGCAAACCGCACTCTCCTCAATGGTTTACCTCTGCTTGTGAAGCTGCTATTGCTCAAAGGCAGCATGCGTTTTGCAGATTCAACCGACATAAGTCCAGTTCAAACAGACAGAAGTATATAGAAGCCAGAAATAATTGTAAGAGACTAATAACGACAGTTAAGACACATTACACTGAAACCACCAGGAAACGTATTGAAGCACAGAAATTAGGAACTCGTGATTTTTGGAAAATCTACAACAGTGTAGTAAATAATGGGCAGTCAACGATTCCCCCACTATTAAACAATCATGTGGTTGCTTGCACAGCAACCGACAAGGCAAGTATGCTTGCTAGTCAGTTTGCCTCAAACTCCATACTAGACCCGGCACACCAGTCCCTACCCGACTTTCCTTTGCGGACAGACGCCACACTAGACAATTTGAAAATCACCCCTTCTCAGGTGCATCGTATAATAAAAAAATAGACACCTCAAAAGCATGTGGACCAGATCTAATCCCGGCTGTGCTAATAAAAAATGCTCTCCAAACTATACAATAAATGCCTTAGCGAATCTTGCTTTCCCGATTGCTGGAAAACCGCTTCTGTGGTACCAGTCTTCAAGAACTCTGGTGAAAAAACTGCCCCACTAAATTATCACCCCATTAGCCTCCTCCCACTTTTCGCCAAAATATTTGAGTCCTTAGTTAATCAAGCCCTAGTCCAACACCTAACTGCTGCTAAACTCCTGACCGACAAACATGGATTCAGGAAAGCCCGTTCAATAGCAGATATCTTTGTCTCTGAACGTATATACCGTTCACTGAACATAACAGGGAAGGGTAGAGCGGTAGCCCTTGATATATCTAAGGCTTTTGACAAGGTATGGCACGATGGTCTTCTAAGGAAAATTAGATTATACGGTATCACTGGAAGAATACACAATGTAATTAAATTCTTCTTAAGTAATAGAAAAATCCAAGTTGTCCTCGACGGTCGTACATCTAAATAATATGATATAAATGCGATGACACCATCCTCTATAACAAACATGAGTGGAAAACAAATGAACACATGTCTAAGGAAATGGCAGAATCACTAAAGGATGACCTCCAATCTGTAGTGGAATGGGCACAAAAATGGATGGACACATTCAATGCTGCCAAGACTAAGCTTGTTTCCTTCAATAACCACAAGAAACCTTTTCTATCACCAATAGCAATGGCTAAGAATACACTGCCTGAAAGTACTTCCTTTAAACTCCTCGGCCTAATGTTTACAGGGAACATGAACTGGAATATATACATTGAGAGCATTGGCAAGGCTGCTGCAAAGAAGGTGGGTTCTCTCTCTCTCTCTCTCTCTCTCTCTCTCTCTCTCTCTCTCTACCGTGCCAGAAAATTACTTACGCCTGAAAGTATCCTGTACCTCTATAAGGCCACCATTCGCCATGTATGGAGTACTGCTGTCACATTGTGGCTGGTGCATCTACTGTTTGTCTCACTCCTGGACAGGGTTCAAAAGAAAGTCGCTAACCTGATAGATCCTGAACTGTCATCTAAGCTTCAGCCTCTGTCCCATCGACGAAATGTTGCATCCCTCTGCCTGTTCTATAAATACTTTAATGGTGGCTGCTCTGAAGACCTGCAAGCATTTGTACCTCCTCGGCGTGACTACCCTCGACAAACCAGACAAGCAACTAAGCCCAACCCCTTTACAGTAGAGATCCCTAGGTGTAAGAAAGCCTTTTATTCCAATAGTTTCTTCCCCAGAACTGCAAGTCTTTGGAACTCCCTTCCGGGATACTGCTTTCCCAACTGCCCTGATATGCAGAAGTTCAAGTGTAATGTGAACAAACATCTTTCTACTCATCTCCCTTCATAATGCACTCGCAAATTGTCCCCGATAGTAGCTCCCTACTACTACTGCCTTGTATGGGGTGAAGATTGAATATATATATATATATATATATATATATATATATATATATATATATATATATATAAACGACGATTAATTGTTCAGATAATTATATGAAATAGGATTTTAAATTCAGTTTACCTTTAAGCTGTTCATATTTAGATTTAAATTCATATCCGATTAAAATAAATATATATTAATGTGTAAGAACGAGAAACACATACACATCTATTGACGCTTTTAGATATTTTTCCATTCGAATTTTACATTCATTTAAATATTTGATTTCTTATTTTAGTATTGCCTGATATATTGAATCCATTCGCGATAATGCCGAGTTCAATCCCATCTAATGGGTTCATCGAAACTTTAATAGAATTATGAACTCTATAAATATGTAAGGGAAAAACAAATATTGATTAGCAAAGGGTGTGCAATTAATCATCTATATATATATATATATATATATATATATATATATAAAAGTGAACGTGTCTGTGTGTGTGTCTGTGTGGGTGTCTGTGTACATTTCCCTACGCAATAACAGGGTACTGAGATTTGGAAAAAATCGATGTGATTGGTTTTTGGCCAGAAATTTGGGGATTAAGGGATCAAAGTTCAACGATTTGACCTGTGAGAACTCTACCAAACTCCTCGGACAATTTTGGGTCTACGCACTTGAAATTTTAGATATAGGTTCCTTGGACATGGATCTAAATAATAATAACTTTATTTGAGCTTAAAACAGTGAATTTTAAGCGGTCATAATAGGGGTCAAATTTTTTTTAAAAATTGACCTCTGCGGTCTCTTCCAAATTACTCAGACAATTTCTAGTCTAAATATTTGAAATTTTACATAAAGGATATTCAGAAATAGAGCAAGCTTTTTCAGCATTTTGGGTCGAAAATTTTTAGTTACCAATATATAAATGTATGTATGTATGTATGTATGTATGTTTGCATGTCTGCCTTAAACTTTCAATAAAGGCGACGAAGTTTACCAAGATCAGTATTACCGTAAAGTTCGACCTTTCATACGACAAATATCGAAAAATTGGCTAAAAACATGAATATCTTCCCCTTCAACTAGGCACTTTTCTACAGGAGGGTCACTTTTTTTGCCGATATTTTTTAAAGTTATCCTCTCCTTTAGATTGTCTCGCCTTACTTTTAAAAATGTCGCTTCCGGTTTGGCGGTGATCGTAACAGCATAAACGTTAAGCTTTACCCCGTTCTTTTCCTCTTTGCGGTACGGGTTCGAGCCTGCCTTCCTACTACCACTTTTTTTTTTTTTTGCTTAACATACACATCCAAACACCCGGGCAACGCCGGGCTATAATACTAGTATAAAAATAATCGTATAAAATGATGGGTTTCTTAATTCAGTAACTAGCAAAGGATTGATATGCCGTAAAACATACAAAACAAATCTATTCGTATCAGTTTTGGGTATTTATTTCTTTGTTCTAAAAAAATGGCTATAATCAAATTTAAGATAATCATTCTTTAATGTCAATTGTTAATCATTTCAAAGCATATATTTTGTTAATGATTTCAATTATTGTCACTTCAAGTCATAACTATTTAACAATTACACCATCAGTTTATTTGGGCCCGTCATTCATTAAACGACCTTTGATATAATAATTCAGTTTCTTTTAGAATTACAAACAATTTTCGACTGACAATAAAATCTGATGTGATTTGAAATATGGATTTGTTTTATTTTATTGCGAGTTGAACAATCGAAGAAGTACAAGTTGAATCCGTTCATGCCAGTCAAAGAGTTTAATTGAATCAGAAATCGGCAGTTGCGGTCATTATTTGGTCGCGTGGAGTGCAGACAAATAACGAGGGAGAACAACGAAGTAAACGACTGAGAGAGAGAAAGAGAAAGAGAAAGAGAGATATGAAGGAAGGCGAGGGAGGGTGTACGACCAATTATTCGACCCAAAAATAAAAGGTCTCGTCAAAATAATATCCGTCAGAAAGCGAAAAGGAGCAAATACAGAAACATATAGTGAGAGGTAGTAAGAGGGCGGGGGCGGGAAAGTTATGAGACAGAATAAAAGAGTGAAAAATGAAGATAGAAAATAAAGAATTAGGCATAAAGCAAGCAAAAAGACCAAACATGTTTGATGATGATGTATGCATAGAGTAAGGGTATTTGTACAAATGTATATATCTATAAAAGTGAGAATGTGTGTGGACAATTCTCAACCTATATATTCAAGGAATTTTTTATCTGCAGATTTAAAATTTGGTACATAGGATATTCAGATATGTGAAAAACGTTTAAATCGGTTTTCATCTTGAGAAACAGGTTCTAAGGGGCAAAAATTTAAAAATTGGTACGTGGGGGGATCGTTGGATTTTATCGGTTTGCTAACTGTTCAACGAATGCGCATGCGGGAATGGTGCACATGACGGATTCATTGCATTAAAATAAATAGATTTGACAACACTTTTTAAATACGTGTCAAGCCGGCCTTATAGTTATCGTACTTTATTCATTGTCTTTAGATTTTTGTTTTATTTTATTTATTTTTTTTTACTCACAAGAAGTGAATTGTTTAGTAAAAATCATAATAATATCATGCATAGTTTCTGCATGAATGAAAATATAATATACAAGCAAAAGTACCCGTCGTTAACTGGGTTCAAAAACAGTCTACATAAAATGGACTCGGATTTATGAAAGTATGACAAGTTATGAAAAGGAAGGGTTGTAAAGAGATAGCTTCGAATTTGGGGGTATCAAAACCAAAGCAAAATATGATGAATGTAAAAATAAAATAGATAAACCCCATAATTTAGTATACCATACCTGTTCACACTGAAACACTTATCACAATATTCTGTGGATCTATATTAAAAAACCTTGTAAAACTTTGTGACATATTTCCATTCTATGGAGGTCAGGCGCGAACGAACACCCCATAATTTTATTATACCATATTTCTACAAACTGAAACATAATTATCAAAGTATGCTTACACAGATAGATATGAAAAGTATTTATTAAAGTGTGTGCCTATTTCCATTCTATGGAGGCCAGGCGCGAACGCACACCCCACAATTTTATTATACCATCCCTATTTAAGTTAAAGCATACTTATCAAAGTATTATTATGTATATCTATATCAAAAACAATTGTAAACGTTTTTTTCTTTTTAATTTTTTATTTCCATACTGTTTCTCGATACATCTTCTATCATTATATGTGATAAGTTTTCTATAATAGTCAACCATATAGGAGCCTATTCGTGACCAGACACACACAGACGTTTAGTTTTATATTGTAGATATGCATATTTTACGACCGGGCAACGCTGGGCGGCGTGCGAGTATTAAATAAATAAGTAATTACATCCAAATCAAATGCTGAGTGAAAAGGCAAATATACAAAAAATATAGAAAGAAATAGAGAGAGATGGTTGTGGAGGGTAGAGATATAAGAGGATAAATATATCGGGAAGAAAGGGTGAGTGTTGGAGGTGATCGCATCTCAGCTGTCTGTTCATAATAAACAACCATTCCTCACAATTAACACTTTGAAATCATTTCAAATATAAACACTTTTGTTTTCCAGAGGTCATTTGGGTTCTCCAGCGAGCAATGGAGGTTTGATGACGCCACTGATAGTACAGACTTATTCAAGGCGAGCCACTAAAAGGAATTATTTATAAAATTATCTTTCTCTTTCTTACTATTATTATTTTGCTAATCTAAATTAGAACGCGTGTCATTCATGCTTATTTTTTTTATTCCCCAGCTTTTTATCGCCATCACCTTCCTGATTATAAACCAGCCGTCATTTCTATTTACCGGTCTGTGGAGCGAGCGAGAGAAAAAGAGAAACAGAGAGGGGGAGAAAGAAAAGAATGAGAGAGAAAGAAGGGGGGAGACAGAGAAGGTGGGAATGGATAGAGAAGATCTTTATTTGTATTTAGGCAGAAAGACGGGGTCGGTTTTGTCTGCAGTGAAGATATTTATATTTATAGATAAATGCTGTTTAACATGACCATTTCGGGCTTTGCAGCCGTTCGCTCATTCTTCGTCAATTTCCTAACAATTTTTGGTTGTTAATATTAAATATAAATCAATAAATCTGTTATTTTTTACTTCTGTTAAAATAACAGTTGTACATGCGTCGATGCAGCTCCACGTGGAGTTTTCTGCGTCAGACGCTCGATCTGCACATAACTAAGTGCAAAATCGTATTTCAGCTAAGCCATTGAGGTGACGATCGTGTAGTTGTTAAATAGACGGACTGCCGATCTGGGTCTCCCAAAATCACTTCCACTTAGAATGTTGGCAACCTTCACCCGGTCCTTCCTGTAATCTCTGCTGTCTTTGTAGAAATAATTCTGACTAGGAAAATATCAGGGAAACAAATGCCAACAATATAATCTTCGGATTCATACAAGATGATGATGATGATGATGATGATTAAGTATAAAATGGTGTTTCAGTTTATCTATCACTATTAAGTATAAAATATCATTTTTCATTAGCAGGTACTGTTAGTATATATATATTAAAAGGTAAATATCTCTATATATTTTTAAAGCAAATTTATTATGTAAATTCAAAAATATATATTTTTCTCTACTTATTTCTATCTCTAACCCATATTAATTTTCTTATAAATTTTAAATCCAGACCTTTTATTTTATTTCAATTTTTCAGATTCACCTGCCTTACTTTTAATGCTAGGTTTATTTATGGTGTCTTTTAAATTCAATAAAAACCCTCCAAAATTTGCTGATGAGGAGACCTTGCTTACCAAAAAACTATATATAATTATTCTACATAACTTGATGTATACCACAATAAAAAGCATTGTTTTCCGAAACGATCGTACAGATAATTGATTTTGTTGTTGTTCCTTCATATGAAAACGATTTTTAATTTAATTAAAATTTGATTTTTAAATTTAAATTATAAATCACATTACTTAATATATATATATATATATATATATATATATATATATATATATTGGACACATCTTACGAATAGTAAAAGAATTGTTAACCATTGTCCAGAAACTATGATATTCATACATCGAAATTCATATTACAAACATTTTAAAATTGTTCTTTCAGACAGATGAACCAGTTTCTGGGGGTTGAGGGTTCGATCCTCACTATGTGATACTGAAGCAATATAAAAATCTGATATAGTGCTTAACGTCCCGCACTGGCGACCTGGGTGTTCCAAGTTCGAATCCAGTCAGTTCCACGAAATCACTTTCACTTAGGACGTTGGCCACCTTCATGTGGTTATTCTAATAATTTACGATGTCATTCTATAAATAATTCTGACTATAAACATATCGGGAAAACCAATACCAACAATAGAATCTTCGAATTCATACGATATGATAATGATGAAACTGATCTCTTATGATTAAGTATAAAATAGTGTTTCAGTTGATCCGTCATGATTAAGTATGGAAGTAATATTTCCCTTTCTAAACGCAAACACTGATTAAACCTATCTTAAGTAATAGTTAAGTAATAGTTAAGCTAGAGTAATAAATAGTTAACCATCGTCCAAAACATAATATATTCATCCATAAAACTTCATATTAAACAATGTTTTAAAAGTATTCCTACAGATAACGCTACAACGCATATCTGACAAAATCAATACATACAGAAACATTTATGCTAAGTCAAGCCATAGTGTACCCGTTAAATGTAGATGTGCTTAAGCGAATTTTATAAAAAGCAACAAATATACCAAAACTGAAATTTGTAAAAGAGAGACGCCACTTAAGTTATTCACGCCGCCTTAAATCATTATTTCAAACCTCACTCGACGCCCTATCAGCATGCAACAGCTCACATCACTAATTCAAGCGTCGCTCTTTAAAGAAGACTCAAGTATCAGTTTTCTCTTCTTACCTATTTATCGATCCTGGATATGAACTTAAACTATATCCGATGGTAAGGCCCCAGCTTGCGGGCTTTGGGGAGTGTGGAGCCACCCCTTAATTGCCATTGCTCCTAGGTCCACTCTGACCCAGAGTGGTAGTACCTGTTAGGGTCCCAACTATGAGTTAAATAGAAACCGACTTGAAAAAAAAAATATATATATATATATTATTTAAAAAAATCTTCAAAATCACTGGATTTGGCATTAAATTACCCGAAAAGGGATGATATGCCGTAAAACAACCAACCTATTTGATCCCAAGTAATGATACAATTTTGAAAGTAATAGCTACAGATTTCTTATCACATTTACGCAGAAACGTCACACATGTGACGATGCTCGTAATTCGCTTCACAAAAATAACCGTGATTATGCAATTGTTTTATGGTTTTGGAAACGGCTTGTTAGATCGAGCTCTGAAGTATTTCCCGCATGTTGGGTACCTGTAGGATAATTCTGTACGTGTTTACGTCTCTGTGTTTTCTAATATCACGTTTCCTCTTACGTTTTTTTTTGTGTACGAATTCATCAATTGTAGCTAATTTGTCAGTTGCAACACGCTAGAAACATCTGTCCTGGGTTAGTTTTTCCCATGAGTTGGAATACGAACCGAAATGTTTAAGGAAAACCTTCAGATTGTCTTTAATATTCTGTGTGGCTTTCTTTTTTTCGACAGCTTACATAAAAGGGGCTATTTTGGAAGCCTTTAATCAGGTATGCGAAATATATGACCTGCCCACCGAATCCGGCAACGAATCGACACATGTAATACTATAGTCCCTAACATTTACCTCTTGGTAGATACAAGAGCCTTCGGAAATCATATTCATCGCAATTAAACATTAAGAATAACTTTTATCATTGCAAACATTTAAAACCTGGTTGTTTTTTTTACTTTATATCATGTTTATATGTGACTTTTGTGCGTTTAAATTGATATAAAAACATTGTATTGTTTTCATCTAATTTCTGTATTCACTTATGCGACCATCATTCAATTTGAGGTTGTTCTACGCCGCTGTACATCTGTTCATTTTGGTCTTTTCTACAAATTATTTACGTTTGTTATAAATAATAAAAAAAAATTCTAAATATTCTTATGAAACTAATCCTTAATTATAAGAGTAAATCGCAAAATATCCGTTTTTTTATTGTTTCATCATTTTATTTATTTTTAAAACACAAAACACGAAAAAGATTTATCATTTTTCTACAAAATCTCCACCCATTTCGATGCACTTGATTATGAATGCCATGTGAGAAGAAAGTCTTTGGCTGATCGCATAACCATTTCTGCACCGCTATTTGCACTGCTTCATTAGAAGAAAATTTACGACCCAGTGATGCATCTTTGAGTGGAGCAAAGAAACAATAGTCGGAATGAACAAGATCTGGGTTGCATGCAAGATGTTTCAGCACCTCAAAACCCAGTTTGTTAATGGTTTCAATGGTTGCTTAGCAACATGTCGGCGTGCATTGCTCCTTTGACAGTAATCATTGGTGTTTGGTGCAAATTACAGGCTTCCGGTGCTCGGCTAGCAAATCGCAATACCTTACACTTTTTACTGTACTCTCCCTTTCCACGACATCTTTCAAAATAGGCCCTTCGGAATCCAAAATAAAAATTATTAGCATAACCTTTCCCGCAGAAAGTTGACTTGAATTTTTTTCTTTATTGGGGAAGACGGATGTTTCTACTTCAAGCTTTGCCTCTTAGTTTCAGGACTGTAGTGATGAACGTATGACTCATCTCCAGTGACTATTCGATTCAAAACTGCTTCACTTTCATTGTTATAGCGGTTCAGAAACGTTTGGAAGATCTCCACACGTCTACGTTTGTGCTGTTCTATAAGCTATCTAGGCACCTACCTTGCAGAAACTTTATTGTACCCAACGATTTCATGAATGATTTCTGGTCGTGGATATGACCTTAAACTATATCCAGTAGTGAGGTCCAAGCTTGAGGGCATTGGGAGTGTGGAGCCTACCTTTAATTGCCATTGCTCCCAGGTCCACTCTGACCCGGAGTGGTAATACCTGTTAGGGTCCAAACTATTGGTTAGATAGAAATCGATTTGAAAACAACAAATATATTCTATTAAAAAAAATTTCTTCAAAATCTTTGAATTCGGCATTAAATAACTTGAAAAGGGTTGATATGCCGTAAAACAAAAACAACCAACCAATCATGAATGATTTCTTGAGCAGAGCTAAAACTGATTTACAAAGACTGTGCTATGTCCTCAATTGTAATGCGCCGGTTTGCCAATATCAGTTGTTGAGCTTACATAATCTTCTCTTCACTGGTGGAGGTTGATGGACGCCCTGCTCCTTCTGTATGTTTCACACTTGTCTGTCCAGTTTTAAGCTTCTCAATCCATTGATATATCGTTCTTTTCAATAATGCATTGCACTGACAAAGGATAGCAGTAATGCCAAACAGTGTGGTTGGGTCTACACAAAGCCTTCACCACTATAAACAAATCATCTGTGTAGATTTCTTCTATCATTGCGTTAAGAGTCTTTTTTGTATTTCTGACAACAAAAAAAAACGGACAACAGCAGTAGTTCTTCTCTGGTGAATTGTGCAAGTGGAACGTCCATTTTTATCAATTGAAAGTAACACATGTTAAAACTGAACGAACAATTTAATTAGCTGATCGTGATCACGTGACACAATAGTCGACGAGTGTTAACAAAAATGTGAAAAAGTTAAAGCAAAGGTGCGCTATAGAGAAATGTGAAAATGTTTGATTTACCTTCGTATTATTATTCACATTCTGTCTGAAATTGATTATAGAGTAGTAATCACTTTTGGAGATTGAAGGTTCGATCCTCACGATGGGTTAAATAAATATAATAATTATTTACTTTTAAATTGTCATGTCTGACAGAACGAAAAATACAGTAAATAAAGGGTTGAGCCCAGGATATATACAGATAAGTAAATTCTACAAAAGGATTTCCGCGTTCAACAAGATGCATTGGAAAAAGTTTGCAAGTTTATTTATGTGAGAATAAAATCAAAATTGAGAATAGTAGTCGAACAATATAAATTATACAAATCATTAATTTTCATTTTCCAAAACATAATCCAATCTATTTCGTTTTCATAACGTTCATAAATTGTTGAATGGCGAATTTCAAATATAGTTGAAGAGTTCTAATGCAATACGTGATAAGGTCCCGGCATATATTGTCATATCTAACTGGTCGCATATTATCAACAAAGCTCTATCCCCTGCCCCATCGGTGCAATGTTGCATCTATGTGATTGTTGAGATGCTCTGTCCGTTAGTTGTTTGTGGTTTGTTGTAATTTGCATTTTGAATTTTATTGTTAAACGTTTAGTTTTAATGGCGCAAGTAATATTTGATGCAGTCAGTAGTTTTTCTAAAAAGAATCGCGCGTCGTCAGTCAGCATTTTAAACGAAAAAACCTACAAATGGAATGGACGTATCTGGTGAAAGCTGCCAAGATGTTGCTGGGTCTACAATAATAAGATATCTTATTGTTTGTCTTTGATAGTTGTTGATTTAATAAACAGCTTCAAACTTTTTCTTTCGTTGCTTAGAAAGAATTTCTTGTGATGAAAATATTTGTTGTAATTGATTTCACTTGCGCTTCCCTTATTATAAACCGCAGCCACAAAGAACAAATTCAGATCCCACAAAATCATCTTAAAGAATGTAGATAGAAAACGGAACCGGTACCTTTTTTTCCTATGCACTGAGTTTTATAGAATGGCTTCTGTTATCTTTCTGCACTTCGTCGTTAGCTTGAGTTTGTAAAGATTTAATCGCAGAACATTTCGTCTCCATAAACTGCCATGATGTGTTATCAAACTCCTAAAAAATAGGAAGACAATTTTGTAAAAAAAAAAGAAAGAAGGAAAAAGAAAAAAATACGAAAAATCAAGCGGAACTCAAGATAAAAAATAGTAAACAAAAAAAATTAACAATAACAAGCTTTTGTTTGATTCCGTTTCTACGCATCATATATCATATCTCTACGATTCAATCTCCTCATTGTTGTAAAGTCCATATTTTTTTTTAAAGAAAGATTTTCAAGAAACGATTTTGTATCATTGAATTGTTTTCAGAATAGCTTATAGTTAAAATTGATTATTGGTTCGCAACGGAACAAGAATAATAATTTTAAAGATGCATACATCCAATTTATAGATTTAAACGTGACAAAATAAATTTAGAATAGTTAGGATTGTTAGGATTGTTTCGGGGTATTGCATGTTGAATATAATTAAAACTAAATATGAGACACGTATACTAAAAAATGTTATTAAAGCGATTTACTGTAATAATAAATACTTAATCAAAAAAAGATCAATATAAAACAGAATAAAAAAAAATTCAATTCAATATGTGCCATCATCATGTTGGCTCGGTAGTCATCATTAAAAATCTGATATTTAAATGTTGGTTAATGAATGTTGTTTAGCGCTGTACTAAAAAAAGCAAATAAAACAAAAAATGGACAGTTTTACAACTAAAACAGTAAAATAAGAAAGAAATATGTTCAATAGTTATCTAGGAAGTTTTTTTTCTTTTATGAACCACGTGCAACCGTAGAAGAATTTGATTATTTCGAGTTTCTCATTCATTCTGAATAAAAGCATGAATAATCTAGTGAATTTATAGCTTTAAGCCAACTATGGCTGCAAATATGTGGCTAAATATTTATATTAGTATAACGTTTCTACCTAACACACACATACACACCCACCCACACACACACACACACACACACACACACACATATATATATATATATATATATATATATATATATATGTGTGTATATATATATATATAACTACTTAATTTACTCACATAAAATTAATATACGAAAGTATAGATTTATGCGTAAACTTTAAGTATTTACTTCAAAAGTGCTCAATACGTAGGCAGAGCTAGTTAGTAAGTTATAAAATGTATATGACGATTAAGCTACACTGAATATTCGGCGTTTCATCCGCTATAGGATTCGTCAGGCTTATGCGCATAAGCCTGAAGAATCCTAGAGTGGATGACACGCGGAATAATCAGTGTAGCTTCATCGTCATATACATTTTATAACTTACTATATATATATATATGGAAAATAATAAGACAAGCTACCACATGCAGACATTTAGACGACCCATGTAAATTATGCCTCCATGAAAAATTTTCTATCCTGTACTTTAAAGAACCTCAAAATCTATTAAACTGTGGGCGGGAAATAGCAAACAACTGTGTTCACAAAATAAAACTTACTCTAGGATACCGATACAAAATAGCTTTAAAACTAACAATAACAATAGAAAACAAACAAATAAATAAATTAAATAAACATGAATATACATAAAGGATCACACGCATATGTATAAATATATTTATATATTTTTATATATATGTGCAGTATTGTGTACACATAGGTATATTTATATGTATATAAAAAAAAAAGCAGAACGGCCACCTAAAAACAAAAAAAAACACTAACCTAGCTCTAAAACAGATCCTTTGTTTGATAAAATGCATGCCCATTGGCTGGTAGGAAGGGGCGCGGTGGATACTAGAAAGCTGAGTGGCCAACTAGAAATCCTCAACATGTATAAAAACAAGAAGCAACGACAGAATTCGCGCATAAGCCTGACGAATCCTATAGTTGGATGAAACGCAGAATATTCAGTGTAGCTTAATCGCCATATATATTTTATAAATTACTATATATATATATATATATATATATATTATAACTTACTATATATATATATATATATATATATATATATATATATATATATATATATAATGGAGTTTTATATATAAGTATGCCGATATATTATTAAATAGTATATTTCGTACATATTTTACAGTATTTTTATTACTTATTTGCGAACTATTATCCTCATCTTTTTATAGTTGGTTTGGAGTGAATAAAGACGTTGCATATCCACAGTTCCAAGTGAGCATTGCCGGAAGATAGCGATTTCAATCCTACCCGACAGCAGGCCAGAGAATTTGTTGGCCAAACCGTTGTGAGACGACAACAAATATGGAAGCCAGTAATTATGTAAGAGAATGGAGAGAGAGAGAGAGAGAGAGAGAGAGAGAGAAGGAGGGGGTGAGTTTTAGTGTAGACACGTTGGTCGGAAGTAAAAGATCAGCTGATTTGATTGAGTGTGAGTCATGTGATCAGGTTAGCTGAATCGTTAAGATTTGATTTGGACTCAGAAGACAACGGACGGCTTCCCGTTGTCTCCTCCTCTTCACTGGGGGGGGGGGGGGCGAACGCTGACGTGTGTAGAAGAAGAACCCACATAGGCCGATTTCACTTTCCAACTTCTGCAGGACATCTGGGGAAAGTGAAATAAACTATTGAACTAATTCCTTGTTTTGGAGTGATTGAATCTTCATCCAAAAACAGGTATCAAGTCTCCCTCCAGGACGAGAAATTCCAGATGGTCCAACATCGAAGAAGCAGAGGTAGGTTCTGAAAATACATGTCACTCACACACGATTCCCTTTATGATACAACATAAATGTATAATATAACACGTCATCTCTTCTAATCTATTATTAGAGATGACGCAACAAACACTCAACACTTTATTATAGAGCAACAACGTAACAATTACAGAAGATTCAGTTTAATACTCAGCATTATAATCCCGTCGCGGAAAAGTTGGCCGAAACGTCGTGAAAAAAAAACTATAACAAGATGAGGATAATAGTCCGCAAATCGATAAATAAAATATACAAATTATCTCAAACGATTTCCAATAATTAAAATAATATATATATATACGTTTACAGTACGAACTTATTATTTATTACTGATGAACTTAATATTTATTACTGGTGAACTTAATATTTATTACTGGTGAACTTAATATTTATTACTGACGAACTTAATATTTATTACTGACGAACTTAATATTTATTACTGGTGAACTTAATATTTATTACTGACGAACTTAATATTTATTACTGATGAACTTAATATTTATTATTGACGACCTTAATATTTATTACTGACGAACTTAATATTTATTACTGACGAACTTAATATTTATTACTGGTGAACTTAATATTTATTACTGGTGAACTTAATATTTATTACTGACGAACTTAATATTTATTACTGGTGAACTTAATATTTATTATTGACGACCTTAATATTTATTACTGACGAACTTAATATTTATTACTGACGAACTTAATATTTATTACTGACGAACTTAATATTTATTACTGACGAACTTAATATTTATTACTGACGAACTTAATATTTATTACTGGTGAACTTAATATTTATTACTGACGAACTTAATATTTATTACTGACGAACTTAATATTTATTACTGACGAACTTAATATTTATTACTGACGAACTTAATATTTATTACTGGTGAACTTAATATTTATTATTGACGAACTTAATATTTATTACTGACGAACTTAATATTTATTACTGACGAACTTAATATTTATTACTGACGAACTTAATATTTATTACTGATGAACTTAATATTTATTACTGGTGAACTTAATATTTATTACTGGTGAACTTAATATTTATTACTGGTGAACTTAATATTTATTACTGACGAACTTAATATTTATTACTGGTGAACTTAATATTTATTATTGACGACCTTAATATTTATTACTGACGAACTTAATATTTATTACTGACGAACTTAATATTTATTACTGACGAACTTAATATTTATTACTGACGAACTTAATATTTATTACTGGTGAACTTAATATTTATTATTGACGAACTTAATATTTATTACTGACGGACTTAATATTTATTACTGACGAACTTAAAATTTATTACTGATGAACTTAATATTTATTACTGGTGAACTTAATATTTATTACTGGTGAACTTAATATTTATTACTGACGAACTTAATATTTATTACTGGTGAACTTAATATTTATTACTGACGAACTTAATATTTATTACTGACGAACGTAATATTTATTACTGATGAACTTGATATTTATTACTGACGAACTTAATATTTATTACTGACGAACTTAATATTTATTACTGACGAACTTAATATTTATTACTGACGAACTTAATATTTATTACTGGTGAACTTAATATTTATTACTGATGAACTTAATATTTATTACTGACGAACTTCATATTTATTACTGACGAACTTAATATTTATTACTGACGAACTTAATATTTATTACTGGTGAACTTAATATTTATTATTGACGAACTTAATATTTATTACTGACGAACTTAATATTTATTACTGGTGAACTTAATATTTATTATTGACGAACTTAATATTTATTACTGACGGACTTAATATTTATTACTGACGAACTTAATATTTATTACTGACGAACGTAATATTTATTACTGATGAACTTAATATTTATTACTGGTGAACTTAATATTTATTACTGGTGAACTTAATATTTATTACTGACGAACTTAATATTTATTACTGGTGAACTTAATATTTATTACTGACGAACTTAATATTTATTACTGGTGAACTTAATATTTATTATTGACGACCTTAATATTTATTACTGACGAACTTAATATTTATTACTGACGAACTTAATATTTATTACTGACGAACTTAATATTTATTACTGACGAACTTAATATTTATTACTGGTGAACTTAATATTTATTATTGACGAACTTAATATTTATTACTGACGAACTTAATATTTATTACTGACGAACTTAATATTTATTACTGACGAACTTAATATTTATTACTGATGAACTTAATATTTATTACTGGTGAACTTAATATTTATTACTGGTGAACTTAATATTTATTACTGGTGAACTTAATATTTATTACTGACGAACTTAATATTTATTACTGGTGAACTTAATATTTATTATTGACGACCTTAATATTTATTACTGACGAACTTAATATTTATTACTGACGAACTTAATATTTATTACTGACGAACTTAATATTTATTACTGACGAACTTAATATTTATTACTGGTGAACTTAATATTTATTATTGACGAACTTAATATTTATTACTGACGAACTTAATATTTATTACTGACGAACTTAATATTTATTACTGACGAACGTAATATTTATTACTGATGAACTTAATATTTATTACTGGTGAACTTAATATTTATTACTGGTGAACTTAATATTTATTACTGGTGAACTTAATATTTATTACTGGTGAACTTAATATTTATTACTGACGAACTTAATATTTATTACTGGTGAACTTAATATTTATTATTGACGACCTTAATATTTATTACTGACGAACTTAATATTTATTACTGACGAACTTAATATTTATTACTGACGAACTTAATATTTATTACTGACGAACTTAATATTTATTACTGGTGAACTTAATATTTATTATTGACGAACTTAATATTTATTACTGACGAACTTAATATTTATTACTGACGAACTTAATATTTATTACTGACGAACTTAATATTTATTACTGATGAACTTAATATTTATTACTGGTGAACTTAATATTTATTACTGGTGAACTTAATATTTATTACTGGTGAACTTAATATTTATTACTGACGAACTTAATATTTATTACTGACGAAATTAATATTTATTACTGATGAACGTAATATTTATTACTGATGAACTTAATATTTATTACTGGTGAACTTAATATTTATTACTGGTGAACTTAATATTTATTACTGGTGAACTTAATATTTATTACTGGTGAACTTAATATTTATTACTGACGAACTTAATATTTATTACTGACGAAATTAATATTTATTACTGACGAATTTAATATTTATTACTGACGAACGTAATATTTATTACTGATGAACTTAATATTTATTACTGGTGAACTTAATATTTATTACTGGTGAACTTAATATTTATTACTGGTGAACTTAATATTTATTACTGGTGAACTTAATATTTATTACTGACGAACTTAATATTTATTACTGGTGAACTTAATATTTATTATTGACGACCTTAATATTTATTACTGACGAACTTAATATTTATTACTGACGAACTTAATATTTATTACTGACGAACTTAATATTTATTACTGACGAACTTAATATTTATTACTGACGAACTTAATATTTATTACTGGTGAACTTAATATTTATTACTGACGAACTTAATATTTATTACTGACGAACTTAGTATTTATTACTGACGAACTTAATATTTATTACTGACGAACTTAATATTTATTACTGACGAACTTAATATTTATTACTGACGAACTTAATATTTATTACTGACGAACTTAATATTTATTACTGACGAACTTAATATTTATTACTGGTGAACTTAATATTTATTACTGACGAACTTAATATTTATTACTGACGAACTTAGTATTTATTACTGGTGAACTTAATATTTATTACTGACGAACTTAATATTTATTACTGACGAACTTAGTATTTATTACTGGTGAACTTAATATTTATTACTGACGAACTTAATATTTAATACTGACGAACTTAGTATTTATTACTGACGAACTTAGTATTTATTACTGGTGAACTTAATATTTATTACTGACGAACTTAGTATTTATTACTGGTGAACTTAATATTTATTACTGACGAACTTAATATGTATTACTGACGAACTTAGTATTTATTACTGGTGCACTTAATATTTATTACTGACGAATTTAATATTTATTACTGACGAACTTAGTATTTATTACTGGTGAACTTAATATTTATTACTGACGAACTTAATATTTATTACTGACGAACTTAGTATTTATTACTGGTGAACTTAATATTTATTACTAACGAACTTAATATTTATTACTGACGAACTTAATATTTATTACTGGTGAACTTAATATTTATTACTGACGAACTTAATATTTATTACTGACGAACTTAGTATTTATTACTGGTGAACTTAATATTTATTACTGACGAACTTAATATTTATTACTGACGAACTTAGTATTTATTACTGACGAACTTAATATTTATTACTGACGAACTTATTATTTATTACTGACGAACTTAATATTTATTACTGACGAACTTAATATTTATTACCGACGAACTTAATATGTATTACTGACGACGTAATATTTATTACATACGAATTTAATATTTATTACTGACGAACTTAATATTTATTACTGACGAACTTAATATTTATTACTGACGAACTTAGTATTTATTACTGGTGAACTTAATATTTATTACTGACGAACTTAATATTTATTACTGACGAACTTAATATTTATTACTGACGAACTTAGTATTTATTACCGACGAACTTAATATTTATTACTGACGACGTAATATTTATTACTGACGGACTTAATATTTATTACTGACGAATTTAATATTTATTACTGACGAACTTAATATTTATTACTGACGAACTTAATATTTATTACTGACGAACTTAATATTTATTACTGACGAACTTAATATTTATTACTGACGAACTTAGTATTTATTACCGACGAACTTAATATTTATTACTGACGACGTAATATTTATTACTGACGGACTTAATATTTATTACTGACGAATTTAATATTTATTACTGACGAACTTAATATTTATTACTGACGAACGTAATATTTATTACTGACGAACTTAGTATTTATTACCGACGAACTTAATATTTATTACTGACGAACTTAGTATTTATTATTGACGAACTTAATATTTATTACTGACGAATTTAATATTTATTACTGAGGACGTAATATTTATTACTGACGAATTTAATATTTATTATTGACGAACTTAATATTTATTACTGACGAACTTAATATTTATTACTGAGGAACTTAATATTTATTACTGACGAACTTAATATTTATTATTGACGAACTTAATATTTATTACTGACGAACTTAATATTTATTACTGACGAACGTAATATTTATTACTGACGAACTTAGTATTTATTACTGGTGAACTTAATATTTATTACTGACGAACTTAATATTTATTACTGACGAACTTAATATTTATTACCGACGAACTTAATATTTATTACTGACGACGTAATATTTATTACTGACGGACTTAATATTTATTACTGACGAATTTGATATTTATTACTGAGGACGTAATATTTATTACTGACGAACTTAATATTTATTACTGACGAACTTAATATTTATTACTGACGAACTTAATATTTATTACCGACGAACATAATATTTATTACTGACGACGTAATATTTATTACTGACGAACTTAGTATTTATTACCGACGACCATAATATTTATTACTGACGAATTTAATATTTATTACTGACGACGTAATATTTATTACTGACGAACTTAATATTTATTACTGACGAACTTAATATTTATTACTGACGACCTTAATATTTATTACTGACGAACTTAATATTTATTACTGACGAATTTAATATTTATTACTGACGAATTTAATATTTATTACTGACGACCTTAATATTTATTACTGACGAACTTAATATTTATTACTGACGAACTTAGTATTTATTACTGGTGAACTTAATATTTATTACTGACGAATTTAATATTTATTACTGACGACCTTAATATTTATTACTGACGAATTTAATATTTATTACTGACGAATTTAATATTTATTACTGACGAATTTAATATTTATTACTGACGAATTTAATATTTATTACTGACGAATTTAATATTTATTACCGGTGAACTTAATATTTATTACTGACGAACTTAATATTTATTACTGACGAACTTAGTATTTATTACTGGTGAACTTAATATTTATTACTGACGAACTTAATATTTATTACTGGTGAACTTAATATTTATTACTGACGAATTTAATATTTATTACTGACGAATTTAATATTTATTACTGACGAATTTAATATTTATTACTGACGAACTTAATATTTATTACTGACGAATTTAATATTTATTACTGACGAACTTAATATTTATTACTGACGACCTTAATATTTATTACTGACGAATTTAATATTTATTACTGACGAACTTAATATTTATTACTGACGAATTTAATATTTATTACTGACGAATTTAATATTTATTACTGACGAATTTAATATTTATTACTGACGAACTTAATATTTATTACTGACGACCTTAATATTTATTACTGACGACCTTAATATTTATTACTGACGAACTTAATATTTATTACTGACGACCTTAATATTTATTACTGACGAACTTAATATTTATTACTGACGAACTTAATATTTATTACTGACGAATTTAATATTTATTACTGACGAATTTAATATTTATTACTGACGAATTTAATATTTATTACTGACGAACTTAATATTTATTACTGACGAACTTAATATTTATTACTGACGAACTTAATATTTATTACTGACGAACTTAATATTTATTACTGACGAACTTAATATTTATTACTGACGACCTTAATATTTATTACTGACGAACTTAATATTTATTACTGACGAACTTAATATTTATTACTGACGAATTTAATATTTATTACTGACGAATTTAATATTTATTACTGACGAACTTAATATTTATTACTGACGAATTTAATATTTATTACTGACGACCTTAATATTTATTACTGACGACCTTAATATTTATTACTGACGAACTTAATATTTATTACTGACGACCTTAATATTTATTACTGACGAACTTAATATTTATTACTGACGAACTTAATATTTATTACTGACGAATTTAATATTTATTACTGACGAATTTAATATTTATTACTGACGAATTTAATATTTATTACTGACGAACTTAATATTTATTACTGACGAACTTAATATTTATTACTGACGAACTTAATATTTATTACTGACGAACTTAATATTTATTACTGACGAACTTAATATTTATTACTGACGACCTTAATATTTATTACTGACGAACTTAATATTTATTACTGACGAACTTAATATTTATTACTGACGAATTTAATATTTATTACTGACGAATTTAATATTTATTACTGACGAACTTAATATTTATTACTGACGAATTTAATATTTATTACTGACGACCTTAATATTTATTACTGACGACCTTAATATTTATTACTGACGAACTTAATATTTATTACTGACGACCTTAATATTTATTACTGACGAACTTAATATTTATTACTGACGAACTTAATATTTATTACTGACGAACTTAATATTTATTACTGACGAACTTAATATTTATTACTGACGAATTTAATATTTATTACTGACGAATTTAATATTTATTACTGACGAATTTAATATTTATTACTGACGAACTTAATATTTATTACTGACGACCTTAATATTTATTACTGGTGAACTTAATATTTATTACTGACGAACTTAATATTTATTACTGACGAACTTAGTATTTATTACTGGTGAACTTAATATTTATTACTGACGAACTTAATATTTATTATTGACGACCTTAATATTTATTACTGACGAATTTAATATTTATTACTGACGAATTTAATATTTATTACTGACGAATTTAATATTTATTACTGACGAACTTAATATTTATTACTGACGAATTTAATATTTATTACTGACGAATTTAATATTTATTACTGACGAATTTAATATTTATTACTGACGAATTTAATATTTATTACTGACGAACTTAATATTTATTACTGACGAATTTAATATTTATTACTGACGACCTTAATATTTATTACTGACGAACTTAATATTTATTACTGACGAACTTAATATTTATTACCGACGAACATAATATTTATTACTGACGACGTAATATTTATTACTGACGGACTTAATATTTATTACCGACGAACTTAATATTTATTACTGACGAACTTAATATTTATTACTGACGACCTTAATATTTATTACTGACGAACTTAGTATTTATTACTGGTGAACTTAATATTTATTACTGACGAACTTAATATTTATTACTGACGAATTTAATATTTATTACTGACGAATTTAATATGTATTACTGACGAATTTAATATTTATTACTGACGAACTTAATATTTATTACTGACGAATTTAATATTTATTACTGACGACCTTAATATTTATTACTGACGAACTTAATATTTATTACTGACGAACTTAATATTTATTACTGACGAACTTAATATTTATTACTGACGAATTTAATATTTATTACTGACGAATTTAATATTTATTACTGACGAACTTAATATTTATTACTGACGAATTTAATATTTATTACTGACGACCTTAATATTTATTACTGACGAACTTAATATTTATTACTGACGAACTTAATATTTATTACCGACGAACATAATATTTATTACTGACGACGTAATATTTATTACTGACGGACTTAATATTTATTACTGACGAACTTAGTATTTATTACCGACGAACATAATATTTATTACTGACGACGTAATATTTATTACTGACGGACTTAATATTTATTACCGACGAACTTAATATTTATTACTGACGAACTTAATATTTATTACTGACGAACTTAGTATTTATTACTGACGACCTTAATATTTATTACCGACGAACCTAATATTTATTACTGACGAACTTAATATTTATTACTGACGACGTAATATTTATTACTGACGGACTTAATATTTATTACTGACGAACTTAATATTTATTACTGACGACCTTAATATTTATTACCGACGAACTTAATATTTATTACTGACGACGTAATATTTATTACTGACGGACGTAATATTTATTACTGACGAACTTAATATTTATTACTGACGAACTTAATATTTATTACTGACGAACTTAGTATTTATTACTGGTGAACTTAATATTTATTACTGACGAACTTAATATTTATTACCGACGAACTTAATATTTATTACTGACGAACTTAGTATTTATTACTGACGAACTTAGTATTTATTACTGGTGAACTTAATATTTATTACTGACGAACTTAATATTTATTACTGACGAACCTAATATTTATTACTGACGAACTTAATATTTATTACTGACGACGTAATATTTATTACTGACGGACTTACTATTTATTACTGACGAATTTAATATTTATTACTGAGGACGTAATATTTATTACTGACGAACTTAATATTTATTACTGACGAACTTAATATTTATTACTGACGAACTTAATATTTATTACCGACGAACTTAATATTTATTACTGACGACGTAATATTTATTACTGACGGACTTAATATTTATTACTGACGAACTTAATATTTATAACTGACGACCTTAATATTTATTACCGACGAACTTAATATTTATTACTGACGGACCTATGTATTTATTACTGACGAATTAGTACTTATTAATGACGAATTTAATACATGAAAAAGGTTTAGTTGTAGAAGAAAATTACATAGGACTTGTAAACTACAGAGAAATAATCGATGAAGTTTTTGTGCAACTAACATAAGTACATTTTCATACAAATAAAAAGAAATTTAATAATATACACTCGAAACAGTTGTACGTGTTATTAAATAGCAACAACGTAGTTGCATTGGATTTACTTCTATTAATCAATAACTATACAGATACGTAATTCTCTTCACTGTAAAAAAAAAAAAATCAATAAATAAACCACCTGTTAGTTGCATAAAATATAAAACATAAATATGGAATATAGTTAACAAAAAACTTAGCATGTAAATTCAAATTCACCCCACAAAAATATAAATTTAAATTAAATAAGACTAGTTCGACGCCCGGCGGTGCCTAGTCAAAAAATATACTTTAACATGATATTTTCATTTACACAAAATGCATGTGTATTGTTATAGAATCTATCTTCTATTGATTATTATGTACTACGAGAAACAATTTGTCCGGTGGACTAATTCTCAAAAAAATAAATAAATGAATAAATAAAAATAAATAAAGATACATAAAAAAAAATAATAAATTTGTTCATGGAATTCCGTCTGCTTTTGTTTACAATACGACGTCAGGCTTGACAATGAATGCCCTGGAAACGTCACTTCAGGTTTATGTTTAGTTTTACAGTATGCAAATGAAGAAATGATTTGCAGCGATTTTAAATGATACGTTTTCTTTTATGGTAAAAGGTAAAAATTAAAACAAAATGTTGAGGTACACCCGGGCTTAAACATGAGATTGTGCGATCTATAGTCAAATTTTCTACCATTGAGCTATATGTCCAGATGATAAGAAAAATGTTTTCTTTTTGTTTCTTTTGTTTTTTATATAGATAAATGATTAGCTGAAATTGCATTGTTTCCTTTGTCGCTTTAACGTAAAGCATTCCCCTATATAAAATCGTCTAGTGAGAAGGACTATTTTGTTAATATCGGACTTTTTCATTTTTGGATTCTTGTCTGATGGATTTCAATACAAAATGTTCACTACACTGCCTTACATATAAATTAGTTTTGCGTGAAATTTGCAAATGATAAGCCCAGCGGTTTCGGAATGTATAAGGAAAAACTCACACACTCACAATATGACTTTATATTAGAGTGAAGATATGTTTTTTGGCTGTAAACGTAGATAAAATTTTTAAAACACAATTTCCAGTTCCCAAGATTATTAACAGATATAAAAGCTTACTATTGGAAAAAGTTAAACACGTTAGATTTCTGTGTAAAAGTTTAATCGTTAAAATAAAATCAATTGATGTATGCTCCTACATGCATTTCTTTGTATATACGTGTGGGTGTGCCTACATGCGTATGCGTGTGTATGTGTGAGTGTATATATATACATTTATGCATATATGTGTGTGTATGTATATGTATGTGTGTGTGATTGTGTGTGCGTGCATGTGTGTGTATAAAAAAAAAGAAAGTCATAAAAAAAACATAAACATTTTCACCAAATGGACCAAAAGTCCTCTCTCCAGTAAATGAACATAAGTCTGATTGGACTCCACTGACTATTGTTGACAGAAAGTCTGAGACTGGCATTTCTCTGCAAAACATATTCAGTGTTATCAGATGTAAAATGTTCCCCAAAATAACATTTAAACATTTCACTTAAAAAACAAAAACTTTATATAAAAATGTGTGAGGAGAGCTGAACAGGGTTTGAAACGCGTTATAAAAATATTTTAAAATAAAAAAATGATAAATGCTGAAAAATTCACAACTGTTGATGGCTACACTTTTTAAAAATAGATTTTTTTGCTCTCGTTGAAACTACACACACACACACACACACACACACACACACACACACACACACACACACATATATATATATATATATATATATATATATAATTTTCATTATTTTGTTGGGGTACAAAATTTACACTTTATTAAATATACACTTTTTTAATATATACACTTTTTTTGCTCTCGTTGAAACTACACAACCATAACTTTATATATATATATAAATAAACATGAATATACATGAACGATCACACATATATGTATATATATATATATATATATATATATATATATATATATATATATGTGTGTGTGTGTGTGTGTGTGTACATATATGTGCATATATGTATGTACACATATATATATTTATATATAAACTAATAATAAAAAAAAACACTAACCTAGTTTTAAAACAGATCCTTTGTCCGATAAATGCATTCCCATTGGCTGATAGGAAGGGCGCGATGGATACTCGAAAGCTGATTGGCTGACTAAAATCTCAATAGAAGAGGAGCATATAAAAACGATAACCAACCACGGAATGCGCGCATAAGCCCGAAGAGTCCTAGAGTGGATGAAACGCGGAATATTTTGTGTAGCTTAATCGACATATATATTTTGTTGGGGTGCAAAATTTATTACAGTTATTAATAAAGGAAGACTGAGTTTTTGTGTATCCGAATATATTTGTGGGTTTCTACGAAAAAATTGTAATCTGGACCAATAAAATCGATAATCTACTTTCGATATATAAATGGTACATCTGGCCTATTCAATAATCCATCAGGGTCAAACAATTCTTTACTTTACTCAACAAAATGCATACCGTATTAAAGTATACCTATGAAGGAGAAAGCAATTCTACTTTAACTTTCTTTAATGTATTGATAAGAACTCCATCGGTATCTTATATTAATTTGCGATGAACCAACGTTTATGGAGCTGTATACACGTTGAGATTCGTTTTATCTTAACAAACGAAAGTATAATTTAATTTGGACTTTAACACATCGTCCCTTCGTGGTTTCTTTACAATCTAAATTGGATGAAGAACAAAAACCGATCATCAATATGTTGTCCAATAATGGGTACCCTCTTGATGTGATTAACTCCGTCATAAAAAGGGAAAATAAATAAACGTTCTCTAATAAAAACTAAGATGGCGGCTAAATGTCCCGTTTACATTCTGTTTACCTTGGTGAACGACAATGAGTGAAAAAATTTGCCAAACAAATTAGCTCAGCTCTTGAACATTTCCAATGTACGTGTGGTTTTTTTGACAAAACAATTATTGCTACCCTCTCAGAAGGACTTATGCCCCCCCTCCATATGAATAATGTCATTTATGAATTTAAATATAGATAAAGTGTCAGCTACGTTGGCTGAACGACCCTTAGGTTTAATGATCGCGTCCAACAACATGTACCGAGCAAAATCAGGAATGGAATCTACCAACGGATGTTTTTAGTAAAACGTATGGTTCTGCTATAACGGACCATTTGCTTAAAAACCCCGATGTGCAATGAATCTTAGTAGTGACTTATTTTCTATTCTAAGTCACATTTAACCCTATTTTATCTGAAGGTCTTTGAAACTATGCTCGTCCATTTAAAGACACCTTCTCTCTTTAAGCAAAGCGATGTCTTTTGTGCCTGGACGTGATTAGTCCTTAAGGCATTTCCTCTCCATTGTATAATTATTTATTTATTTTTTTTTATTCAATTTTCACCCCAAACAAGGCACAGTGCCACTTTGAAGCAGGGGGCTACTATTAGGGAATTAATTAGCGGGGTCATTATGAAGGGAGAAGAGTAGAAAGATGTTTGTTAACATTACACTTGAACTTCTGCATATCATTGCAGTTGGGAAAGCAGAATCCCGGAAGGGAGTTCCAAAGACCCGCAGTTCTGGGGAAGAAACTATTGGAGTAAAAGGCTTTCTTGCACCTAGGGATCTCCACTGTAAAGGGATGAGACTTAGTAGCTTGTCGGGTTTGTCGGGGGTAGTTACGTCGGGGAGGTACAAGTGTTTGCAGTTCGTCAGAGCATTCACCATTAAAGTATTTGTAGAACAGGCAGAGGGATGCAACATCTCGTCGATGGGACAGAGGTTGAAGCCCAGATGACAGTTCAGGACCTATCAGGTTTGCGACTCTTTTTTGAACCCTGTCCAGGAGCGAGAGACAAGCAGCAGATGCACCAGCCCAGATGTGACAACAGTACTCCATACATGGGCGAATGGTTGCCTTATAGAGGTATAGGATACTGGCAGGCGTAAGTAGTTTTCTAGCACGGTAGAGGGAGCCAACCTTCCTTGCAGCAGCCTTGGCAATGCTCTCAATGTATCTATTCCAGTTCATATTCCCTGTAAACGTTAGGCCGAGGAGTTTAAAAGAAGTACTTTCAGGCAATGTGTTCTTGACCATTGCTATTGGTGGTAGAGAAGGTTTCTTGGAGTTATTGAAGGAAACAAGCTTAGTCTTAGCAGCATTGAATGAGACCAACCATTTTTGTCCCCATTCCACTACGGATTGGAGGTCATCCTCTAGTGTTTCTGCCATTTTCTTGGATATGTGTTCATTTGTTTTCCCCTCATATCTGTTATAGAGAGTGGTGTCATCGGCAAATATACCCATCTCCGAAACAATATTATCAGGGAGGTCGTTTATGAATATCAGGAACAATAGAGGTCCAAGGATAGACCCCTGAGGCACTCCCGCATTTATGTCATATTGTTTGGATGTACGTCCGTCGAGGACAACTTTGATTTTTCTATTACTTAAGAAGGATTTAATTACGTTATGAATTCTTCCAGTGATTCCATATGATCTAATTTTCCTTAGAAGACCATCGTGCCATACCCTGTCAAAAGCCTTAGATATATCAAGGGCCACCGCTCTACCCTCCCCTGTTTTATCCAATGAACGGTATATACGTTCAGAAACTACAGTTAAGATATCTGCTGTTGAACGGGCTTGCCTGAATCCATATTGTTTGTCAGTCAAGAGTTTAGCAGCTGTTAGGTGCTGGACTAGGGCTTTATTAACTAAGGACTCAAATATTTTGGCGAAAAGCGGGAGGAGGCTAATGGGGCGATTATTTAGTGGGCCAGTTCTTTCACCAGAATTCTTGAAGACTGGTACCACAGAGGCGGTTTTCCAGCAGTCGGGAAAACAAGATTCGTTAAGGCATTTATTGTAAAGTTTGGACAGAACTGGAGCAACCTCGGCAGAGCATTTTTTTAATAGCACAGCCGGGATGAGATCTGGTCCACATGCTTTAGAGGTGTCTAGGTTTTTTATAATAGCATGTACCTGAGAAGGGGTGATTTTCAAGTCGTCAAGTGTGGCGTCTGTTCGCAGAGGAAAATCAGGGAGTGAGTGGTGTACCGAGTTCAGTGTGGAGTTTGAGGCAAACCGACTGGCAAGCAGATTAGCCTTGTCAGTTGCCGTGCAAGCAACCTCATGATTGTTTGTTAGTGGGGGAATAATTGACTGTCCATTATTAACTACGCTGTTGTAGATTTTCCAAAAATCCCGGGTTCCTAATTTCTGTGCTTCGATGCGCTTTCTGGTGGTTTCAGAGTAATCTGACTTAGCTGTGTCTATCACTCTCTTACAATTATTTCTAGCTTCTATAAACTTCTGTTTATTTGAGCTGGACTTATGTCGATTGAATCTGCGGAACGCATGCTGCCTTTGACAAATGGCAGCTGCACAAGCAGAAGTAAACCATTGGGGGGAGTGGGGCTTGCTATAGTATTTCCGTGCGGGAACATGTGCTTCAATAGCAGTTTTGAACCATTCAGTTGTCTCCTTTGCACACTGTTCCGCTGGAAGAGTAAAGATATTTTGCCATGGGGCATCTCTGATGAGCTCCCTGATGGCTTCCCAATCAGCCTTTTTGTAATACCTCGTTGTTTTGAGTAGTGGGTCTTCAGTTTTAGGGCGAGAATTTAGGCTGATTTCTACCATTATCACAGCGTGATCAGCATTCCCGAGTGGGCTATGGGCATTTGTTGTACAGTCATTGGGAACTGTTGTCAGAAAGAGATCTAGAAGTGAGGCATGTTGATCGTGCTGGTCTGGGAAACGTGTCGGAAATGTAACCATCTGAGATAGGGAATGAGATATAGAGAAGCTATATGTGGCGCTACCAGCTACGTCTGTGTGATTTGAGAATTCTAGCCAGTTACTGTGGTGGACATTGAAGTCACCAAATACATGTATTTGTGCGCTAGTATCGAGGGAGAGTGCTATATCTATGCTGTCTGAGACTTTGTTTATTAGGGTACAGTCTTGGTTTGAGGGAGAGCGGTAGAGAAAATATAAGTAGCTAATATTGTGTTGCGTATTTAGTCTGAAGCACATAAAGGCCTGGCCCTCTGATTCTAGTTTTATTTCTCTAGTTAGGGGGAGGGTGTTTCGAATATAGACTCCAAGTCCATGCATATGTCTTTCCGAGTCCTTACGGTAGAGTGGGAGATAACCAGGCATGTTAAAGTGGTTAGAGGGTATGGAGGAGTGAAGGTTAGTTTCACTTAATGCTAAGATATCCGGGGTGTTTACAAGGAGAAATGACTCAACATCATCTAAGTTAGTTCTAAGCCCGCGGATATTAGTAAATGCAAGCCTCAAGGGAGGAGGCAGGTTGGTTTTCTTTGAGTTTGGTCCTGGTTTAAATTATCATAACGATGAATTGGTTTTAGTCATTCCCCCATTTTTCTTTCCGATAGTTTGATTTCATTTTAGTCGTTCCCTCGTTTCAATTCATTTCCTTATACAAAAAACCCTCAACTTGGCTGTGATAAGTTATATATATATATATATATATATATATATATATATATATATATATATATATTGTTTTGCCTTCCTTACTTAACTCCGTCAATTGTCTATTTCCCTAAATACATATAACACACAATATTTCATGCAATCTATATCTCATTATATGCATATATATATATATATATATATGTGTGTGTGTGTGTGTGTGTGTGTGTGTGTGTGTGTGTGTGTGTGTGTGTGTGTAATGGATTCTCTCGTCGATTTCGACGTATGAGGTTCCGCCACAACAAATAAGTTGTTCGGAAATCCATATAAATGAATTTTTTATGGTAATGAAGTCTTTGTGTAAACCTAACCACACTGTTTTGAATTACTGCTAATCTTTGTCGGTGCAATGGCTGCCACAAAACAGAGCATACAGTAGACCGCAGGTTTTTACATCAGAGTTTTCTTTCTCCTAGATGCATGCTTTAACAAATTTTAGAGGTACATCTCTCTCAGTGAAGTAAAGCGCTTTCAGCTACCAATCTTGAAATTTTTATGACTCGGCGCCATAGATACATCTGGTATTGGTCAGACTCGTCGTTGCTTAACTTCGGTGTGAAGCGGTGTGTCGACCTGATTGTGCCCTATATATATATACATATATATATATATATATATATAGAGAGAGAGAGAGAGAGAGAGGAGAGGAGAGGAGAGAGAGACAGACAGACAGACAGACAGGCAGACAGGCAGACAGACATATATATAAGACAATCCCAGCCAAATAAAAATGCTTAACATACAAGATATAGTAAAGTAAATGATTTATATTTAAATTTTCGCAATAGAATATAGAATATTTAAAACAAAAATGTTTTATTTGAACAAGGAATGCACTTTTAAAGGTTCTCCATTAATGGATGTTCGATGTAAGACACATCTCTTCATGTCTTTAGCAAACTATTTATTGTGGATAAACAATTTTTGCTTTTAGCACATATATTTAAAATTTATTAAAATTATTTTTAAATAAACAGAAAAGGATAGCATTTTAAGGTAATCCAACCGATACTACACTTTGATCTTGACCAAAAGGCCAAGAAAGGTAATCCAACCGGGGAATTGGATTAAATAAAAAAAGAATATGCATTTCAGGTACATGAATTGAGTCATGACCTGGGAATAGAGATGAATGTTATTTTTATATTTCATACTGTTTAATGATTCCAATATTGAAGGTAAAGTCCTAAACTCTCGAATCCAAACTCCAGAAGGAAAGACAAAGTTCCTTAAGCTTGAGGGTAATAAATCCCATTTTTTAGGTATTATGCACTTGGTATAAAACAAGTTTTATATTTATAAATCCAACTGATCCATGGAATTTTCCAATTTGTAAAGAGTCACCATGCATATATAAATTTATATATAGATTGAAATCTAGGATAATTGGACGTTAACTAGTTAAAAATTAGCATATTTCTAAGCGTTGAAATTAAAAAAAAAACTTTCATAAAACACAGCAAGCTTTATTAAATAAAAACTCATGATACGAACTGATTTTTAAAAGGTAAAACATTTTAAACTTCTCCAAAATTACAGTTCTGAATTTTTTACATGAGTAGTGATAGTTTTTATTACTCGTTTTGATTGAACTATTGTTCTAATCTTGAGTGTTATTTGTGCAACCTTTCGGTCAATGTAGTCTGCGACCTTCGCCAAGCATGTTGGTCGCCATCTCGTAAAAGAAAAGTGAAAAATTATTAGTTCCGTAGATGGTTTCGTATTCTTGTCGTTGTTTAGTAATTTTGTGTTAAACTTTGTCAACCAATTTTTTCACACATACGAAATCACAGCAAAAAAAGAAAAAAAAAGCAACAACTCCAAGAATACGAAACCGCCTACGGAACCAGTAAGTTTTGTCCGTTCTTTTTCAAGATGGGAACCAACATGGCTGACGAAGGTCGAAGGCTACATACACTAAAGATAAGAACAATAGTCCGATCAAAACAATAATACAAATATGGTGTGATGTTTCGTTTTTTTAGACGAGAATTTATAATTTAGATTATTTTAATTGTTCCGACTGTTGCTGTCATCTTCAGTGTTATTCTCACAACGTTTCGGACGATGTAATCTCCCATCTTTTTTATGTGTATCTTATCGAGCCTGCCGTCTGCACGAGATTTCAAACGAAAACTTCTACTGAACCCAGAGTGTCGATATACTCTCGTCTCATTAGTCTTAAAAATTCCTAAGTTGTTCTTTGTATCGCTTTCATCGAGGAATGAACATTCAGGTCCAGAAACGTTTCACTTAGAGCTAAATGTTACCAAGTTTAAAAGTGTTAAATACACCTTGACAAGATCATCCCACGGAGAAGCAACTTTAAGGCAACGTACCTGCCATATCTCCTACCACAAAGGAGCGATGGTTACGATTTGCAAGTCACTGGCAGAGGAGTAAGAAAGCGCTCGTGTGAAAAGTATTATTGTTGACTCCACTGCACGTGCGCTCGAGCATAGGACGATTTAAATCCACGTATATCCAGTACATGACGTTACCTGTGACCTTGAAGATCTGATGTAGCTGATAGAAGACAAGGAACTCTGGAAAGAGAGAGAGAGAGTCGCATTGGTCCGAAAGATAGAGATTTACCGAGTACTTTGTGTTATGCTACTAGTAGCGGCAAAGCTAAAATAAAGGTTATGTTCCAAAATTTCGAGTTTTGACAGAAAGATTCCTGAGTTTAGCAAACTACATTTGGAGAAGGTCAGAGTTTATATTAGCCGAAACGTTGTGAAAATATTATTCAATATGAGAAATGTTTTCAGAATACACCAAATAATGTCCAAAATCGTCTGACAGAAAGTAGAAGATCTGAATTATTTGACCACATTTGCCTATATACCAACTATTTCTATCAAATAGTCGACATATGATTACCAACCTAAAAATTATTTTTTAAAAAACACATTTTGGTCATTATTTATGCATTTATTTATTTTGGAAGCCACCACTTATCAAGGCTAAAATGCCACTCAAGGATAAGGGTTAATGAATGTAAGGTGGCAGCGTAGAAATCATTAATTGGGTAGAATTTGCTTAGTTATACGGACAGCTCAACAAGAACTTGTTTACATTGGATGTAAAGGCTACCATGTGGTATTCAACCAGGAAGCAATCCAGTGGAACAATGTTCCTCAGACGGGCACGTCTTGGAAAAAACTTTGTCCATGGAAGTTATGTTAAGTTTTAGGCACAGATAGAGAGTGGGGGAAATTGTTTAAAGTGTTTGTAGAAAGTCGAGCGATTTTTTTTTTGGGGGGGGGCAATATTTTCTGCGTGTAATGGAATATCCGGTTGACAAACACAAAAAAGAAATAAATATCTCTTTTAAGAACTACATTTGCTGTGAATTATTAAAGGAAGCGTAAACGACTGTTTCGACGTTTATAAAATCATATACAAAATCATGTATAATAGCTTTCATTACTGCTAATTGTTTATTTGATTTCGTGCCGGCGATTTCTTTGAAAAACAAAATCCAGGTTCGCAATAGAATGTTGGCAAATGAAAAGGAGAATGAATGGAGATTTAATCAGTGATCAAATCGTAATGGAGTGCCACTGACGGTTCGGTGTGTGCAACGAGGCTTGTCATGAAACTTAGTGCGTTTGGACCGTCAACTGGAGCACAACGTAACTCACCCCTCCCACTTTCGTTTCTATCATCATTTATCTCTATTTATCTATCTATCTCTCTATCTTTTTCCCCTTCTCTTCTCTCGGCTTGATGTTATTTTGGGCCGACATTGTCATTCGCGGAGAAACACGACCAGCGAATTCAATAAAGCTGGATTCACTTGACTAATGCTCTTAGATCTGCGTGTGTCTATGCGCACACTTTCACTTTAATATGTATGCATGCGTGTGCATTCGTATGTAGGAATATGCGTGTGTATACCTATGAAGGTAACTTGGCATGAGTGTGTATACGTAATAGCGTGGAAAAAAGGATACCAAGTAAAACATTCTATAAAACCTATGAACATGTCGACTAAATGAGAATACAATCACGATAGGAAAGATAACGTTTAAAGCACTGATATCTTGGAAAATATTTTCTACATTTGTGGCAAAATACGAGGCGCCTCCAATACGTTTCTAGACGTTTTATACAGACATTTAAAATTGTTGCAGTCTCTTGAAAATTAAGTACGTAATTGCAATACATCTTATGAGATGACTGACCAATTTTTATCGTTTAAGGTTCAAGTCAACACCTACAGTAAGAATTGGAATACCTCCTACTGAAGCCTAACTGTCACAGCTGGTGAATTTGAAAAAAAAAAATGCAATCTGGACATGAGGAAAATGTAGAAAAATTGTTTGCAATAAAACTCTGTTTTAAACTTGGAAAAAGTTACTAAGAATCGTATGGAATGCTTCGGACAGCTTTTGGACCATCTTGCATGAATTGAGCATCAGTTTTGAGTGGCATAAGAGAATCAAGGAAGAAGGAGAGTCTGTAAGGGAGGATGAAAGGTGCGGGATAAGCAACAAAGTCGATTGGCCAAATAAAGCATTTCATGGATAAAGGCCGTTGTGTGTCACTAGTTCACAGGTTTATGTCAGTGCGAAGAGGTGTACACACGATTATTTGCGAGGAATTGAAGATGCAAAACATTTGCGAGAAGTTTGTCACAAAGAAGATCACATATTATTTTACCAAGATTGGAATGAATGCAACTTCTCACTCTCACTATAGTCCAGACCTTGCTCGCTATAAATTCTGGATATTCCCTAAGCTCAATGAAAACCTTAGAGGTTGTCGTTATGAGACAATTAAGGAGATAAAAGATACTGTTATTAGGAGCATTGCTCACACAAAAAGCTTCCATGGGGTACTCCAGAAGTTGGAACGATACAACAAGTGCATTACAGCCGGAGGAGATTACGTCGAAGTGACCTAGAGTTTCATCTGTGTCATATCCGTTAGAGTGGCCATACCAAAAAAGTCTGGGAAATTATTGAAGGCATCTCATATTTTACATTCGATCTCTGATGTCTGCGGTTTACTTTATGTGGGAGCAAAACGCAATCTACATCTACCTTACATGCATCGAATAGCCTGAGACGCATACTAAAAATATGATACCTTGTAAGATTCGTAATTATTTTATTTACTTGACTTTATATTAAATCAGTATATATGGGGGGGAGTATAAAGGAACAAACCTAATTATGTATCCATCAACGTTTCGGCTTTATTGCGATAATTTCTCAAGATGAATGAAATTAAGAAAACAAAATACTATTACAAATATTTTAAAATTAATTTTTTTTTGTGTAATGAAATTGTAGTCGAGTCGAGAAAGGTGAAAGTAGGAAAACACGACGACTGGTGAGAATACGAAGAACATTTATATCCAGAATAGGGTTAGCGAGACAGGAAGATTAGTAAGTCCGTGGAGAGTCGTCTCTGTACGACATCCGGATAGCTCTCATTGAGCGGCCTATACTTTCTGCTTATATGGCTAATGGATAAGTCCATCTTAGTGATTATAAGAGTGTGTATGTCCCTACAACAGAAATGTATGACATTTTCCAATTTCAGCAACGAAAAATATCGTAAGAAATTAAGAGAGGGGGCATAGCGTTGTGAAAAAGAGTAAGATTTTTTATAACGTGATTTAACCGTTAATATATTTAAAAAAGATATGATGCCATTTATATCCTATTTGGGACATTAATCTCATTATATATATATATATATATATATATATATATATATATATATATATATATATATATATATATATATATATATGAAGTAGTTCGCTTGAAGCATTTCTGGTAAATAAATAAGCAGCAATGGAAAAAGGCTAAAGCAATGCAGATAATTGGGTGTTGAAATGATGACGTATTTTGCATATTAATACTCTTGTAGTATCGCCGAATTTTAGGATGGATTAGATTTGTTTTTTAGAGAAAAATGCAATTCAAGGACAAATATGGTTGAATGAAGTTTTAGGAAGTAAACTTCACTAGATTCTATAAACAATAACAAGAATGTATTTTAGATAAATGAAAACAGATATGTTTTCATTATTAGCACAAACATTAATTTTAAAATAGGTATGACCTCTAGAGTCTTATAGTCTGGCGTAGACGTCGCTTAATATGACGTGGATCTTAGGAGGATGCTTGAAAAAGACACCTGCCAGCTAGTCAAGAGTTGGGAGTCGGATAGAGCAGACTGATTCAAGAGTCGGGGAGAAGACATCGTGTAAGCCGGCGAAATCTATACCAAATTATGACGTCCAAACGTTGTAATCTTCGAAATGTTTACACGACGTTTGAATAAATGTTATATGAAATCCAACTTGTGAATTAAAAGGCATGTGAATTTGTCCCGGCTGTTACTATCATATTAAATGTTTATCGAATTTTTACATTTTTACAGATTTTGTCTAATTATATAGACTGTTTGTGGAAAGAAACCAGACTTGATGATTTGAAAATCACCACTTTCCATGTCCGTAATATGATAAAAGTCATACACCTCGAAAGCGTATGAGCCTCATAACACAAACTATGCCATTACTAAATGCTTCACGTAGGTTGCCTTCGTTCTCTTCTAACTCTTTAAAACATGCATTACCTTATCTTGCTTGTCTTACTGCTAGAAAAGTTGCTTCTGTGAGACACTGTTTTCAGGAATCCTGCCAAAAGGATGTACCTATTCAATTATCGCTTAATTAATTAATCCTACCCTTCTTTTGCAAAAATCTTTGAGTAATTAAACAGTAGTCAATCACCTCACAGAGAATAAACTTCTCTTTGATCAGCTGTATGCAAGCCTGTTCTGCTGCAGATATCCTAAATGTAATCTCTGAACGTATATACCGCGTACTGTATAATGGTAGACATGGTAAGGCATAAGTTAAGGCTTTGACATGGTATGGTTCGATAGCTTTATCATAAAAAATATATAAATGCGAGTGTTTTACAAGACCGACCAATGAAAGTTTATTATTCCTCATATTTTTAAATGATCTCATCGGTAAAATTGTATCCGAGATGGGCATATTTGTGATCGAACCACGTTTTATAATAGATACAAGATGAAAACGACCAAACGTATTTCTAAGGCAACAGCTAGAAACATAAGAGGAAGATATCTATTTTGTAGGGGAATGGGGAGGTTAATAGATGGTAACATTCAATTTTGTCCAAGACAAGCTTCTTTCTTTTAACAATTACAAGAAACCTTCTCAAACACGGATAGCCGTGGTTAGTAATAAAGAATCTAACATCTTCGTTCAAACTCTTCGGCTTTTCATTCACAGGGAACATGAATTGGAAAATGCATTAAGGCCATTACCAAGTTGTGCAAGAAAATTACTCAAACGTTTGATTATAGTATATTTCTACGACATCACTATTCGCGCATGCGTAGAGGATTGTTGTAACATGTGTGCTGATACATCTGTCACTGATCTTTCATTCTTAGAGTCCCAAAAAGAGTCTTCAACCTAAAAGTCCCGCACTATAATCCGAACAGCAACTTGTGTCAATTGGCAGATCAAACATCTCTTAGTTTTACATGAGGAAGGGATACTAAGTATAAGGTATTTCGTATTCTCCTCAATATTTATACCAATTTTCGACATTGGAAAACCGTATTATACGAGGAAATTTTAAAATAACGCATATTTGTCTTTCGACTCGTAAATCGATATACCTAAACTAAAATGTCATTCTACCATGAAGATACTTACAACGAATCACTGCGTAATTGCGCAAGGTCCCGTGGCACAGTGGATAGAGTACTTCAAAATTACGAAATATGAATTCTATTGTCATTATTACCTAAACGAGGGCACGTTAACTTCGGTATTAAATAAAGAGTTCTGTTTGGATTCCCTGCAAATTCCTGACTTGGACAGAAAGATTCGCGAATTCGACAAAATACACCTGCAAAATGTCGGAAGTAACAGAGCGGCTGACCGGTGCTTAGCAGCAGTTGCAGCAGCATCTGCATGACACGTATGCAAATGAAAATACCGGTGCGCGATGAAATCGCAGAAGAGAGAAAGAGAAGAAAAAGAAAAGTGAAGATAAAAAGGCACCGTGTGATAAGAGTTTTTTGATCAACATGCGATAGTACTGAGAATAAATGCATTTTATTTCAATTGTTGTTTCATTGCGACTGTCTCATATACAACGTGTTGGGTCTGAGTGTTTCCATGTAATAACAACGTTGCAATGTCATTTAAGATGAAAGCAATAGTCAGAAGAATCTATGTAATGCGAATAATGAATCCTCATCTAAAAAAATTAGAACCAAAAGTAAATTTCCAGCTGATGTTTTCATGAGATCAAAATTTCAACGAAAGCATAGGTGATTAAATATATGTAGATGTGTGTGTGTGTGTGTGTGTGTGTTAGTAGTGAGCAGTCCAAATCAAAACGCATGTGGAACTCTCTTCCGTCTGCCTGTTCCCACCTGACTACAACTTGGATGTCTTCAAGTCCAGCATAAAGAAAATTCCTGATAAACCGCCTCTTTATCAAAACTCCATTACTAATGGTCACTACGATATTATCCTTTTCACTTGTGTACACGCAATAACTCTTATCCCTGAGTGGCTTCCGGGCCTTGATAAGGAGTAACTTCCATGTAAAAAAAATATGTATATATATATATATTTATACCTATTTTCATAATATTTTATTGCCTTACAAGTGTTTCGTTGAATGGCTGAAAAACATCAAACAACTTATCAGAGAGAGTGTATATGTTTATATGAAAAAAAGCAAATATTGGAAGATTTCCTTTGATTTAAAAATAAGATCAAAGTTGTTAAAAAGAAATGAAATATATACATAATTATATAATTATAAATAATATATATATTTATATCTATCTATCTATCTATCTATCTATATATATATATATATATATATATATATATATATATATATATATATATATATAGGTATGGTATAATAAATTATGGGGGTTATCTATTTTTACTTTCCTCATATTTTTCTTTGGGTTTTATACCTCCAAATTCGAAGCTATCTCTTTACAACCCTTCCTTTTCATAACCTTTCATACTTTCATAAATCAGAGTCCATTTTCTGTATGCTGTTTTTGAGCCCAGTCAAGATGGGTACATTTGCTAGTATATATTGGCCTGCCTTGATAGAGTTCAATATAGACTTCGTAGCCTCGTAGGAGATGTCCTTTTCTCTTCCTTGCAACCTTTATCTCACAGAAGAGATGTTGCGAGTTTGTCTCTGATGTATCGTTATTTTCATGGAAAGTGTTCGAATGAGCTTCAATCTATGTTCCCCCCTCGCCAAACTTTCACAAGAAACACTCGTCTAGCTGTAAACACTATCAATAATTCCCCCCACTCTTTATCTGTGCCTAAACCTAAACGTAGATTCCATGAACAAAGCTTTTTTCTTAGAACTGCACGCCTGTGGAATTGTCTTCCGTTTTCCTGCTTTCCGGCTGACTACAATATGATTGTCTTCAAGTCTAACGTAAATAAGTTCTTGATGAGCCGTTCCATATAAGTTATCAACTTTACCAAATTTTCATTACTAATGATTACTATAATGTCCAATTTTTACTGTACACTCTTTAACCCTTATCCTTGAGTGGCCTCTTGGCCTTGATAATGTGGTGATGCCTATGTAATATATATATATGTATATATATTTATATATATATATATGTATATGTGTGTGTGTGTGTGTGTAATGTATCTTACATAACACAAAAAGATGGCGGAAGTGAGTAAGAATGGCTTTGGAAATATTTTTACCCGAATACGATGTTCAGCATGTTAAAAATATACCCTTTGTTATCAAAATCTAATGGAAAAAACATCTGAAGAAGTTGGTGGAGACAGGATAGTTTTATGGACACATAAATAGCAAAATTGCCTTTCCACTAACGAAACAGCTGTAATGGAAAAAATCCAGGAAATAAACGAAGGTTATAAAACAATAAAACGTGATTCTTTTAATTTTCAACAGAATTTTGCACTATATATATATATATATATATATATATATATATATATATATACATATGCACCAAGATTTATAATGAACTTTAATGATGTATAATTCTTATTTTAAGATAAAACAACCGTATTTCACTCAAAAACGAAGGTGAACACACATTCAGAAAATTCCTCCTATATGCATATCACAGGATAGCCCAATTTAAAAACAGCTTTAATCTCATACTATTTTTATTCAATAAATAACAAAGTTAACAAACAGATTCACATCTATATTATCTATCTCTATATAGTAGTTAGTAAATGAAGTAGTTATATATATATAACTAAGTAGTTATATATATATAACTACTTCATTTATTCACATAAAAGTAATATACGAAAGTATAGACTTATGCGTAAACTTTAAGTATTTACTTCAAAATGCTCAATAGGTAGGTAGAGCTAGTTAGTAATTTATAAAATATATATGGCGATTAAACTACACTGAATATTCCGCGTTTCATCTACTCTAGGATTCCTCAGGCTTATGCGCTAAGCCTGAGGAATCCTAGAGTGGATGAAACGCCGAATATTCAGTGTAGTTTAATCGCCATATATATTTTATAAATTACTATATATATATTTTTCATCCCACATTTTGCACATTTTGAACTTTGATGTAGGGGGCTACTATCTGAGACATAATTTGTAAGGGAACTATGTAGGGAGTTCAGCAGTAAGATGTCTGCTTACAGTACATTACACGTTATATTCTGCATCACAGTACAGCCAGGGAAGCAGGGACAAGGAAGGGAATTCCGAAGTCTAGAAGTCCTAGGGAAAAAACTATTAGAGTAAAAGACTTTCTGGAATTCTAGAGTGTAGGGGTGCGATTTTGCTGCTTGTCGCGTTTACCGGGGGTATTTATGTATAGAGTGATACAATAGCGTGTAGTTCGTCGTACCATCTACCATTAAAATATTGGTAAAACAGGCAGAGTAATGTCACAATTTGTCGATGACATAAAGGTTTATCCTAGCTGACAGTGGTATATATATATATATATATATATATATATATATATATATAAATATATATATATATATATATATATATATATATATATATATATATAGCCCGGATATGATAACTGCACTGATCAGTATTAAAAAGACACACACACAAACATATATATATATATATATATATATATATATACATATATATATATGTGTGTTTGTGTGTGTGTTTAAAATATAAATATCCACAGACACTTTCTGGAATTTCTAGAGTGTAGGGGTGCGATTTTGCTGCTTGTCGCGTTTACCGGGGGTATTTATGTTGAGAATGATACAATAGCGTGTAGTTCGTCGTATCATCTACCATTAAAATATTGGTAAAACAGGCAGAGTAATGTCACAATTTGTCGATGACATAAAGGTTTATCCTAGCTGACAGTGGTATATATATATATATATATATATATATATATATATATATATATATATATATACATATATATATATAAATATATATATATATATATATATATATATATATATATATATATATATATATATATATATAGCCCGGATATGATAACTGCACTGATCAGTATTAAAAAGACACACACACAAACACACATATATATATATATATATATATATATATATATATACATATATATATGTGTGTGTTTGTGTGTGTGTTTAAAATATAAATATCTACAGACACTTTCTGGAATTTCTAGAGTGTAGGGGTGCGATTTTGCTGCTTGTCGCGTTTACCGGGGGTATTTATGTTGAGAGTGATACAATAGCGTGTAGTTCGTCGTACCATCTACCATTAAAATATTGGTAAAACAGGCAGAGTAATGCCACAATTTGTCGATGACATAAAGGTGTATCCTAGCTGACAGTGGTATATATATATATATATATATATATATATATATATATATATATATATATATATATATAGCCCGGATATGATAACTGCACTGATCAGTATTAAAAAGACACACACAAACACATATATATATATATATACATATATATATGTGTGTTTGTGTGTGTGTTTAAAATATAAATATCTACAGACACTTGTTTTGTCTTATCAGTATGTCTTTTTAAGACTTATCACTATAATTTCCGGGCTGCAAACACCTATATTTTAATCCCGGGCTTTAGTCACTATCTAGTTTAAAAGTCCGATGCGTTATTCCTTAATCTACCATACTTTCTAAAAAATAGAATATATATATATATATATATATATATATATATATATGTGTGTGTGTGTGTGTGTGTGTGTGTGTATATTTGTATGTGTGTGGGGGCGTGCCCGCGTGTGCGCGTCCACTTTTGCGTACGTACGTGTATGTGTATAAACCCTTATGGAGTACCTGTAATGTCTCGTATAGCTTGGGACCTTGAAGCTCATGCTTGCAGTCCGTGCACATTTAAATTCTGCACTATTAAATCGTTCACCTCTGATAACAATGCACTTAATGCTTTCCATTAAAAGGTTTTCTGGTTGTTATTCTCTTGACTTATTTCATCTTTCATATTTAAGCAAAATTAATTATTTACAAAAAGCATCACCTGTAAATGGAACGAAAATGTGTCACGTCTTTTACGCCATCTCAATTAGAGTCAATCTGAAATATTTGACGCGTCTCTTTCTTATTCACCAAGTTATTAGTGTCTTTTCTATTTGCACGAAACGGCTCGGTGAGGTCGGTCTCGTCGGTGGAGGGGGCGGACGGGGCGGAGGGAACGTAGGGGTTGTGATTTCAACTTTGTCCCTACCACGATTATAATCTATGTTAAGACCGAGGTCATTCTATTAGCTTTTAGCAAATAGAATTTGAAAAATATTTTCTACATATTTTTATGACAGGTGTCAGAATTATTACGTAATTTTTTCGCACTAAAATAAAATGCAAGACATATTTTATATTTTATGAATTTAATGAGTAGTAATTAAACTTTGTTGGTTTCTTGATAGGTTTAACGACTTATCAACCATTATTTTACCATTTCATTCCAACAATATATATATATGTGTGTGTGTGGGTGTGTGTGGTTGCGTGTGTGTATATATACATATATATATGTGTATATATATATACATATATATATATGTATATATATGTATACACAAAACAAACATCTATGTATATATATATATGTATATGTGTGTGTTTGTGTGTGTGTGTGTGTGTGTGTGGGTGTATTATTGTAGTATTGCTTTTTTACCTCTAGTCACCTCAAACAAAGCAACTTGCCACAAATGTAAAGATATACTGTGAATTAAAAGGCAGATTTATAGGGAGCTGAACATCAAGATGTTTGTTCACATATATTGAAATTTCTGCATTATACTACAGCCAGGGAAGCAGAGATCAGGAAAGGAACTCCAAAGGCTAACAGTTCATAAGAAAAAACTATTAACATTTCGATATCTTGAAATCTCTACACTGAAGACATGGAATTTTGTTGATTAAAGGATTAATCAAGGTGAAAACGTTTGAGGGGCAAATTTGTCTGAGCAAAGTGAAGTATTTATATAACGAACATAGCGATTGTTATTAAATTGAATTATTAAATTGAAGATAATTTGCGGACCGCTTCTTGGCTGGAAGAATCTAGTAGTTGCAGCGCCAACACAAATGTGGCAACAATAGTTTCTGATTGAGTGAAAGTCGATGTTGAGGATAGATTGATAGGACACTTGAAAGTTGAGAAAAGTAGCCCGTTAGATGAAGCCCACCTTATTTTCAGCCATCTTGGTAATAAGAGCTTTGTATTTGTATCGATTTATGCCTCGTGTGAATATTATACCGAGAAGCAGATGCATTCGTTTTGCCCACATATATTTTTTGCAACGATTGGTTTCAATTTATGGATTAACCCACCATTCTTAAAAGTCTGACCAGAAAGTCTTTGCCATATTCAGGATATTAGGAGTACAACTGATTAGGGAGCACGTTGCATATGGGTGCCGGGGGCATTCAGAAAGGTTAGAAATGCTGAGGATAACTGCAAATTCTTAAAGACAAACATAGTATCCAAGATTTTTGGAGCTAATTTAATTTCATTCTCTGAAAGGAATACTATTTAACCATTTAACGATACCACAACATCCATTACCAAATGCAGAGTGAACTAAACTGAAGGGTAATTCCCATTCCCAAACTTCGGACATACTTTACACTCTAAAGTCTCATAATCCTTATCAACATTATTACGTAATATGATAATATGCAATAGGTGCGTTCATTTGTCTGAATGCAACAATAAAATTATTACTTTCATGGAACCCAACCCGAATTACTTTTAAAAGTCTAACTTAAAGTGACGGTTCAATCTACATTTGTGTACCTACACGTCAAATTTAAGTAGATGCGTGTTTTTGTCTAGATGAATGGAATGGGGGTAATTGCCCGTGAATGACTCAGACAAGCATACACGCATATATATATATATATATATATATATATATATATATATATATATATATATGTGTGTGTGTGTGTGTGTGTGTGTGTGTGTGTGTACATATACATAAATATATAAATCCATATATATATACACACATGCATATATATATACATATATATATATATATACACACACACATGTATATATATATATATATATATATATATATATATATATGTATATATATATATATACTGTGAAAAGGGGAGGGAGGGATGGGGAAGTGGGTCGTTTAAAAGAAAGAATGAGAAGCGTAGATTTCAGACTTACGGGTACGTAATGTCCTGAAGTAATAAATACATTCCTTTCATTCTAGTCCATCTGGAAACAGTTGTGTCTACGTTTCGAGATTTGCAAGGCGCTTTGCACTCAACAACCCATGACATCTAACAATTAATGTCAAACTAGTGTGCTTTCCATTTCAGTAATTTTCTATGCGTGAGAAGCGCCAAGAAGCGCCAAGAAGGTCGAAAAAGAGGAAAAAGCAATTTGAAATGTAAGCCTTTTCTATCATGAACACAATTTCACAAATACAAATGGATTCGATTTTGATGTAAAAATCTGTCTGTTTTATTTTCCGATAGATCGATTATTATAGATTTGAAAATTGGAAAAAAGACCAAAATACGTTTTAATTTCTATTTATTTACTGTTTTTAATTATAAGGGATCATTTATTAAGATCAAATGATATACCTGTATAAGGATGTATGGGATCGATAAATTATTAGTCAAATGATAAAAAATGTTATGAGAGGATTTAGCCCTTGATATATCTAATGCTTTTGACAGGGTATGCCACGATGGTCTTCTAAGGAAAATAAGATCATATGGTATCACTGGAAGAATACATAATGTAATTAAATCCTTCTTAAATAAGAGAAAAATCCAAGTTGTCCTCGACGGTCGTACATCTAAACAGTGTGATATAAATGCGGGAGTGCCTCAAGGGTCTATCCTTGGACCTCTATTGTTCCTAATATTTATTAATGACCTCACCGACAAAACTGCCTCTGAGATGGGTATATATGCTGATGACACTACACTCTATAACAGGCATGACAGGAAAACAAATGAACACATAACTAAAGAAATGGCAAAAACACTAGAGGATGACCTCCAATCTGTAGTAGAATGGGGACAAAAATGGATGGTCACATTCAATGCTGCCAAGACTAAACTGGTTTCCTTCAATAATTAAAAGAAGCTTTCTCTGCCACCTATAGCAATGGCCAGTGACTCCCTGTATGAGAATACATCTTTCAAACTGCTTGGCCTAACGTTCACAGGAAACAGGAGTTGGAACAATTATATTGAAAGCATTGCCAGGGCCGCTGCGAAGAAGGTAGGCTCTCTCTACCGTGCTAGAAAACTACTAACACCTGAAAGTATCCTGTACCTCTATAAGGCCACCATTCGCCCATGTATTGAGTATTGCTGTCACATTTGGGCTGGTGCATCTGCTGCTAGTCTCTCGCTCCTAGACAAGGTTCAAAAGAAAGTCGCAATCTGATAGGCCCTGAACTGGTATCTAAGCTTCAGCCTCTGTCCCATCGATGACACGTTGCATCCCTCTGCCTCTTCTACAAGTATTTTAATGGTGAATGCTCTGACGAACTGCAGACACTTGTGCCCCCACGATGTAGACACCCTCGAAAAACAGGACAGGCAGCTAAATCCCACCCCTACACAGTAGAGATCCCTAGATGTAGAAGATTTTTCTACTCCAGTAGTTTCTTCCTCAGAAACGCATATTTTTTTCGATGCGGTAAAATGGTTTATTGTTCGTGGGAGCATCTATCATTAAAATACTTGTAGAACAGGCAGAGGGATGCAACATTTTGTCGATGGGACAGCGGCTGAAGCCTATTTGGTAGTACAAGACCTATTAGGCTGGAGACTCTCTTTTGAACCCTGTCTAAGAGGATAAGTAGCATGTAGCAACAGTACGCCATGGGCGAATGGTGGCCTTGTACAGAATACTATCGGCAGAGAAACCCCATCTTCTTTAGAACAGTCGTAGCAATGCACCCATTTTATCTCTTCCAACTCATATTCCCCCGTGAAAGTTAAGCCGAAGAGTTTGAATAAAGTACTTTCAGGTAATGTGTCATTAGCAATGACTTTTAGTCGTTGAGAAGGTTTCTTGTACTTATTAAAGGAAAGGAACTTTGTCTTGGCAGCATTGCATACGACCATCCGTTTTTGTCCCGATTTAGGTCATCGCATATCAAGAGCGAAATATCACTCGAGGATTTAATGAGTTTGTCATGGACACTCACACAACACA